>NC_056679.1:18345000-18683750 GCF_018350215.1 Panthera leo
AGACTAGAAGGGGAGGCAGGCACACACATAAGCGTCCCTGATGCAATGAAAAGTTCTAAAACTGAGGGTCCCAGACGAGACTCTGGAAACATGGAGAAAGCACATTCTGGAAACTAGACGATCATGCTATTTAAACCGTTCCTGAATTCAAAGCACACTGACATTCTCGTTTTAGGATGACATCTAAGCAGCATACGGCTCTCCAGACTTGTATTTCATCCTTATAATATTTCATTCTCACTGAGAGGAATTCTTTTAACTCTGAATTAGGTCAGTGGTTCTTCAATAAAAGCATATAAAAAGAGAAGGGGGTATTAGGAACCAAACCAAATCCTAAGCTTGCCTTGTTGATCACATGTAATTACTCTTCTGGGAACACCAAACAAAAGTAATAAAGTTCTTCTGGTAACATAAAAAAATGGATTTAGTGACTTGCTTGCTTTAGAGGGAGAGAGACAAGCAGTAAGAGCTGCCCAGCCCGAGAAAACAGGGAGAAGAGAATTTCTTGCCTCCTCTACAACTTGGCATTTCCTCTGGATTCTCAGGAAACCATGCAGGCTGAACACAAAAAGAACTGTACCTGAGAATTCCTATGTCTGATTCAGAGAAAAGCAAGATATTGGCTGTGGGTAAAGTGTGCAGGTTTGTGGACTTAAATTACCCAGAATGTCTTGTCTGTATGTGTTCCTGACACACAGGGAATGGTGTGTGTGTTGTAAAATATTTTCCATTAAAACTTCTTATAACTTAGGGTTTTAATAACTTCATGGTTTTCCAATTGTCTACGGTATCCTTGGAAACCCTGAGGGAGGACAGCACGCTACATTAAACACGCTATCCTGATGAAATGAGTGAGAAAGTGTTCAATGAGAATGCTACACTTGTTTGTGTGTATTTTGGGGGGCTTCGTGAATTACTGAATAATGCATTAGCTACCCCACAAGGATCACAAAGGTCAGATCTGTGAAGCCAGATTCAGTATTTCATAGGTATGCTCATTGACTAAGTAAATAGAAGACTAATGAAGGCTAAAAGTGGGTCACGTGGCCAAAAGCGGAAGTTCGACATAATCCTTGGGGAAGATTCAGAGTGGGACAGTGTTTAAGGAGATTTGAAAGGGCACCCAGTAAAGGTTCCCCCTGTCTAAGCTTTTCTAAGGGCAGCAGTCAAAACCTTGGTGCCTCTTTTGACCAGACAATTAGAATTCATGTGTTTAAAATCTGGAAAAACCCTGAAGGAACTTCATGTCATTTCCCTTTTGTTGATGAAGCAACTTTTATACAAGATGGACACTGTATTGTATGATCAGTGCATCCTTTGATGGCACTGTAAAGTGCCACAGAATGTTCATATACTTTTCAATCCCTGGGCGACACTTCGGGGACGGATATCACTGTCGACAGTGTGATCTGACACTGAAACCTGAAAACCTAGAGTTACTTTGTGACATCAACAGATCAAGCACCATGGTCGTCACGAGCGTGCAGGGGCAGACGGTCAGAAGCTTCCGCTCTGACTGGAGACCAGGTGGGGATTTGGTTTGCTGAACCCTCTCTCCCCGTGATGAATGGATCTACTTGCATAGGGGAGGGCCCTGTGGTCTCCTGTGTGAGAACAGTCGCTGGCAGACGGGAGAGAACTCTGACCGCTCGCAGGAAGGATGCAATTGGAATCACACATCACCCTCAGCAGAACCTGGCTGCTGCCTACCGTGAAGATGGGCTCCGAAAGCTCTGGAAACCCTAATCGCACTTTTCTTTTAAAACTCGCTTGAGGGGCGCCTGGGTGGCTCAGTCGGTTAAGCGTCCGACTTGGGCTCAGGTCACGATCTCGCGGTCCATGAGTTCGAGCCCCGCATCGGGCTCTGTGCTGACAGCTCAGAGCCCGGAGCCTGTTTCAGATTCTGTGTCTCCCTCTCTCTCTGACCCTCCCCCGTTCATGCTCTGTCTCTCTCTGTCTCAAAAATAAATAAACGTTAAAAAAAAAAAAAGTCCCTTGAGAGCACGTGCTTAAATGAAGGCATATTCGTGTATTGCCTTTTTTTTTTTTTTAAGGCTACCTTTTTTAAGCAATTGTCTGAATTAAGAACAAGAATTCATGTGAAAATTCATGTTCCGGTTTTTATATTTTTTAAGGTACTCATTTATCTGTTTCTAATTGGGGCAGTCACTTAACGTTTTCAGTAGTCCCTACCTGGAGAGTGAAATATTGCTGTTTATAAAAAAAAAAAAAATTGTACCCCTTTATTTGAAATGGTGATTAAAATGTGCCTCCTGCAGTAAAACTTGTAGAAAGAAAAAAAGAAAGAAAGAAAGAAAGAAAGAAAGAAAGAAAGAAAGAAAGAAAGAGAGAGAGAAAGAAAAGAAGAAAGAAAGAGCCGGAGGGAGGGGCATGCAACCTTCCTGGTATTCCCACTGTTTGGCACTTACATCTGTATCAGTTAGGAATGCCTTCAGCTACAAATAACAGAAAACCCAATTAACAGTGGTTGAAACAAATAGGGATTTCTTTTTCTAAAATAGCGAAGGGGTCCAAAGACTGGTTGTGTTTAATGATGGTTCAGCTGCGCAATAAAACCTTCAGGGACCTGAGCTCATTCTGTCTTTTCCTCCCACCGTCTCTAGCATCTTTCTTATGTTCACTTTTCACCATCATGATTATCACTGGTCACAAAATGGCTGCAGAAGCTCCAGGCTTCTTATCTGCATATAAGACAGGGGGAAAAAAAAAAAAAGGTGACACCAGCACAAATGCCCCCTTTATCAGGGAAAGCAATAAAGTTTTTCAAAAGCCAGCAGGACTAACATCTCATTGGCTAGAACTGGGTCACATTGCCACCCTAGCTGCCTATGTAGCTGGGCAAGTGAGTATGTGGTGCACTCTCTATTGTGGGAGGCAGGAGGGAGTAAGAGGGTTGAGAATGATGAAGTTAGCCAATCAATGGTTTCCACCACAGTATATAATCAAAGCATTACACTTCATTAGGCTTTAATTTTCACAACGCCGAAAAGCAATGGCAAAGGGCACTGTGATTATAATGAAATCAAAACAAGGAGGAGTTTGTAGATGCCTGAATATATAATAAACTGGACTGATTAGCTCTATCTTTGGCTTAGTTGGAAATTCAGCCCTTTCTGTCTACAAAGATAACCTGGGGTAAGTCAGAGCCCCCGGGTCCTTGTTTGCTTTGCAGCTGGAAATCAAAAGCCTGAAATAATAGAACAGCCACACAGAAGGGTGAGCTGGCTGTCATCACCACCCCACCCTCTACTTCAAAGCCTCATTTAAAGGTCCGTAAGCCTTTGAAGCCTTTTAGTCCAAAACTGAAGCCTCCCCCAGCAGGTCCCTGGTTTTCATGTGTTCAGAGTATGACATATTAGCATGTATTCAGCACTAGGAGAGGATAGTGATCTTTCAGATTTGCAAACTTCTATGGCTGGCAGTTGCGGTGTGCTTTTTGAATGCTGTTGTTGTTGTTGCTGTTGAATCCAGTATTTTGGGAAATCACTACAAAAGGCACCAGGTGCAATGGGACTCATTTCCCACTATCCTGAACCTCCTGGAATCTTCAACCTAACAATAAATGATCTTTGTAACAGGAATGCTGGGATAAGAAGATGATAGACACAGCTACAGAAGATAAATCATCTGCGTACTTGTGTTCTTTTATAGAGGACGAGACCCATGGCTGTTTGGGGAGGCAGGTATTTGTCCGCATCTGGTGAGAGGAATACGACACAGGTAAGACAGGCTTGGTGGCTCCATAGGAGACCCCAGCCCATAGAATACTATTAAACCTTGGGGGGGGTACACAGAGAGATGAGGGAGTAGACGGATGGATGAACACACATACAGATAGACACATAAATGGACAGAGGGGAAGAGGAAGGGAAAGAAGAAGAAGAAAGAGAGGGAAAAAGCAAAACAACAAGAAAGAAAGGAAGAATCTGAACTTATACCATGGTTGGGCAAGAAGATAAAACAAATAGCAAATACAATGATCTGGCTTTGGGAAACCAAAGCCTAAAGATCCTAAAATAAGTATGTTTTGTTCCCCTTTATTTCCACCCCCTCCAGAGTTAGTAATACAATCTGGATCTAAAGGGATTTTTAATTACTTACCTCGTCTTCTTTAACATCATCCCTGAACCACTGGCTTTCCCTGAGGTTGGCTATCAGTGCAGAGAAGAGGTGACCAGGTTCACAAAATCCAGTCAGGCTGACATTGGTTTACCGCAAGAGAAATAGAGCAAGAGGGAAAATGAGAAAAATTAATATTCTAGCTCCCGGTTAAATCTCCTTTTAGCTTAAGTGAGACCACAATTGTGTAACAATTTACTGCTGTGTAAAAATATTGGTATGTCTAGGAGTGATTCTTTCCAAAGCAAGATTGCTGAGATCCAGATACACTTGACAATGTCAGGGTGTTATTCACTGGAAGGCTCTAATGACTGTAAAAGGAGCGCTGTAATAATTAATAAAGCTGACAGCAGAAATTCCACGAAGACCATAAGACCACAAATACAACTTGCTACATCAGTCTGCCTTGCGAGGAACATTACATTCTGTTTGGTCTTTCATGCACGAGTACCAGAAGTATTAGGATAGCAACTTTATGATGGTGGAGTGAAAAGAGCACAAACTTAGTATCAGAAAGACCAATGTGGGACCCGGCAGGTCCTATCTGTGACCTTGGGTGAATTCTTTACCTTCCTGTGCCTCAGTCTCTTCCTTTGACAAGTGGAAATAGCACTGTTACCTCAGAGGATAATTCCACTCACTGAAAGGATGGCCAACATATAAAATACTTGGCACATAGCAGATCCTCAAAAAAAAAAAAAAAAAAAGGCAGCTTTCTTTCCTACCAATAGGAACACAAGAGGATGCATGTAACCTAGAAAGAATCTGCTTTTCCAGAGGGCTGTCCCAGTGGCGGTTCTGGAGCTGTGTGATACACAAGCCAAGTGTCCCTTTGCTTCGATCAGTTCTCCAGTGGTGACAAGACACTCTCCTCAGGGCTATTGGCCAGAGTTAGAAATTTTAGTATTGCAACTAAGCTTACCAAGAGACCCAAAAGGGGTCTTGATATGGGCCTCATTCAAAAAAATTTGTTAAATGTTTATTTATTTTTGAGAGAGACAGAGAGACAGAACACAAGCAGGGGAGGGATAGAGACAGAGAGACAGAGAATCCGAAGGAGGCTCCAGGCTCTAAGCCATCAGCACAGAGCCCGACGCGGGGCTCAAATTCACGCACTGCAAGATCATGACCTGAACTAAAGTCAGACACCCCTGGGCCTCACTTCCAAAAAAAAATTTTTTAAGTTTATTTATTTTGAGAGAGAAAGGAAGGGTGAGAGAGAGCATGAGTCAGGGACGGGCAGAGATAGAGGGGGAGGGAGAATCCCAAGCAGGCTCTGCACGGTCGGCGCAGAACTCAACACGAGGCTTGAACCCATGAACCAGGAGATCATGACTTGAGCCCAAACCAAGAGTCGGGCACTTAACCAACAGAGCCATCCAGGTACCCCAATATGGGCCTCATTAATACCTACTATGTAAGCCAGGAGTCAGGAAACATTCTGCTGGCCAAACCAATTTTTGTAAATAAAGTTTTATTGGGACAGAGTTGCACTCACTCATGTACACAGTGCCTATGGCTACTTTCATACTACAGCACAGTTGACTAGTTGTAATAGAGACCATAAGGCCCGCAAGCCTAAAACATTTACTATCTGGCACTTTACAGAAAAAATTTGCTGAGCCCTACTCTAAACACCAAAACTACAACCGTATTCATATGTTAGAGATAACGTATTTGTGAAGCACTTTTTATAGCCCCAGTATTGTGGTAAGCTTGGTGTTATTTACAAATCAAATGAACACCAGTCCCTCAGAAAAGGCTCACGGTCTTATAAGGAGATGCGTAGACAACGCAAGCAAAGAGTTGTAGCAAATTATAAAGAGCCAGTTACGTAATACAGGCTGCAGAGAGAATTCAAGATACACTGGAGTCTTGAGAACACATCGCAGGAGGATAGAAGCAGCCTCTATGGATATGAAGCAAAGAAGTTTTCCCAGCAGCAGTGGAGGAGGAGGAGGAGGAGGAGGAGGAGGAGGAGGAGGAGGAAGAGGAGAAGGAGAGTCATAAAAGCAAGAAGGTGTATGGTGACTGGTAAAGAAATGAGGCTTACTGCAGGACAGCTGGCCAGGAGGTAGGGGGAGTGGTAAAAATGAAGGGGTGCAATCTGACTGTAGGCACAGCTGGGAAAAGTTGGGTCTAAGAGGTTGGACTTGACTCTAAGCAAGAGAGAGCCATGGTGGCTCCCTGTGTGCACATCAACTACATGGTGAAAATCATCTTGGGAGGAGAGAAATTGGAGATCAGAACTCCGATCGAGCTTTTAGCTAGACTTCAAGCATGAGATGATGACACAGTTCCTTGGGTAGAAGCAGAATAGAGACAGATCTGAGAGACTTTGCAAAGCAAAGCTTGGCGACCGGTCGATGCGACATGTGAAGAGTCAAAGAAGATTCCAGAATTTCCTGCTGGGAAGCCTGGTGGAATGGTGAGTACCGCCAACAGAAAGGGAGACCCAATGTACAAGGAAACATTTCTGCACTTTTTAAATAGATTCAATATTATGGAATTTCAAATTGCCAAAACCTCTGACTTGGAAGATTCATCTGTTGTACACAACCTCACATCTCTGATTCGTAAAAATTGCAAGATTTGAGGCTGAAGCACATCACATGTTCCATTCATTCATTCCTTCAGCAAATGTTACCTCAGCACTTGGCTAGCAGCTGATTACCGAGGTGGGTCTGGGGATACCAAGGTGAATGACATGTGACCCTGTTTTTAAGGTATACAATAAATTTGGTAACAAGGTCTTTACTAATAGTGGAAACACACTTGAAAAACTAATCCTAGCTCAGCTGAGGGGGATAACAATTAAATCTAAAAGGAGTGCATGCTACAGAAGGGGGGTGGTGGTGATCAAGCAACCAATGATCACGAAGCAATTTGAATTATAAATATCAAGGATGC
Organism: Panthera leo; assembly: GCF_018350215.1. Lineage (NCBI taxonomy): Eukaryota > Metazoa > Chordata > Mammalia > Carnivora > Felidae > Panthera > Panthera leo. The sequence goes on from NC_056679.1 coordinate 18,352,051, forward strand.
AGGATGGGGCACCTGGGTGGTGGCTGACTTCGGCTCAGGTCATGATCCCATGGTGTGTGGGTTCAAGCCCCACGTTGGGCTCTGTGCTGACAGCTCAGAACCCGGAGCCTGCTTCGGATTCTGTGCCTCCCAAGCTCTCTGCCCCTCCCCCACTCACATTCTGTCTCTCTCTCTCAAAAACACATAAAGCATTAAAAATTAAAAAAAAAAAAAGAATGCAGGAGAATGGGAACAAATTTCTCAATCTTGAAAGTATGGAAACAGGAAACCTCCTGAGTAAAGAGAATATTACTCAGGTGAGAATGCATATAAAGGATGAGGATCAAAAAAAATGACACATGAAAGGCAAGTGGCAATCAAGAAAATGAAACCAAATCCCAATGACCATAAATTGCTTCTATCTGTATATTCATTTAGCACCTTCATCCCTCACTTCAAGGAAGGGACTTTCTCTCGAACGCTACAAATCTTTAATTATAGGAAGTAAATTCACTTTACAATAATCAGCTTTAGACAAATGAAGTACATTTTTTCCACCGAGAAGAGATATGTCGGCAGAGTGTTTCACTGTTGGATAATGCAGCTTACTTAGTTCCCTACGAGACACTTGGAAGGCATCTTAGAAACTTGCACGCGTAGGTATTTTTTAGTGTCTCATCGATACAGTGAGCATTACTACTCTTTAATGGGTAGGGACCAGGAATGCTGGACGTCCCTTACAGTGTAGTAGATCCCACACCATGGAGGACTGCTACAGTCTGCAATGGACATTCATGTAAGTGAAAAACCCACGTATAATTAACTGAGCCTAGTGCCTAACTCCATTTTAATATAAACACTTTTTTGGGCTCAATTTTGGTACATACTGAATTTCCCAAGAATGTAAGTACATCAAAAGTGAAAAAAAAAAAAAGTGATGCTTTGCATTTTATGTGGAACGTTATCAAGCGTCATCTGCCCTTTTGGGACATTCATTTAGAAAATTACGTCTCCAGCATGGCTCAGTCGATTAAGCATCCAACTCTTGATTTCAGCTCAGGTCATGATCTTGCAGCTTCGTGAGTTCAAGCCCCACATCGGGCTCCGTGTAGGTAGAGCGGAGCCTGCTTGGGATTCTCTCTCTCCTTCTCTCTCTCTCTCTCTGCCCCTTCTCTGCTCATGCTGTCTCTGTCTCTCTCAAAATTAGTAAATAAAACTTAAAAAAAAATTTAAAGAAAATCATGTCACCAACAGCATTGCCACTTGTGGTACTGGGCATTGTGTTAGTCACCACGACAAAAACATCTCTATCAGTCTGCGTTTTCAGCCAGCCCCCTCACAGTTAACTCTGCTTGAATATTTTTATTGAGCTTTTATTCCCAAATGAGAAATTTCAAGAAAAAGTATAAGCACAACTTGGTCTTAACTGAAAGCCAGATTTATCTGTTACAAGCCAAGTGCAAGAATCTGACCCTTCATTATGTCTTTTGGTGTCACTGTACATGAAATTTTATTATAAATTATCTGCCATTCGTTTCTTACTACTAGGTTTACACCATGTTGATTTTTTGACATTTTATATATATATATGGATGTGTCTATGTTAAATTACCTATGAATTTTATTTTCTCATGAAAACCTTGAGGCCCAAAGAGGTGATAGGGTTCCCCCCAAGTCAACTAGCTATTTAGCGGCAAAATCAGAGAGAAGATCCTTTTACCGAGCTCCTCCCATAAACCAGGCTCTGTACTAGTCACTTTCAATTCCTTTCAATCATTTGTTCCAGAAATGCATACTTAATTGTCCACCAATGCTTAACATTGTGCAGGGGCCAATGTTGCCAACCTTCCTGCTAGGGAAGGTGACCAGAAAAGTCCATGACCATAAATGCATGAGTAGATGAAACGGTAACGGCCCAGAAAGAAAGGATTTAACTCAGCCTGCTTGAAAAAGCTCCTCCAAGAGGAGGTAACACCGGAGCCGAATCTTGAACGGTGTTTGGGAGTCAGCCAGGTACACACAAGTGCAAAAGTGTTTCGGGCAGAGAGAACCCTAGAGGAGAGTCGCAGAGAGCTTGACGCTCCCATGGAACAGGGAGGACTTCTGTCTGGTGTCAGCCTAGAGCGAGAACACGGCAGAGGCGAGGGCTGGAGTTAGAGAGAATGGAGGGACATGGCTCGTGGTGGGCACGTCTTCCCAGCTCAAGGAAATTGAATTTACCCTTGAAGTTCATGAAAGGAATGATGGACTTTTAAGATGTGTGACACCAAGAAATTCACTCTGACGGTAGTATAGATTTTACAGTGGAACGTAGTGCCGTAACCCAGGCAAGAAATGCTGAGGAGCTGGATTAAGAGTGGTCTTGGGTGGAGAGGATGAGACAATACGAGGAGGCAGGGGGATCAGAGTCGGCAGGGTTTGGTGACTGATGGAACTTTCCAGACTGAGGGAGAAGGAAGACTTGCGAAGGCTCCAGGAGGCCAGGTGAAACCCTTCACTGAAATGAAATGTAGGAGGAAGGGGATAGTTCGGTCTGGGGGAGAAGGGAGAGGAAGACCGAGTTCAGCCTGGGACATGCTGGTACAAAGTGTGGACGGGCACTGAGGTCTGAAACTCAGGAGACAGGTCTGCACTGGCAGTACTAGAGATACTAATCTGGGAGGCAACAGCAAATATAGCACCTCATGTAACCTCCCCTCCCCCCCCCCCCCAACTACTTTAGGAGGCAGTGGTTTCAGCCTCGTTTGACAGACCAGAAAACAAGTATGCCCAGTCATGTAGTTGGAGAGCTAAGATTTGCCCCACGGTCTGTCTGACTCCAAAGGCCATCCTGGCTCCTGCACGCCATGCTGTCTTCCAAAGCAGGAACCTCGTGACTCCCACTTAGGCATTTTTTCTATCGCTCCAACCTGTTCTTCTCTGTCCATAAGACGCTCAATAAAATCTATCAGGATGGTTGCACAAAGACGCACATCTTTCCAGAAATCACTGGACGTGACTTCCGGATTTCCTGAGAAATTTGGTTTCGGAAACAAGGTGAGAAGTATGGCACCAAGACAAGGGGATGGACAGTGGCCTTCCCAAGGCCACTCTGGAGCCCACAGAGAAGAATCTGTTACCACAGTCTCTGAGTGCACATTACTAAGCCACAGCTCTAGACAGAAAGTGGCCAAGGAGGATCCCAGAACTCTCACTTGAGGCCTCCAGGATTCAGAGACTACCCTCGTTGTTTAAAAACAAAAACAGGGGCGCCTGGGTGGCTCCGTCAGTTAAGTGTCAGACTCTTGGTTTCAGCTCAGTTCACGATCTCACAGTTCGTGAGTTTCAGCTCTGCATCGGGCTCTGTGCTGACAGTATGGAGACTACTGGGGATTCTTTCTCTCTCCCTCCCTCTCTCTCTCTGCCCCTCCCCCACTTGTGCTCTCACTCTCTCAAAAATAAATAAAAATAAACTTAAAAATGTCTAATGGGTCAAATCCACTTCAGAAAATAAACTGCTACATTTATTTGATATCTAAGTAGATGCGTTTCAAAGATACCAAAGAGTGACATGACTTGATCTTCTGAGTTTCGCATCAGGGAAAGAAGGAAGCAGAAGGGTAAGTAGGGAGTCATGATGAGAACCCCCTTGACATCACAGACAGGCTTGATGAGAGCAAGGAAACAGGCTGCCGGCAGGCCTCTGCTCTCTGGTCACAGCACACGGCTCTCCCAGGTGCTGGGCACAGTGTCAGGCTGGCTCTTCTAACAGCCCTCACCTCAAGGCAACGCAAGATTGATGGCAACGGAAGATCCTAATGCCTCTCCCATGCAAAGTGAGGGAGTTGCCATGTGATTAAAAACATCTTCCTCTCATCGTGAGATAGCAATCAGCATCGTGAGCTAAAATTGTGGCTGTCCCCTCTCACCTCAATCCACCTATGTTGTCTATTCACAAAGTGCTCATGTAAGAATTCTCCTCCGGGGTCCATCCAATCTGGGTTACAACCAACCATAAGCATCTCAGAGGCCACAAGACTCGCATCTTGAACGAACGCTCAGCAGACTCACCACGCCAGCCAGAGCTGCTAGAGAAGTTGTCGCCAACCGCTTTGTGCTGACTCTCAGGCGGCCAGGCCCTTCCAAGGACTGACCAAATGGCCTAGGTGGCAAGGCACTGCTCTGTCTGGACAGGCTAGTCGTCTGATGAAAGTCAAAGAATGTGGTGGCTGTAGCTGTCACCTGGCACCGTGGTCATCATCATGTTCCCACGTTCTTTGGATCTGGATGTGCAAAGACACTGGACAAGGCACAGCTGCTTTTGCTGTTCGTAGAGGCCATGGTCCGTGGTCCAGCACCTGTCCCGTGGCTCAAGATCTTCTAGACACTGACATAGCTGGTAAGCGAAAGCCAAGTATGCATGGATGGTTTAAAAGTTCTCTTCGTAGATACAGACAACAAACTGAGAGTTGATGGGAGGTGTGGGGAAGGGTGGGGAAAACGGGTGATGGGCATTGAGGAGCGCACTTGTTGGGACGAGCACCGGCTGTTGTACGGAAGCGACAAACCACGGGAATCTACCCCCAAAACCAAGAGCACGCTGTACACACTGCATGTCAGCCAACTTGACAATAAATGATGCATATACAAATGTTTTTAAATAAAAGAAAAAAAAAAGAAGAAATAGTCAACTGAGGACAAAACTCATTTAAAAAAAAAATAAAGTTCTCTCCTTCCTCCCCACCTTAATCTTTACCAGGTATTATCACAGTCCCCTCCAGGGTCCTTCCTTACAACAGCCATCACCCACCCACTGGTCTAAAAGACAGAGGTGTGGCCCAGACATGCCTGCAGGTGCAAGGCCCGCAGTCCGGAGGGATTAAACCAGGATGTGGGATACAGACAAAGAGCTCTGCGCTGGGGAAATCTGAGTGCTGGTTCCAGCTGAGCCCTGTATCCACCCCTTCGCAGACATGGTAAACTAGAACCTGCCGTCCCCAACCATACAACCGGGACATTACTAGTCGCCCTACCTGTCCTGCTAACCTCTCATGAATGACGTGAGGCTAAAATGAAAGTAGAGATGTGAATATAGATTAACAAAGCCAAAACATAACACACGGTATTTATCACTGAGTGCTGACAAGGCCTCTGTACCATGTATCACTCCAAAACAGAATTAAGATTTTTAAGAGACCTAGTTTTGACCCATCTGGGCATCAGAATCTTGATATTGCAAAGAAGTCTGTAACTGAAAACTTTATGCACTTGACAAGAAGACGCAGGAGGGGTGTCTGGCTTATGCTCTATAATGACAATGGTTTGGTATTTTATTAGATATTCTTAGACAATGGAACTCAATCCTAAATTTTCTCTCCCTAAGAAACTATTGAAAACCCTTACACAGTATAACCAAGATATAGTTCTCACCTGGACCATTTCTTACTTCTCTACATCCTGAGAAGTCTCTGCTCTAAGACACCTGCTTCTTTGAATAATAACAGAAAGATCTTACTTTGTGCAATTGCCCAAAGTCAAGTCCCTAAGAACCAAGTCGGTATCTACTGATAATGAGCTCTGCTTCCCTCCGATGTGCTCAGCAGAAGGGGAGCTGAGTCTGACCAAGGAATAGCCACACAGCCCTCTGCATTCTGCCCCTTCCATCATTACTTCCTTCCACAAACACTCACGCAGTGCCCACAATATGCCAAGTGTTGCTTGGCCATAAAATGGGGTGTAAAAAACCACATGAGGTCCTTCCTTTCTAGGAGTTTATCCTCCACACTTGGGCTTGCTAAAGAGAAAGGGTTCGTCCTATGCGGGCTAGGGCTGTGGGCTGGGCCATAAACGCCTCCCAGAAAGCTGAACGCCTGAATAACAATGAATAACAATGGTGACATCCCCCCAGAAGTGGCAATAAGGGGAGTAGCTCAGGGTATTCCTGCTTCATCACTTTAGTGGATGCCCCTTCCAGAGGCTTCTTATGCCTAACTCCATGGTAAGCCTCCTAATTATACCAGCAGCCCCCTTGCAGCACTCACTATGTGCCAGGCTATGTGCTAAGAACTTTGCATTTAATCTGCTTAACAACTCTTATCATCTGCTTCGTACAAATGAGGAAGATCAAGTAACAAAGCCAAGCTCACCCGTGGCAAGGCAAGCGGTGGAACTAACACTCAAGCCTAAACTGACTCCAAAGACTACCCGCAGATCGCAGAAGTTGAGCGCGGCACCTATCGTGTTTACAGCAATAAGATTTTTTTGCTTTTTTGGTCCCTCTCAGGCTGGGAATAGAATTGACTGCCTTCCGAGAAAATCCAGTCTGGTCTCTGTGATGTGGAAAAAAGTCAAGTGTCATATGAGCCGTTTGGGACCCAAGAGGGTAAAATTAACAAGCGTGACAGCAGCATTCTGTTTTAAATGTCAGCAACGTTCTAGGTGCTGAGAGAGACCCTAATTATTGTCAGGACAAGAAGGCTTTCCTCACTCCGTCAAGGCTCTCCGAGCTGTCTGCAGGCACTGGGGGATTCCTGCCGTTTCAGTGGAGCGAATGGACTGGTGAATGTAGTGACATCCCCTTTAAGCTGTCGCTCTGACTCGGACAGAAACCACCCCCAGTTCAGTCCCCTCTTGGTTCCCTGACATTCAAGTCAGGGCAAAGGGCTCTGTGCCTCATGCCATCTCCCAGGAGAGGCCCTGTTGTTTTGAACCCATTAAAAGATAAACTGAGGTTGGGGCGCCTGGGTGGCTCAGCCAGTTAAGCGTCTGACTTTGGCCCAGGACATGATCTCGTGGTTCATGAGTTCGAGCCCCGAGTCAGGGTCTGTGCTGACAGCTCAGCGCCTGGGGCCTGCTTCAGTTTCTGTGTTTCCCTCTCTCTCTGCCTCTCCCCCACTTGCACTCTGTCTCTCTCTCTCTCTCTCCCTCTCTCTCTCCAAGATAAAATAAACATTAAAAAAATTTAAAGATAAACTGAGGCATATTAAAAAATTGTAAGTTTATCTGAGCAAAATTCTATTCCTATCAGACCGCGCCAAACTGGGAGTGTTTAGGAGCGTTCCACGGGCAGGCACTCGGCTGAGACTTTTCTAGAGAAAAGGTGGAAGCAAAGTAAGGAAATTATTGGCCGGCTGTAGCTTAGAGCCTGGCTGGCTGTTTGTGAGCGGTTGTCCTTGATGCGTTGATGTTGTAACCTTGAGGCACTTGCAGGCTTAGGTTTGGGTTTGCTTACAAAGGTGTCCGTGGCATTAGAACCACCTCCGTGTGATGGCCTCCTTGCTGAATTAATTTAACAAACGAAAGACCACCCCAGTCAGCGGTGCCGTTTTCTTAGCAACTGTGCACAGAGCCTCCTGCTCCGAGCAGGGTTCTCCGGTTTCTTGCTTCCTACAACGCAAGCTGGGAGGGGGATCTCAGATTCCTTCATTGGTCCGGAAGAGGTTGGAGAGAAAAGCAGCCTCTTTGTAAAAGGCTCATTTGAAAAGGCACGAAGAGATGGGTTAGAATCTGGGACTGTGCCCAGGTGGAGGTCTCGCCTGGAATTCCTAATACATTCTTTCTGTTATTAAAATAATATAGGGAACTGGGGTGGCTCGGTGCTTCTCTGCATGGAGTCAATTTGGCTCATGCTGTGTGACCATTTTAAATCTGACCTCAAGTGGTGCCAGTTTCAAAATCTTTTCATTCTGGGTATGTTTCCATTCCACACAACAAGCCCGTGGCTGTTCCCTAAACCCTTTCTCCAAGCAGAGAGTAACTCGGTAGACAGAGCCTCCTGCCAGAAGTGATGCAATCGGTTAGGCTACCCACTGTCTTGTTCCCCCGGCCCCACCCTGCTGCCCTGCCCAGGGCCAGCTCTCCGGTCCACTTCTCAGGTCTACCTTCTCACCTCCCAGAGGCACAGACCTCCCTTTGTGGTCTAGGGAAGGTGTTTCCAGGTGACTGGATGCACATGGCATTTTCTCCTTCCAACACGAGGAGAGAAGCCCTGCCTCGCCTCCCCAACTAAGCGGTGAGTCATTAACTCACAGGATGACAAAGCTTGTGGCAAAGATGGAGGGGGGAGGGGCGGGGGTGAGGAAGGGAATCAAGAGGCACCTAGATCTGTCTCTCAATAGCGTGTTTGCAGCTTCCCTTGACCTCCGTATTCTCTCAAAACAAAAACAAAAACAAAAAACCATGGGGTAAAAGACCAAAAAACCTGCCATGTTTTCCACGAGGCAGCGGGTCCTCCAAGATGTAGGCCGGAGAAAACAAACATGTAACATCCCTTATCTCGATGGCCCTGATCAGTCCATCTTTGTTTCCAAAATGACCTATTCAGGCATCGAGGCACCTGGAGAGAATCAGCCGTGGGAGCTCCTAGAGACAGCCAGACAATGCAATACAAATATGCCAACCCCGCAACCTGCAAGGAAGCATCAGGAAGCCGAAGAGCACGGCACCACTGCCTTCTGCTACGACCAACCGCTTGGCCACGCCTTTCCCCTGGTTCACCGAGGACATCGTACTTTATCTGCGGCTCAGAGCAGATGAAAAAGCAATTGGAAAACACCCACAGAGGAGCAGCCAGTTGTCATGATCTCTGAGAGGAAGGAAATAACATGGTGTTTTATTTTTAAGTAGCCCATGAGATTTCAATGATTGCATTAAAATTTTAATCACAAACTCCTTAAGTTTAGGAAGGGGGAAAAAAACCCCACAAAGGACTCATTGTATAAGAGAGTTTCACCATTTGGAGTTCTTTTATAAATTTGTGTCAGATCACAATTTGCTGTCTGGGAAATGTAAATTAGTTATTAATGAGCCAAAATTCTAACATCAAAGCCTGCGCACCCGCATGCCAGAGAGAAACAAAGAGCTTTCACAGCAATATCGACTGCTCCGTGCGCTGGCCTGAATGCGGCGTTCATTTTGACGCGCTTTGCTGCCTCGTGGAGGAGCTTACTTTTCACAAATGTAATCGCACGGGTCACCTGGGTCGTTCGCGTCACCTCCACCTGAGCACTGCGTGGCTGTCAGGATTGCAGGCGACACGCGGCACGCGTGTGACGAAGGGGGGCTTTGCACCAAGCGGAGCCGACGCCCCCTTTCTTCCTGGCTCCGTCAGCTGAAGATTTGCAAAGCTCATTTAACGTCTGCAATACGACCTTGCCCAGGGGGAATGGGGAGCTCAGGTCGGTGGGGGAAGTATCCAGGCACGCAGGCGTCCCCTCTTATCTGAGGGACACGTGCCAAGCCCCTGAGGGGATGCCTGAAACTGCAGGTCGTGCCGAACCCTACCTGTCCTATGTCCTTTCCTGTATGTACATACCCGTGAAAAAGGTTCAATTTGTAAATTAGGCGCAGGGGGAGAGATTAACAGTAACAGCCGATAATAAAATGGAACAATTACAACAATAGACTTCAATAAAAGTTATGTGAATGTGGTCTCTCTTTCAGAACATCTCATTGTACTCTACTCACCCTTCTTGCAATGACGTGAGATGATTAAATGCCTACGCGATGAGACAATGAGACGAAGGCAGATGGACGACGGAAGGCGCTGAGACGTGGCGTTAGGCGCTATGGATCGTCCGCCAATTTGTCAGGAGGAGGATGGATCACCTGCTTCCCGACTGGGCTTGGCTGCAGGTACCCGAAACCGCAGAAAGCGAACCCCCAGAGGAGGGACCATTGTCGTTTGCCTCATATTCTCAATCTTCTTATTTTGATGGAGATCAGAGTCTAGATAAAACATGCACACACGGAATGAGAACAGTGGGCAGTTAAACAACTGTTTTTATGCCTGTGGAAACGGCAGTCACGGGAATCTAAGAGAAGTCCTGCGGGCCTATGCGAATATTCATTGACTCATTCTTTCAGCTCCTGCTGATGCTCCCGGGTGCCACGGTACCAGGGTGAGCAAAGAGCCCTGCCTGCTCTGAGCTCCCTGCCTGGGGCAGGGGCGGGGAATAAGTAATCGCTCAAATCCCTCTACAGACAACTGGGGGCTGGGGGGGGGGAGCCCCCAAACAAGGTTCCTGGCCTGGTGAAGGGGCTGGGAAGGGCTTCCATGAGGAAGTGACATTTAGGCTGAGAACTGATGGAAGGGGGAGGGTCAGCCAGGCACAGAGAAGACGGGCAAGAGGTCAAGGTGGGCGGCATCCACCAAGACGCCAGAGTTGAGAGCAGAGACAGTATCGCCCTGCCTGCCTCCCTGGCCAAGATTCCTCCTCTCCCCAGAGAGGGGGGCCCCCTGACCTCCACCTGCAGCCTCGGCCTGACTCTGGCTCCCTGGCTTTGTGGAGCCAGGATATGCGGAGAGCGGCCTAAGTTCCAGAGTTTGGGTGACTCAACATCAAATCACTTGCTGCTATGCTCTTCACTTACTGCGAGTCACATGTGTGATGCCTGCTCCTAGACCCCAGGTCTGGTGAGAAGGTCCCTCCGTGAGCCGTGGTCCTGTGGGCCGCCCTCCTGCTCATGGCTGATAGCTACCTGGCTGCATTTCCTCCTGTTGCCCCGCTCCAAGCCTCCCTGCTGTCGGGTTTTCACCTGTCCTCTTTTTGACCTCCGCCCTGCTTACGGCCACTCCTGACGGGCCCCCGGCCTCAAAGGGCTCCGATGGACTCCCATGACCGTCATTTCCCAGGACAGTGTCCCCACGTGGGCTAGCTCTCCTCCCACACCAACCACTCCAGCGGGCAGGTCATAGTTCTAGGTACTGGTCCCTCCCGGCGTGACCTAAAACTCCCCTCCCGACGCGATGCGTCAGTTCTCTGAAGGAGAGATTTGAAAGGTGGGGAAGTGAAGGAGAGCCAGAGAGAAGAACAAAGGACAGGTGATCAGTGTAGAAAGAGAACCGGAGAAGTCTCAGAGGCTGGGAGAGAGGCCCGGGCTTCAGTGACGTAGCCATGCAGGCAGACTTGAGGACCTCTGACCCAACAGGATCTGGGTGCCTGCTTCATGCTTTGTCTCTCACTCCCCCATCCCCACCCCAGAAGTCCTCACCCAGAACTCCACACTCCAGCCGTGTGGAATGTTTTCACATCCTCCAACAGATTAGTTGGAAGACCTTCCAAACTCCTACTTTCGTGTCTGGAATTCATAAATGCTCCCCTTTCCCTAGTTAATCCGTCTGTTGGCCCTCAGGCTGAACAGCACTCTAGCCCCTGAGTCCATCCTGATGGCCCTCTGAGTTGGGTGCCCCTCCACGGGCCTCACATCTCCCTGAACTTCCTGTATTGGGGGTCCCGCCACACTGCATTTTCACCGTGTGTTTGTCTCCTCTGCTAGACTCCAAACTCTGTGAGACCTGGGACTGCTTTTTTCATTTCATCTTTGTATCAACTGATCTCCTGCCTGGTTATTGAGTGATCAAACACACAGCAGAAACCCAACAAGTATTTGTGACACAGGTAGGTTGGTGAAGAGCCACACAAATATCTCCTCCTCCACCACTATCCAAGGAAGACAGCAATGTTCTCTACATCATGGCCATGGAAGAGCGCCATATACTGTGGCCGCACAGTAAAACATCTGGAGAACTAGAAACATTTGGAGAATATGGCATCCTCACTCAGAGCTTAAGGGAGTTTGAGCTCCTTTGCTATAGCAAGCAGAACCCAGAGTCCCCTTGGCAGGTGGACAGATGACAGGCGCTTGATGCCATTAGAATTGGCTTCACACACAGGTCCTCTTAGGCTGGTATCCTTCCTTGGGCAATCTGGGCTCCAAGGCCCTAAAGAAAATAAAGTGCTTTCCTGTTATGTTCCCGGATAAGGAGGCACACAGACCTGCTGCACAGCCTCCTGGCACACCGGTTTCCAGAAGCGCCATTATTCCTTGCACGCCCAGCCACAGGAAGCTCCCGGGAGCAGCTGCTTGGCCTCCAAGAGTTCAGACACTTTCTACAACTTTTCTACAGGATCTGCCCGTCATTGGCCATTTCCACCATCTCGTCTAGGAGCTCTCCGAAGTGCGGCTCACAGAACAGGAGACCGTGAAGAAACAGGTCTGTGGTCCCGTAAATTTGGGAAACGGTGCAAGGGCTATTCTGGTTGGAGATCTCCTAGGACGTGACACTCTAAGGCACGTCCTGCGGTAACAAATCCTGCCTAGGATTCCCGGTCTAAATGGCACAGTTGGTTCAATCGCTGACTCATCCCCTATAGCACATGCATACGCAGCAATGAGAAATGAAGTGTAAGTTGGGAAAATAAAGAAGGCCTAGCCCAGCGTAAAAACAAAATAAGCACCTCAGTGAATGAGAAATGGGGTGGAAACATGAAGCAACTATCCACGGGCCTGCTGGTTGAGCAGGAAGGGGATGCTGACAGTCCCCTCCTTTGGGACAGGGAGGAATAAAATAATTTTGTGAGAGACGGGGAAAAGATCTAGTAACATCCTGCGACAGGTGTTTGCAGAACATACTTTGGGACATGTTGCCTCTGCCCCTTTCTCCTCCACTCTTGCCTCACATCCCTGGACTCAAGGTGCTCAGATACCAAAAACTGGTCGGTCTCTGGCACACACATTATTTTGTGTCACCAGACATGAACATTAGCCTTCCCAAAACTCTTAAGAAAAACTCTATGACAAGATCCCACATGAGGGATTCCTCTCTCTCTCTGTCTCTCTCTTTCTCCCTCCCCCTCTCTCCTCCTTCTCTCTCCCCATCTCTCCCTCTCCCCTTCTCTCTCTCTTCCCCTCTTTTTCTCCCCCTCTCTTTTTTCTCCCTCTCCCTCTCTCTCCCCTCTTTTCCTCCTCTTTCCCTCTCTCCCTGCTTCTCTCTCTCCCTCTCCCTCCCTTTCTCCACCACCATCAACTTTTCTTAGGAGCCCTCCGCCTCACCTTCGGCTCACCTACCCCCTGACTTCCTTTGTCCTCACTGACCTCCTGACCTCTGAACTGCTGTCCCCACAGCCACCCGATGGCCACACATGTCACTCCTCACATGTCCAAACACCCAGGAGTTTTCAGAACCTTATGATTCAAATACTGCTCTAGAAATGGTGGTCAGGTTTGCTCTGTGTCTGTTGTCAGTCGTGTAGGTCGTGGCGTATTATGGTGGCTGAAGCACAAACTGAGACGACTAGACAACGGCTTTCCATTCTGATTTCACTTCTTGACTTGATTTTATATCCAACTAGTTCATGACTTCTGTTAAACCTATCAAAGTTGCCTTCTATAGCCACGAGCCCTATTGAATTACTGACTTCTTGCAGAGTAAACTGTTTTCAATGCATTAAAAGTCCCATATACAAACATACCTATGCTAATATGTAGGCATATTGCTAAATTGAATGTTTTGTTTTGATATTCTGTAAATAATTTTCAAATGCATTCGTTATGTTTTTACATTTTCAATGCGTTTTTAATTTAATTACTGTAGTTACCTGAAGTTTTTCATCTTCAGCGCTTCTCAGTTTTCTCCTCTCATATTTGTAAATCCTGTTTGATCTTTTAAAGGAGTTTTGGTAAATGTTTATATATTTGTTCATGAATGTATAAAACCCTAATTCCTTGGTCTAAATTCATAGGGATATGAATATACATATATGAATTTACTAAGCCAAGGATTTTTCACTGTGTAAATTAAAGTTGCTTACTCTAGGGGCGCCTGGGTGGCTCAGTCGGTTGAGCGTCCGACTTCGGCTCAGGTCATGATCTCACAGGTCGTGAGTTCGAGCCCCGCGTCAGGCTCTGTGCTGCCAGCTCAGAACCTGGAGCCTGCTTCTGATTCTGTGTCTCCCTCTCTCTCTGACCCTCCCCCACTCATGCTCTGTCTCTCTCTGCCTCAGAAATAAATAAACATTAAAAAAAAAATGTAAAGTTGCTTACTCTAATAGCAATAAAAAGGCAGAACAATACTTCAAGTGAAATTCGTTGACTTATCACAGCCACACGACAAATCCACCCTTCCTGAAATAGAATGCATCTTCTCCACATGTACTCTTATGCCCAGCCTGCCCAACCCACCTCCCCAAAATATCTTGAGACCTTTTCTTTCTCTTCCTCACTTCTCAGTTGCTGCCATTTTACCATTTTCCCAGTTACCTAAGCTCCAGCTTCAATGTTATCTTACCCTTCTCCTTTCCATTTGCCTGCTCACCACGAAAGCCCAAATTCCTCAAAATCAGTTATGAAGCCCTTGCCCTTCTCTACCACAGGGTCTCTCATCACATGGAAGTGTTCTTCAAATACCCCCTCTGCCCCAGAAACAGGGGCCTGGGGCGGAAAATTATTCTTTTGGCCATAGAACTCCTCAGAGGCCGCACATGTAGCATATAACCTGAGTCGTCTGAAGAAGTAGCTTATTCCCGGAGATGGTAAAAAAGATCCAGATACAAGGAGAGCTGACTGTACGCAAGGGAAGCAGTACCAGATGTTTCACAAAAGGAAAGATCTAGACTCAACCATTATAAATAAGGCTCTAACCCACTCAATCAGAGTGTGACCTGACTGAATGCAGAGAGTGGAACCTTGGCGGGGGGGGGGGGGGGGGGGGGGGGGGGTTGACCGAAAAAGCAATCAGTCAGGATCATGTCGTCCGTCTCTACCCGTAGCCATACAAAGAATTGATTGTGACGTCCCCGATGACAAAGGTTGCTCTTTCCTGGGCATAGTTCCCTGGAATAGGAGCAATTCAGATGACGTGAAATACTCTGTGGGGACACTCAGTCCCCTTTGCCTAAAGCTGTTCTGACCCCTGAATTTGTGAGATTTAATAATGAAAAATATTATCTCTGAAATGAGACCTGGGTTCATTTCCAGTCTCTGGTATTTACCAGCAGGAACTACCAGGAAAATTCTTACATCTCATCTACTGCTGCCCCAGCTATTATGAACAATTACACTAGTCTAGTCCCGGCCCTGCCCTCGGGTCCTCCCACTGTGCCCTTGTGCTCCTCCAGCTGGACAGTCCACCACCTTCATTCTGCGCTCTAAACATGGCAAGTACTTTCCAGCCGCAGGGCCTTTGCTCATGCCGTTCTCCTTTCCTGGCTCCCCCTTCCCCACATACCTGGATGACTCTGTCTCCATCTTCCTTTAAATCTCTGCTCTTTTATTTATTTATTATTCTTTGTTCTAGTCCTGTCCACTCTGGTCTAGATCTCACGAGGGCAGGTGTTTTAGCTGCTGTCGCAGCTGCTATAGCAGTAGCTGCTAAATTATATTGAGTTTTGACCATGTCTTGGTCTTCCCCTCTGTGAAACCGGGCTAATAACATTGACTTCAGGGTGCTGTGAGGTACAATGAGCCCAGTTGTATATTGCCTGGCAAATAGCACATGCCTAGTTGATGGTAGTTACATTATTATTTTTTTAATTTTTTTTTTATTTTTAGGGAGAGAGAGTGAGAGGGGGAGGGGCTGAGGGAGAGAATCCTAAGTAGGCTCCATGCTCAGTGCAGAGCCTGATGTGGGGCTCAATCCAACGACCTGAGCTGAAATCAAGTCAGATACTCAACCGAGCCACCCAGGTGCCCCCATTATCTTTGATGTCCACATGATTTGCACAGGAGAATGGATCCTGTGCAGCTGCACAGTCTCCTCTCTTGAAGAGTAAATGAATAGAGCACTCTTCTGGCTTATCAATCAGCACCTTTGCAAATACCGATAAAACTATTTTCTAGTCATGCATCACTAAAGACTAGACCCTGGCCTCTGGGACACACAGAGACAAAGTGCCTTTGTGTTTGCAATCACAAATTCTTTTAAAAAAAATTTTTTTTAATGTTTATTTATTTTTGAGAGAGAGAGAGAGAGAGAGTGAGCAGGGAAGGGATAGAGAGAGAGGGAGGCACAGAATCTGAAGCAGGCCCCAGGCTCCGAGCTGTCAGCACAGAGTCTGACACGGGGCTTGAACCATGAACTGCAAGATCGTGACCTGAGCCAAAGTCGGACACTTAACTGACTGAGCCACTCAGGCACCCCATGATCACAAATTCTTGAGTCAGCATGCCTGGGTCATATCTCAGGCCTCCACTTAGGGACAGTACGGCCCCTCAGAGCCTCAGTTTCCTCCTCTGTACAATGGGATTCAGGACAGTACCTACCTCAGAGGAACATGTGAGAATTCAATGAGATAACATAGCCTCACAACACTTCTGTGGGGAGGCACCATGAATATCAGTCACCATTGACGAAAGAGGAAGTGGACATCTCGAGAGGTAAGATAATTTGCTCTAAATCGGATAGCCAAAAACTGGCAAGGCCAAAATTTGAATCCAGATCTATCCAGCTCCAAAGGTTGATTTCTTATCTACATTCCACCATCCAATGGCTCCCCAATCTCTAGCAATAGGCACTTAACTGTGTTAATCCAAGTCCTATCCTATATGTCATTGGGCTGGAGGGCAGGGATGATGCATCTAATCAATCTTTGTTTTCCCTTTAGCACCCAGGTCCATATTTTACTCGCTGATATGTCCCTTGAACCAATGCTGAGTAACTAATCAAGTAAATAAATGAATGCATGAACAACCTATCAAGAGAGGAGACCCTTGTTAAGAGAATAGGGTTCAAAAGTATCCCAATCAAGAAGAGTAGGAATTAAAAAGAGGAAAAGGAGAAAAAGAAGGAGGAGGGAGAAGAAAACAGCATTGGACCTGCACAGCCAAAGGGCATTAGGATCCTTTGAGAGAAGATGGTGGAAGAGAACCCATTGCTGGGGGTTAGGGAAGGAGAGCCTGGATGGAAAAGATGCAGCAGGTATAGATCCCTTACTTAAAAAGCTCATCCTAAAAAAAGAAGGTGTCATGAAGAGCTGTCACTAGAAAGGAAGCAAAGTCAAGTGAAGAATTGTCTTTGCTTTTTTACAAAACAGAATAAACCTGATATGTTCGTAGGAAGAGATGATTAATCTCTCTCATGTAGGAGAGACAGATTATAGATCCTGGAAAGGAAAGTGATCTTTGCAAGAATAATGTCCCAGAAGAGATCAAAGGGATTGGCTCTAGAGTTTTTCAGTCTGTGGGTTACAAGCCAGTGTTTGGGGAATGGAAAGGGGTTGGTAGAATGGAATGAAAATTATCGGTACCCATCCCATTTTTAAGACTTGTGTGTGTGTGTGTGTGTGTGTGTGTGTGTGCACATGCTTCTGTGTGTGTATATGCATGTGTGCATACTGGGTCACCATTTAAAGAGTTTTTTGGGGTTTTTTTTTTTGTTTTGTTGTTTTTTTTACTGTGAATCATGGTCAAAACATTTATTTTTTTTAATGTGTTATTTATTTTTGAGAGAGAGAGAGAGAGAGAGAGACAGAGTATGAGGAGGGGAGCAGAGAGAGAGGGAGACAGAATCCACGAAGTAGGCTCCAGTCTCTGAGCTGTCAGCACAGAGCCTGATGTGGGGCTCGAACCCATGAACCACAAGATCATGACCTGAGCCGAAGTCGGACACTTAACCGACTGAGCCACCCAGGCACCCCATGGTCAAAACACATTTAAAACAGTGGTCATTCGTGGAGAGCTCGATTTAAGTTGTCGATGACAATCAGTGAGCAGTATTGTGGATGGTGGCCCTGCCCTTGCTACAATTCAGGGAAACCAGCCCATCCCACCTTCTTTCTTTCCTCCCTCCCCTCCTCTCTCCCTTCTTTCATAAACATTTATTGGCCCATCTGTCTACTTGCCATTCACTTTTCTAGGCCCCAGGCATAAAGTTGACTCAGACACAGTCCTATCCTCGCAGCTTACAGCCCAGTGTTTTCTACCTAGCATGAATGACCTCTGGGCATCCCAGGCTTCTCGGGGCACAGGCCTGGACTCTCCTAGCTGTCCAGCTCATGCGATGCCCATCTGGTTCCAGTCTCAACTCCCACCCACATTCCCAAGACTCACCCGCATGCCCAGGCTGCTGCCCAACTAGTGAAGGGTCTGCCCTTTGCCACACACACACAAGAGTACTGTGTCTTAAGGCACAAGGAGAAGATTAAGTCTCCCAGGCGGGCTTCACTCACAGCAGGACTGAGGGTGCTCTCCGCTGTGACCTGGCAAAAGGCCCTCGGAGATGGACACCGTGGTCATGCACCCAGTCGACACGCCCACCCGAGTGTTCAGGCTACTGCAATCGGCCGTCCACCTAGACGAGGTTCTTGTTTTTTCGGTTTTCTCCATTCCAAGTGTGGGAAGTAATTCAGGCCTTCAGACCCACAGTCTTAAAGGAAGCTTCTTGCATCGAGCTAATTAAAACAAGAGAAAGCTTTCTGCTGAAGATTTGTGAAGGGGGAGGTCCGCAAGGCTTTCAGTCAATGCTTTAGTATCACTGAATGACAGTGCAGAGCAGCCTAGAAAGAACCTGAGGGAACAGCTATTTGCAAAGCCCTGTTCCACAGATGATCCAACCGAGGCTCGTGCCGCTAGAGAACCCACCCAAGTGCAGTAATCCAGGGCACCTGAGGCATCCCATGAGGGGCTCGGGGACCCATGCTCCTGGCCCCGGTCCCGCTTCACCCAGAGAAGCCCTGCAAGGATGTTTCACGTGTCCGCTTCTGCATTAGAGTGGGCTTGAAATGAGGGTCTCCTTGCTTCAGGAGCAAAGAAGCAAACCAAAAAATATCATGCTGTGCCGTGATTTTTAGGACGTTAAATTAGATGACATTGGGAGGAAAAAAATACTATAAGCTCTAGTTACTCATATGTGTGCCAGTTAGGGGAAAGTTTACCGATGTCTGTAAGTTACCTTGAAATGTATTTTAAAAATATGACAAATTAATGAATGGATGCTAAGATGACGAGATAGGGAGATTCTCAACAAAGCAAGTACAGTAAAATGTGAATGGTGGGGTCTAGGTGGTAGGTTTATGGGTATTCTCGGTAAATTCTTTCAATGTTTCCATATGAAAGTTTTTATAATAAAATGTGTGGGGAAAATTGACACCAGATGCATATGTTCCAATAAATGTTTTTTTACCTCTTAAAAGCTGTTAAAAAAAAAAAGAGGAAATTATGCCTGTACCACCTTCCCACATGGCCAGTCTTGTTACCATGCGGATAAGATGGAGAAAACTGATATGATCACTTTAGGAAAGTAAAATGCTACCTCAAATATTTTCCTAGTCAATCATTAATTCATTAATTTTTGATGCCATACCTATTTGAACTTCTAAAAAACTGCTGGGTCTAACTGCAGCCCCTCACATTTCTGGAGTGCAAATAAATGCTTTCACACACATTGCTTTGTTGAGCCTGACAATTCTGTAAGATGGTCACACAGTTAGATCTGAGAGTAGAACTCACGTCTGGCTGCTGGGTTGGGAGACAATGACAAGGGGAGAAAAGCGTAGGTCCCCTAGGGCACCTGTAAAGGTACTCAGATAGAAAGAAAGGCAGCGGTAGCACTGAAATCTGCATGCTGATGGGATCGTCAAGTGTGGTGGCTACACATTGCACAATTGCTTCGTAACTTTGAAAATGTTACTCGATCTCTTCTTCTTCTTCTTTTTTTTAATGTTTCTTTTTGGGAGAGATAGCACAAGCAGGGAAGGGGCAGAGGTGGGGGTGGGGGGGACAGAGAATCCGAAACAGGCTCCAGGCTCTGAGCTGTCAGCACAGAGCCAGACATGGGGCTCCAACCCACGAACTGTGAGATCATGACCTGAGCCGAAGTTGGACGCTCAACCGACTGAGCCACACAAGCGCCCTGAAAGTATTACTCAATCTCTTAAGGATGGACATTTTGCAGTGACTGATTTACTAACGTTCTCATCACTCATCACCGTTTTCTTCATTTCAAAATACATTCTGTGCACCTATTTAAGCCCGGAAACTGTGGTGTGTGGGAACTTGCAGTTCTGCGATGTGCTCACCATAAACCCCTGTGGCATGAATCACGGAGATGCCAAGGACCTCTGTTTCTTCCCTGACAAAATGGGAGAAACCAAATTTACAGGAAGACACAGATTTCCTTGAATTTTAAAAGTAACGTGGGTTTTTGTGGCCATTTAATACCACAGTTACCTACGTGGAACTTCAGAGACTTCTAGGCTAGCATAATCGAAACTTTAAAACATGTAATAGAAATCATACACCTATCCAAAATGCTAGTGGACAAATGAAAGCACTGCTATGCTTTTATCACGTTATTCTCATGTTCAGCCAAGCTCATATGGGCTATTATGAAGGTCTCTAATTCATTAAAAAAACAAAAATCAAAGTAATCTCACATACATGCAATTTATTCCCCTGGCAAAATGCTCTAGACCCTGAAAGGAAGGTTGGAGAAAGGATGGGTAACAAAAAAAGTCCTTTATGGGCTAAAGATCTCAAAACTCTATTTTATGAATATCACGCATACAAAGAATCAAAGAGACTACGTGATGGAAATTCATCCAACCAGCAAGGGGCGAGCCAGTAGTGAACCCAGCATTTATTTGGGGATAGAACAATATCAAAGATGCAAATGCATGTTAAGGCCGTTCATAATTCATTCACTTAAGCTCCACTTTTTTGATTAACCATCGGCCGGGCTTTGGGGTGAGAACTGGACACGTTGCTCACTCTCAGATTGTTTTGGTGGTAAGGACAGCTTTTCCAGTTGTAGCTTGCTTACAGCTGCTCTGGCTTATGAAGTAATTGTTAGTCCTTTGAGAGTCAGACACTTCAACAGGAGCACCCGTTATTTCTCAGCAAAAGCAGAGAAGAACGGTTCATATGTCAGCAGAGCAGGAGGGTCTTTTATGTGGAAAACAAGGAAGAAAATGCACCCTTGTGAGAAATCCTTCAGTGCCGTTGGCCATGCTCCGCAACACAGAGTCTGGGAACGCGGGTGAACAGGTTCAGGATTGGGGAGGAACCCACTTCAAATCCTCACTCTGCCACTAAACTTGGGCAGGTGGCATAACCCCTTACTTAGTCTTCTTATCTGGACCATAGGGATAAATGAATGCATATAAAACATGCAGTTGTGCTTAGGACACAGCAAGGATTTGGCTAACGTTGGCACTTATCACTAAAACATTGGCTAACTGGTAACTGGTTACAAGGAAGCTGGTGTCTTTGGTTAGTCAGAAGTTACTCCTGCCATTCTCTTTTAGGGTAGAGTTTTAGATCCCTAGAAGACAAACCCATGATCTCAGAAGTTTTCGTTAAATAAGTTCCAGGGACTGTATCTTGAATTTGGTGGCGGTGGGGAGGAGTCACATCTTGACCAGCACCAGGACTGTGTAATGTTCACTCCCCTCCGGACACCTGAAGAGTCGACATAATTCCTTTACCCCACGAACCTTGGCCTAGTGTTGGTCATGTCCCAGTCTGTACTTTAGTCTGTGGGAGGATTTAAGCACAGTCTTTATTCTCCAGTCACATCGGCTCAGTCACACTGAGCACATCGGGCTCAGTGAGGTTTTACATTTAAGTCACAGTTCCTTGGCTTGGAGTCCCCCATTCAGTTCAGATTCCAGGACCCTGAGCTTCCCACGCCTCCCCTGCAATGGGTTCCTGTTGGCTAAGACCTCCTGTGACCCCTTGACTTGTCATACTCTCCTTGTTATTGTCGAATGCAGGTGGTCAGCCTGTCTCCACTCACTCACTCAGTCCAGTTCATGATCTGATTTCCCCCAGCACCACCATGTTTAGACAGCCCCGTGGTAGTTGCTGATCACAAATGTTGCACGCGGGCGGGGGGGGGGGTGGCGGTAAGGCAGAGAGGCCACCAGGGCAACAAGGGTCAGGAGGATGCCTCCAGGACCCCGACCCTGGAATTCTGCTGGCCAAGGACAAATGTGGATTTGCCTAATAGTGAGGTGACCACACTCCCGGGACAATGACAGAAGACATTTGTCCATTCACCATGGGAGGTTGTTATGGAGTCTGTTATTTACTTCAGCACATTTAAAGGGAAGATGGTGTGATGTTATGGATGTGCCGACTGGTTCAAGCTTCACTCTAGGCTTGACTTAAAAAACAAGCCACACTCCAAGGGTCGTCTGCTTTTGCTACACCAGAACACGCCAAAGCGGCCACCACGAGGGGGGCCATGATCCACGTCTTGGTCAATAACCGAGACTTTGCTAACTAGCACAGTGAATATTGTAAATGGATTTTTAATTGGTAAAATAAAAGACTTTAAGTAGCATGATGACTATTTGAAATTGGTAAAAAGCTCAGAAATGTGGATTGATTAAAATATTTAAAACATTTAAAGACACCTCCCACTCTTGCCGGAAAGGAGTATAAAACTCTAATGAGGCCAGTAGCTTTGTCCTGAGGCTGGTGCCCAAGGTCGTTCCCTAAACAGTCCTGTGTCAACAGCCATCAACTTAGAGGACTCTCGTTGTGTGATGTAGGCCGAGAGTCACAGGATCTGCCTCCGGGATCTGGGAAAATTGCCTCTGGAGAACATAAATCTCACCCACGGGCGGGACAGGAGCTGGAACGCAAATGTACAGAACAGCTCGCGCACCACTTCCCGGATCGTTTGCTAATAAATGCTTAGTGAATAAACGGCTACCTTTATTGTGACCACAGGGCCAGGATGAGACACCGATGAGGCATTCCCTCAGGTGTCACATTTAAAAGGGAGCCAAAACAAAGATTTGAATGCAGTAATCTTCTTAAATCCACGATAGACAAAATGTCAAATTTTCAGTAAAGGCAGGCTGTTGGTGTTTGTTTCACAACGTGGCATTATTGTGCAATGGGAACAGTTGTTTCCAATCAGCCCCCGGTTCTGGGCCTGCACCTGAGCCTCCCCCACTGCGCGGCTTATAGGGGTTCCCAGCGGCATGCACACAGATTGCACAACCCCGGCGGGCCTGATATACAGTCCTTTTTTTAAATCGTAGCGCTTTCATGAACTTTTGGTGTTAACATCTCTAATATAATATAATGATATAAAACGTAATGTGTTTCTATGATATATACTTTATAATTAGTGAAGCAACATATAACATAATTAATATGCTGTATATTTATCTGATGTATAGATATATGTGAATATGTAACATATTAATAACATAAATATGAACTTTTGAGAAAGGTATACAGAAGTACCAATTTTCCTTCTGCTTAGGCTCCAGCATGGCTGGGCACGGGGCCGTGTGGCAGAATTTTCCATGAGACTTGCTCTTCTCGTATGCTAGTAGAGATGATGCCTACGAGCTGGGCACGTCTGAGGAATTTGCACAGGGACACGTTTTCCTGGTGACCTATATGCTGTGTTTGCCTGCCTCTCCAGGGCACCCGCAGTCCTACTATCAAGGTCACAGGGAGGACAAATTAATAGGTGTCCGGGTAACACAAAATTACAGCAAAAACAGAAGAACGCGTGTATGCGTGTGTTTAATCTAGCGTCTATCTGTTTAAATATCATCTTGGAGGAATAGTTGGAATTTTTTAAATTATAGAAAAGTAGAAACATTAAAAAATCACGCATCATCCTACTCCACACACATATAAAGTATAAAGCTCCCTAAGAGATGCTGAGGAGGGTCAGTCGAGAGAGTACCTCCAGTACAATGGAATCTTGTAACGTTTGGGGGAATTCTTGGTGGCATTTAAGATGCATCCTGATGGACAGATTGCCAGGACATATTGCTGGGGGAGAAAAGCAAGTTGCAGAATGATAAGCACAGTTGGATACTATTTATGTCATAGACACACCCACACACAAAACAACAAGCACCACCATATACTCTCTGTAAGCGCATATACATGAATGTCAATGCAGGGGACAAGGGTGGGAAGAGGGCCCTTTGACGGAGAATGGTGGCAGTCTCTGGGGAGAGGTAGCAGGGTCCGGGAGTAGTCAAAGAGGACTTCCATACATTGCTTTAATATTTGACAAGGAACCTGTATTCAAATGAATTACAAGAACAGCCTCCCAGGGCGATGGGGCAGCATTAATATTAAGTGGGGAAGCGGATGGCACACTGGCGGTAGACTAGAGTGCATAAAGGGGCTACTTTGGAGATGTTCCAAAGGGTAGATTAAGACCGGAAAGTAAAGAGTCTTCAATTCCAAGCCGAGGAAATGGCACTTGATGGAGAACTCCATCATGGGATACGTTAGGCAGCAGAATACAACCTGGAATGGACGGGAACCAGTTAAGAAACGAGGACAGTGCCCAATGAGCCTGGAAAAGGCAGGGCGAAGAAAAAGCAAGGAAATATATGAGAGGAATTTTAAATCTGCCTGATCTGATAAGGAGCAGGTGGACTGAAGGAGAGGAGGCTAAAAGAGAGAGGAATCAAAGATTGTAATCCATGTGACTGGTGCGATGCTGGTACCAGTTAAAGAGGGTCAGGAATACAAAATTAAAAAAAAAAAAAGATTGAGAAGGAAAAATACTACTGATCACAAAATTCTATCCCTCAGACGTAAAAGCGAATAAATTCCGGGGCACCTGGGTGGCTCAATCAGTTGAGCATCCGACTTCAGCTCAGGTCATGATCTCACAGTTCATGAGTTCGAGCCCGAGCCCTGCAAGCCTGAGCGCTTCATATCCTCTGTCCCCCTCTCTCTCCGCCCCTCCCCTGCTCACGCTCTCTCTCTCTCGAAAATAAATAAACATTAAAAGAAATGAATAAATTATTTTCTGGTGATTAAATGAGCTAACACACGGAGAGCACTCAGCCTAGTACATAGGTGGTGCTTAACAATCCTGTAATAATGGCAAATACAAATGGACAATTTTTATGTGTCAAGCACTGTTGAAAAGACTTTCATCTACGAAAACTTTTAATCTTCATGATAAGTTTATGCGGTAGGTATTATTACTATTCCCATTGTACAGAGTTATAACATTCACAGTTCCAGACAGGGGAAAATGGAATAAAAGAGCCAGTTTGTTAAACAGACCAGGAAGGCACTTGGGAGCCATAGGGCTCAGCGCTAATTATGAAGTATCCAAGAGCTGTCAAAGGGAATGCTGGCCTGGGAATCTTAGATATTTAGAGAGAAGCAGTTACAGCCAGAGAACATTAGTGAGCAAAGAACCAAAGACACCACCTAGGTGAATGCTGTATTTTGGAGATGACCAAACCCGGGCTGGGGATCCCGGTCCAGTGCTCCGCCCCGGGCGACATCCTCATTTAAGGTGATGGTCACAGAGGGTTGGGTAAGTCTCGTGAAGGCACTGGGCACAGAGCCTGGCACATCAGTTTACATCCGTCGACTGGAAGGAAAGAATACTGAAATACTTTTGCTAACCTATGCTATTCGCTGCCTCTTTTCCCCTTCTTACCGGGAAGCCTACTGGGCTGTGCAGCTGGGTCCCTGTGTCCTCAGCCATCCGGCCTGGGGGCAGCTCTTCAATTTCAAGCCCGGGGGTGCAGGTAATAGGGAGCTGAGCCTTCGAGCTTCTCTATTATGAGAGTAAGCATGGTAGCTCTCTCCTTAGAAGACCCACACTCCTTCCTATTCTAGCAAACTTTGGAAAGCCGTCTCCTAGGGGACAGATCGTTACTTTAGAAGAAAACAGCATTTTTCAATCCATCATAAGGTGTAAATACTACACTTTGATAAAAACAGGTGAGAACCTCTGTGATCTTTTGTACTACAGTCTAACTAGAGCCATGGAACCAGAAGAATCATTTTTTGAGCCTTTGTATTTGGCCAATGCATTCACATTTCTTCTGTGTAAGAAACAACTTGTTAAAAAATCTGTTTTAATGTTTGTTTATTTTCAGAGAGAGAGAGAGAGAGAGCGCGCGCAAGCAGGGAGGGGTAGAGAGAGGGAGAGAGAATCCCAAGCAGGCTCTGACGCACAGCCTGACGCAGAGCTCGAACCCACGAACCGCGAGGTCACGACCTGAGCCGATAGCAAGAGATGGATGCTCAACCGACAGAGCCACTGGGGCGCCCCCAAACACCTCTTAAACTCATGGTCACTTAGCTGTTTCTTAAGGAGTTTAACTTATTTAATAGCACCTTAATAACCTCTGGGAATGCTTAAAGTATCAAGTTATAGATGACATTTGTGGGGCTCTCACCAGGTACCGAGCACTCCCCGGGTACTTTTCACAGATTAATTCCCTTCCCCCTCACGGGAACTCCTTCAGGCAAACCTTACTGACATCTCTGCTTCACAGGTCCAGAAATTGTGAGGCACACAGGCTCAGCCACTTGCTTAGAGTCACATGCCCCACAAGGGTGGACCCAGCAGCCAAGTCCAAGCCCCTGGCTCTCAAACCCAAGTTCTAAATTGCTATGTAATTTAGAATTTGGTTTTGCTATGATGCATTACTTTTAAAATAATCCTAATTACTAGCCTTTTTTTTTTTTTTTACCATTATAAAATATAAATATCCACATACTGGATTTCCTTTTATTTTTTTTTTTTAGTGTTTATTTTTTTGATATTTTTTTTGAGAGAGAGAGAAAGAGAGCACAAGCAGGGGAGGGGCAGAGGGAGAGGGAGACACAGAATCTGAAGCAGGCTCCAGGCTCTGAGCTGTCAGCACAGAGCCCGATGCAAGGCTCGAGCTCACCAATAGTGAGATCATGACCTGAGCCGAAGCTTGGACACTCAACCGACTGAGCCACCCAGGCACCCCTGGATTTCCTCCTTTCAAGCAAAAGATTTCTCTCGGCGGCATGAAGGAGAGGAGTTTCCCCCTAAGAAGCTCCCAGGCCTCTTGCAGGAGTGGGAGACAGTCAGAGGGCCACCTCCTGCACCCCGCCCTGTGCTTCCTCCTACAGACATGGTGAGTCACACCCGTAAGAGTGTGAAGAGCTCTAGCGCTTTCTAGTTTTGTAGATATTTTTAGCACTGTTTACATGTTTGCTTGGATATGTCCCTATTATCATTGCCCAAATTTTGAAAATAAGAATCTTACCTTATTCATATTGATTGTTGTGGAATGATTACAATGATGATTAAAATGATAATCAAACAACCCACTAGAGGGGCACCTGGGTGGCTCAGTCGGTTGAGCGTCCAATCTCGGCTCGGGTCATATCTCACAGTGTGAGTTCGAGCCCCGCATTGGGCTCTGTGCTGATGGCTCAGAGCCTGGAGCCTGCTTCGGATTCTGTGTCTCCCTCTCTCTCTGCCCCTCCCCTGCTCATGCTCTGCTCTCTCTCTCTCTCTCTCTCTCTCTCTCTCTCTGTTAAAAATAAAACATTAAAAAAAATTAAAAAAAAAAAAAAAAACCACTAGAGGCTTACCATGTGCCAGGCCCTGTGCTAAGTGCTTAACAGGCATTGTGTCAGTTACGCCTCTCAACGATGATCTAGGGTATGAACTGTGACTGCCTCTTTGCTCAGTGAATGTTCGGTGCGTGCCAGGTGCCCTAAAAGTTCAGCTGATTGATATCCCATAGCTTCTAAAGGTGTTTTCCCAAAAAAATATTAGAGTCTCCTTGGGGAGAAACAAACACACCATGGGTTCCTAGAGGTTGAGAGGCCTGGGCGCAGGGCTGGGGTAGAAGGGGCTCCCGAAATGTTTAAAAAGTGAAAGCAAGTTACACAAAGCCACAAACATCGTCAGCATATCCCCACCCACCGACACCAAAAAAGCTATGACCACAGGGCTTGGTTTGCCCAGGAGAGTGTCAACTTATGTCTCCCTTCTTAATGGAATATTAACGAGCCTCCTTTTACTCTCAGAGCCTTCAGTTTGGATGCTGTATTAACTGGTCACCCAACCACAAAGTCTCAGTGGGACTGACTAGCCACCTACCCTACCCACCCATCCGGTCCACCCCCCCACACCTCACCCCCAAAGGCCAAGGTGAATGCGACGCTGTGACTTGGGACAACTTTGTATTAAATGAAGAATGGGGGAAAACCAAAATGATCTCCAGACAAAGGGTCCCAGTGGGACAGAAAAGGGAAGGGGAGGGGAGTCAAACAACAGAGGAAAAAATAGACTGCACTTGCTATGGTCTGAATGTTTATGTCCCCCCATAATTCATATGCTAAAATCCTAACCCCAAAAATGATGGTATTAGGAGATGGGGCCTTTGGGAGGTGTTCAGGTCATAAGGGCAGAGCCCTCATGTATGGGATTAGTGCTTTTATAAAAGAGGCCTCAAAACTTCCTTGCCCCTTCTACCCTATGTGGATGCAGCAAAACAAACAAACAAACCAGCCATCTATGAACCAGAAAGAGGGCCCCCTCCCCAACTACGCTGGCACCTGGATCTCAGACTTCCAGGCTGCAGGACACTGAAAAATAAATTTCTGTTGTTTGTAAGCCACCCAGTCTGTGATATTTTGTGATAGCAGCCCAAACGGACTGCGACAGCTCTGAAGAAAAACAGAAGCAAAGTGTAAGACGGTGCTTATGGATTTATATAAAATTATGTATGTAAGAGCGCAGAAAGGATAAAGTTCTGGTTGGGGATTTGATGGTGCCAGTGTTTTGTTAGAGTATCTTGTCCACTACAGCATTCCTACCACTTAGTGCAATGCCTACAGGACAAATATTTCTGGAGGGAGAAAGCAAGGAAGCAAAGTAAGAAACCAGGTTGGTTTCTAGTCCTAAATACTCTACTCGCTAGCCGCGCAGCTCTGAGCGGTGCTTCTCCGCTCGGACAGCAGCTGAGAGAACGCAAGGTCGTCTTCAACAGTCTCTGACACTCAGGCAATGATGAGGGCAAGCCTGAGCGAAAAGTCTGCCCTGATTACCCTAGACAGGTGACCC
The DNA here is from genome assembly GCF_018350215.1 of Panthera leo. Lineage (NCBI taxonomy): Eukaryota > Metazoa > Chordata > Mammalia > Carnivora > Felidae > Panthera > Panthera leo. Next base: position 18,380,582 of record NC_056679.1, read on the forward strand.
CCACAGTGCTGCAGTGGCAGCCTGCCTGGAAGTGCCTGTGTTTGACCTTTAAGCTTTTGCAATTCACAAATTGGACACACACGCACCCAAAGGCAAAAGCAGGGGCGCCTGGCTGGCTCAGTCGGAAGGCCAGGCCACTCTTGGTCTTAGGGTCATGAGTTCAAGCCCCACGTTGGGTGTAGAGATTACTTAAATAAATATTTTTCAAAAAAGGCAAAAAAAAAAAACAAACCAGTTTTTTAAAATGTGTATACTTTTCAATTTCATACTTTTAAAGATGTGAGTGCCATCCCTCATGCTTTTTAATATTTAGGTCTATAAGCATATTCTTTTTTAATTTTTATTTCTAATTTTTATTTTATTTTTTGTATAAATATGGTTGATTTTATTCTATTATTTTTTTATTTGAGAGAGAGAGAGAGAGAGAGAGAGAATGTTAAACAGGTTCCATGCTCAGCATGGAGCCCAACACGGGGCTTGATTCCATGACCCTGGGATCATGACCTGAGCCAAAAATCGAGTCAGATGCTCAACCAACTGAACCATCCAGGTGCCCCAACATATTCTCTTCTTAAAAAAACAAAATCAGGTCAGGTTGCCTGGGTGGCTTGGTCGGTTGGGTGTCGGACTTCAGGTCGGACTCAGGTCAGACTCAGGTCATGATCTCACAGTTCGTGAGTTCGAGCCCCACATGCGGCTCTGTGCTGACAGCCCAGAGCCTGGAGCCTGCTTCGGATTCTGTGTCTCCCTCTCTCTCTCTCTGCCCCTCCCTCGTGCTCTGTCTCACTCTCAAAAATAAATTAAAAAAAAAATTAAAAAAAAAAAAAAAGAAAAAATCAGGTCAGACATTTATATTATTCTACAAAAGCAGAATTTATATGATTTTGCTTTTGAAACTTTCATTCTCATTTAACAGATCACAGATATCTCTCCAGGTTTGATCACAGAAGGCCACTGTATCAGTCAGCTATTATCACAGTAAGCATACGAAACAAATGACCCCAAAATGCAATGGTTTTCAACAACTCTCTTTTCTCTCCTCTTTTCCTTTTTACTCACACTGAAGGTTTCAGTCAACCAGACTTGTGTGGGCTCTGAACTTCAGGTTGGGTCCAGTCCTGCTCCAGGCATCCATTATGATCCTTGGACCAAACAATCAGCAGGTCCCATCCTTACAGTGATGGCAGAAATTCAAGAGGCGTGAATGAAAACATGTAATGCCTCTGAAGGTCTAGGCTCGATTGAGAGTCACTTCTGTCCGCGTTTCATTGGCCAAAGCAAATTATGCAGCGAAGTTCAGAATTGGTTGGGGGTGGGGGAGGGGGGGCGGGAATATACTCTGCTCCCCCCCACCCCCACCCCAGGAGAAACTGCAAAGTCATTGACAAAGGGTGGGGAGCCTGGGAGGGGTGCAGCACCGGAGGGAGGCAGTATGTAGAGTGTATCATTCTGTGTTTTACCATTCCCCCACTGATAACAGGTCGATTCCAACTAACAATCATGCAGTACACGTTCTCCCCAGCCTCTCATTTAATCCTCACAACAGCCCTGAAGAGTAGTTACTATTAACCCCATTTCCGAGGGAGGAGGAAACTGGACCTTAGGACAAAGGGTTAGTCATTCTTTTAGAGAGGAATCCAGGTGGCTCTCAAATGCAAATCTTCTCACTGCGGGGCCCCTTAAAGATCCTTTCTGGGATTTGATGCTTGATCAAATTTGTCTCCTCCAAGGAGCTGTGAAGAAGATGCAACTTGTCTTATTTCCCTTTTGTCTGGGCTTCCATGAAGCTGGCAGCCAAATTTAAGTCTCAATCAAGGCAAATTACATACAATTAGCATATCCGTAGACTCATTTTCTTTGGTCTTAATTTTCCATTTTGATTTCATTCAACCTTATTGTAATGTCCTTTTTGTGCAGGCTTCCTTAGATTTTTAAAATAAAGAATCAAGGTGTAATTAATTTGAATTATACGAGTGTTAGAATTCTAGGCACCGAGGAGTCTTGGGTTCAGATGGATGGATGGACTGTCTTCCGTACTCCATAACTTTCTGGAGCCTGGCTTCTGTGTGTTCACTGGTCACACTCACTGTCACAGAGGACAGAGAAGGATAAACAGCACAGTCTCAAATGGGTCCACTTGACTAGTTAGCAGCAACTTAATCTGGTAGCAACTGAACAGAGGTAGAAAATTTAACAGAGGGTGTTCCTCCCCGCTTCCCAATACCAGAGAAAATACGGGGTTGTTTTAGTGTCCTAGACAAGCACAGCATGTGGCCCTTGTCAGGTACTTGATAAATGCATAATGATACACAGTTACATATTTTATCAAAAAGAAGTAAATATAATCAATGGCCAAAATGCAACACTATTTTTAAATGTTTAGTGTTACATTTTAGACTTCTGCCCTTTCAAGAGTAGTAGAAATTTATAGCCAATCTCCTGCCCCGTGTCTGAACAGCATCCTTCTGTATGATCACCTACCCTTCCTGTCAATGATCCTCATTACAGGGTCTCGCCTCCCGCCTCGTCAGAGTAACGAGTCAACAGTAAATACCTGAGGACGATTTGCTCACTATTTGTAAAGTTAATCTGGCCGTTTTACAGCAGTCACCAACCCTATAGCCCAAACTTTCAAAGGTGGTTTTTTAGCAGCACCCATCGGTATGCTGTTACCAAGTGTCACCGAAAGGTGACACTTTAGAAACTCCTTTATGATATGGTAAAGTGAAAAGGGAAAGGACTGATCCTGGCTGATAGTGTGGGTGGATTTATGGCTTGTATTTCTATCCATCAGATGTGGAACATATTTTTAGCAAGACACATCAAACTTACTTCTTCTCCAAAGGGTCTAACTCAATTGGTGAGAGAGAGATGGGAACTCTTTTGCTCCTCCAGTGTTAACAACAATAACGATAACAACAGTAACAATAACAACAATAATGACTTCTTCCCTTGCTTCATGCCAAGGGAAGAAAAGACAGTAAGAAGGTGTGATAGGGAGCATGGTTAGAGACCTCTGTTTAAAAGGACAAGATGAACTAAACACCTTAAGGCTTCCCATCCACTCCACTGGACTCAATTTCTTTCATCAGCCCCTTTTGCTTCCTCATAAATTTGTCTTAGGACATGAGGTTTTACAAAAGCCAGTGGAGAAAAGGTGTGGAAAGGAAGAACCCGAAGAGGACTCAGTGGTTTGGGAATATATTGCTGACCTCTACTTTCTCCTGGTAGCCTTCCCAAGGTCAGCCACAGCAGTCAAGAATCTTGAGATTCCTCACCTTTGCTCATCTCTGAGCCTATCAGCACTTTTGCCAAATAGTGTTCAAGACAGTAACTATAGACCCCTTTAAGGTCAACCTGTTCCTCAATGTCACTTTTTTCTTTTTTGACATTCAACAGCAGTCTAGAAGAAAATAATATATTGGCATGAAGAAGAGGAGGTCCAAACGTATTCCTAGTTAACTGTAATATCTGCATATCAAATAACACCCTGAAAGTGTCGTTGCTCTGTCCTGAAATCAGGAGTTGTCTGGCTGCCAACGGTGGGAAAGAAGAGGGGCAAGGATATTATAGGAAATTCCTTCTGCTATCTCCCGCTCCCGTCTAGACCCTCCCCAATTCTCCTGAACTGAGACCGAACACAAGCTCTTTGGAATGCAGACCCAACAGTCCCACAAGTGCAGATTGTGGGGAGGGGGTGTTGAAGAAACCAAGCCCTAACTCTTGTACTTTGTGTCCCAAGACCTGTGACGCCCACTCCTTCCCCCACCACCACGGCCCCCACCACAGTCCACACTCATGAGCCATTCTTCCCCACAGATGCCCATGTTGGGGGCTCACATTGAAAACTTAATCCCATGATTTTAGCCAGCAATTCCATCAAATGCAAGCTATCCGCATGTATGGGCAATGAAAAAATGGCACGGAAACAGCTCTTAGCAAAACACAATTGCACGTGAGTGGAAAGACCCGGATCCAAAATCGGGGGGTCTACCCCTGACCACTTAAAGAAGTGTGACTTTGGGCCAGCCTCCTAACTTCACGGAATCCAGTTCCCCGAGTTTAAATGAGGTTATGTAAACAACAGTGTTCTGTACATTTAAGCTTCCGCGAAATTAAAGAGATTTATACAAAGAAACGCCAGTTAAAGAACCAGGTCATCGGGCCTGTGTCCCCATGATACAAGTGCCGTTTTTGCTGTTTTTCATTTCAGTTACACTGTTTGAGACATTCGACGCTTAATAAATGTCTCCATCTTTGCATTCAATTGCCCCCATGTAGTGGGTGCCTTGCCTTAGACCAAACCATGGGAACGTTTTGATGCTGTCTCTGACTTGTGGGTACCCAGGCGCATGTGCCCTCAGAGGGGAAGAAAAGCGAATGATTACTTTTTTGGATAAAACCATTTAAAATATGCAAAGTTATGATAAGGCACCGACTCTCCCAAGAGCCCGGCATCCTTAAAAGACACCCTGCAAGCTCAGTTCATCTGTTTTCAAGCTCAGTTCCATTTGAGTCACATTAATAAGGGTAAAATTCCTCACAAGCACCTTGTCTGTGAGAAAACAAGTGTCATGCTGTCCCCTGATCTGACTGTAAATCCCTGCCGCTTCTGCTTCTCCAATTAAAGGCATTTTTAGAAAAAGAATACAATTCTTTTAGAGGCACTGAAAACACACATCTGAGCTGAGACTACCCAACCCCGATTGGGGGGAGGAGAGAGAGAGGGATAGAAAGTACTCTTAATGAGGGGAATCTCGGCTTTTGGGCCAGAGGGCAGGCGGCCTAAGGGCAGGTGCGCATGCGGGGGAGGGGGCGATGGGTGCCCCTGACTACCTGAAGCATAGACCAAACCAGGAAAGGGGGTTGGGAAGCAGGAAGCCCCCCTAGTGGCAGTCAGGAGCTTTTCCTACCTGTTAAAGTGGACGGGCAAGGCACAGGCAGGTATTATGGAATGGTGGAAGATAAACACCTGATACTTGGGCTAAACCTTTTGTTGCACTTTGTTTTAGTGTATTTATTTTTGAGAGAGAGAGAGAGAGACCGAGCAGGGAAGGGGCAGAGAGAGAGGGAGACACAGAATCCGAAGCAGGCTCCAGGCTCTGAGCTGTTGGCACAGAGCCGCATGTGGGGCTCGAACTCACCAACTGTGAGATCACAACCTGAGCCAAAGTCAGATGCTCAAGGGACTGAACCACCCAGGCGCCCCGCTTTTGTTGCATTTTAGTCTCTTACTCTCCATCCTCCATGGAAAAACATTCTGAAGGTTTTTGGCTATTTGAGCAATATCCGCCTGGCGAGTTAGCTAAATTTGACAGCAAAGTGCAAATAAAGAGAAGCTCCAGGGGGTAGGAAACGAGGCAGGAGGCTGAGCAAAGAGTTCAGGGAGAGCCTGTCGAGGGCCTGAACCAAAGGAGTGGCAGGCACATTGCCCTAACATGGACTATCAGTCCTGATTCTCAAACCAGTGCGTGAGGTGACAGAGACAAATGTCCCTGAGCACTGGCGTCCCACCCTGCCGGGGTCTTGCATAGGAGGCTCCTGAGAGCCTGTCAGAATATGCCACTTTCTGTATGTTTTATTCATAGGCCATCAGTTATCTTCTAAAAAATTAAAACACGACTCACAACAGTTTTAACGTTGAATTCATACAATTTTCATGAAATCAAGATTCATGTTAATGAAAACTGACTAGAACTTACTAACTGATCCCAGTGATCACCTTAATAATAGGTGAGTATCTTGGGGCGCCTGGGTGGCGCAGTCGGTTAAGCGTCCGACTTCAGCCAGGTCACGATCTCACGGTCCGTGAGTTCGAGCCCCGCATCAGGCTCTGGGCTGATGGCTCAGAGCCTGGAGCCTGTTTCCGATTCTGTGTCTCCCTCTCTCTCTGTCCCTCCCCGTTCATGCTCTGTCTCTCTCTGTCCCAAAAATAAATAAACGTTGAAAAAAAAAAAAAAAATAATAGGTGAGTATCTTGAAGTGAAAAAGGGTGGTGGTTTGTAAATAAACCTGTGAGCTAGTGGGCATTTACAATAATTATTAAACATAGTAATATAATTAATACTTTAATTAAACTATGTGTAATGTACATATGAGGTGAGCTGCAAGGAGGTTTACAGGAGGCTCATTTCTAATTCTAAATTTCAAAATTTGGAAAACAAGTTAGTTACCCAAAAAGCAAGGATTAGTTGAGTAAACTATAATGTTTCCACACGGTGGAATACTTTTTAAGAATTAAAAATGATGTCATAGAAATATACTTATTTCAATGAAAAGACATTCTAGGTGACATTTCAGGTGACAAAGATCAAAGTACAAAACAGTATGACTATGAGCTCGCTGTTGCTTAAGAGGAAAGGACGTACATAGAAAAAAAAATCTAGAAGGATATATACCAAAAAGTTGAGGGTTTTAGCAAGTGTAATAATTATAGCAAGTATAGCATGAATAATTATTCTTTTCTTTGCTCCCCAGTATTTTCTATTGTTGCTTTTTTTCTACAGTGAATATGCATTACACATATAGTAACGGAGTTACTTTTTGCAGGGCTGCATGTGGTACAGGAAACATGAATGTGACGTTCCAGGAATAAGGTGAAGAGCAGCTGAAGGACAGGCATGGGCAGGGGAGTGGCCCAGTTGGAGTCTGGGTCCCCCCAAAAATAGAGAACCGGGACACATGTAGCAAAGGCCCGAGAGCACAGACTTTGGATCCCAGTTCAGCCACTTGTGAGGCTGGACAAGTTACTTCATCTTTTTTTAGATTCCTCATCTGCAAAACAGGTGAAAAATAATACCATTTGTCGCTCCAACTGTGTTGTTGGAAATCCAAAAAGTTGATAACAGTATGTGTAAAGTTTCTCAGCTTCCAATAAAGTCTGGCACAGGATAAGCCTTATGTGTGCTCGCTTATCTGAAAGGTATTTCCTCTCAACGATTCCTAAGATGAATAGGTGAAAAAAACCACTTTCTTAGCCCACCCCCTTAGGGCTGAGTCAGCTGGGTAGAGAGAAGGCTGGTGCTGTGTTCTTTCCGAACACGGTTCATCATCTTAATTTCTTTTAAAAAACCAATTCACTTCCTTTCCTCCTCCCCGTAAAAGCTCTTTGGGAAGTTTTGCCTTATTGCTAATGGTTTTCTCTATAACTGGATGATCAATTCAACTGAGATTAATTGAGCATGAAGCTGGCAGCATCTGCAAAGCCATTTATCAGGGAGAAGGAGCCGGATCACGCCAGAGCCCAGGAGCTGTCATCATCTGCGCTCCCGTTCCAGCAGCCTCAGGCACACCTGAGCCTCAGGTGGCCAGCAACATGTTCACGGAGTACGTGAGCAGTAAGGGGAGAGGCCTCCTGCACTCCCCCCTCCCCAGCAGAAAGGCTGTGTGTCTGCAAGTGATCCTCGCAAGCCCCAAAGGCTGAATTTATTCCAACGTCAAGCCAGCACATTGCTCTAACACTGTTTACTGAAAAAAAAAAAAAAAAAAAAAAAAAATTTAAGACAGATGTGATCTGGATCCTACCCAATGGAGTTCCACTGATGAAGTACTAAACGTAGGGGCACCTGGCTGGCTCAGCGGGCTGAGCGTCGGACTTCGGCTCGGGTCATGATCTCGCGGTCCGTGAGTTCGAGCCCCGCATTGGCCTCTGTGCCGACAGCTCAGAGCCTGGAGCCTGCTTCGGATTCTGTGTCTCCCTCTCTCTCTGCCCCTCCCCCGTTCATGCTCTGTCTCTCTCTGTCTCAAAAGTAAAATAAAACATTAAAAAAAAAAAAATGAAGTATCAAAAGTATACATCTTAGGAGGCTATATCCAGCATGGGCTCTGCAATACTACATTAGCAGAGTTTTGGTCTTTGCTTACGAGTAACCATGGCAACCATTGGCATGCGTTGTATAGATGATGATGATGATGATGATGATGATGATTGACATTTCTAGGACTTATGTGCCAGACAATCTTGTAAGCACTCCATAGCCACTATCTCATTTGTTCCTCTCAGCCTAGGAAGTATGGGTTCTGCTACTTCCCAATTTTACAGATGAGGGAACCAAGCACACAAGGTCAAGTAGCTTGCCCGCAGTTACACAGCAAGTCAGTGGCAAAGCTGGGATTTCAACTTGGCAGTGTGGTTCCCAGCCCGTGTGCCAGGTAACCTTTCTGTTATGCTGCCTCACATGTGTGTGTGGGGGCATACTTTTCACAAACACATACACACACACACACACACACACACACACACACACACCAGCTAACTGTCCCTTTCAGCACCTATGCAAATCCAGGGATGCAGGAGATTCTGCAGCTGGCTAACATTAGCTTTTAAGAGCTCTGAAGCCAAGGTCGTTCCGAATCAGTTATCCAGGCCCGGGCGTCATATCCTTTACCCACCCATTTTTTTAGGCACAAATCACCAAGGAGATACTCTCCCCACCCAAGACTTGCTCTTCATTTCTTTCTGCACAGGGGGAGTTCAATTCACGAGTGAGTGTGTGTGTGTGTGTGTGTGTGTGTGTGTGTGTGTGTGTGTTTTAATTGTTCAACATTCACAGGTACCCATAATATTCCAGATACTGTACCCCCCTGTAATGATTAATGTTATGTGTCAACTTGGCTGGACCACTGTACCCAGATATTTAATCAAACACTATCTCTGTGAGAGTGTTTTTAGATGAGATGTAAATCTAAATCAGTGGTCCTTGAGTAAAGGAAATTGTCCTCCACAATGTGGGTGGGCCTTATCTAGTCAGTTGAAGGCTTCACTGCAACAAATGACTGAGCTCTCCTGAGCAAGAGGGGATTCTGCCAGCCGATGGCCCTCAGACTTGAACTGCAGCATTAGTCTGGGCTGCTGTAACAAAATACCACAGACTGGTGGACTTACCAACAACAAATTCATTGCTCACAGTTTTAGAGGCTGGAAGTCCAAGATCAAGGTGCCAGCATGGTTCGGTGAGGGCCCTCTTCCTGGCTATAGACTTTTCATCCCACGGAAGGGGTAAGAAGTCTCTCGGCCTCTTGCATAAGGACAGTGAACCCATTCACGATGGCTCTGCCTCCTAACACCATCCCGTTGGAAATTCGGATTTTGACATATGAATTTGGGAGAGACACAGACATTCAAACCACAATACTGGGTCTTCAGCCTGTGACTCACCCCGCAAATTTTGGACTTGTCTGCCTCCATAATTGCGTGAGCCGATCCTTAAAGTCAATTTCCTCCTATATGTATACATATCCTGTTGATTCTGTTTCTCTGGAGAAGCCTGACTAATGCACTCACCCTCACTCAGATGTGCTCAGAGCACACACTCTCATTTAGCAGCACGGGGAGTAGGAGGGGGTTCTGCTTTGAGAAGGAGGCGGAGCTAAGTGACCTTTCAAGTTTTTACAGAGCTAAAAACCTAAGACTTGGTTATTCCAGTACTTGGTACTTCCCTTAGTGCAGATTCTAACCTCAAGGAAAACACCTTGCACTCATGTGACCAAATACCAAAATAGAACAGAATGAGGGCTCTTGTTCCAACATTTAAAGGGACAGGCATGTGAAGCAGAAGGTTTCACACAAGAAAGAAACCAAGTCTATGACCCAGATCCTGCCACTAGCCTTTTAAACTCTGAATCACAGAATTCACAAAGGGAGGGGGATTCTTGTCCCTCCCCCACTGCATGCTTTTTCCTAAGCAAAAAAAAAAAAAAAAAAACAAAAAAAAAAAAAACAAAAAAAAACAATGACCAAAGGAAATCCTTTGTGGGAGACTTCCTCCCATTCCATAGCTACCATTCAAGGAAAAAAAAAAAAAGTTCACAGAACTGGGCCACCCCTCCTGGCAAAAGTCAAGCATTGAACTTGACCAGGGGTCACTTTGCGCTTTCTACCGAAGCTATTTTGCAACTGGCCATGGTCACCATCACCGAGCTTCCTCGTGGAGGACGTGTTCAAAGATAGGGTGCCCACCTAAATGTCTCTGACTTAAAGACCATTTTCTGTGCTAGCTCCCCCTGAAAGGGATCTGTCACCCAAGGGGACACCGAAACGGCAACCATAGTCCTAACCAGACATCGCTATGAGAAAGCACACAAATATGGCCCTGGGAGTTGATGACACCTCTCTCCTTCCCACGACATAATTAACAGGATAGATTCTTAAATATCAGTCTTCAGCACAATGCTGACTGGGAGTCTATTTCCCTTGACTTCGTTCGGGATGTTGGGTTACATCAACCCCAAATTCCCAACCAATTTCTTAAAATGTAACTAAGACAATATAAAACGCCTATGTGTCCACATATTTAGGATATACACGTTAAGACGCTCTCAACATTGCTTTCTGATCACCGAAAAATTGCTGTGTTCATAGCAAAGAGCTGCTTGATATGCTATGGCCTCTCTCTTAGCTCTAACAACCATGGTACACACACCCCATGCTGACACTCCACGGGCCTTTAAAGGACTTCTGACTTTCCAGGAATTGCTTTTAGACTATCACTCAAAACTGTGCCTGCAAATCATTCAGTTTAAATGTTGTGTGGAGTTTGGGGGTCATATATGTATGTGTTTTTCTAGATAATCATTGACCAAAAAGACACTGTATTAAGAGACACATACATTCTATGAAATTGGGCTTTAGTAATTCAGTGGCAGTCTATCGAGGAAATGTTCCCTGGGGAGACGTTGTGGAGGATACTGCTATCATTTATTTGTTTGTCCTATTTATTATCTGTCTCCCTTCACTGAACTGTAAGCACACAAGAGTAGAGATTTATTTCTGTTTTGCTGCTATGTCACCAGTGCCTAGAAAGGACCTGACTCACAGGAGGTGTGCAGAGCATTTTGGGTAAGTTAGCAACTGTCAGAGGCTGAGGGGAGATGGGTGGATTACTAAAATCCCCATCATTTAACAGGGAGAGACTGTGAAAATAGCACTACACCAGGAGCCAGGAGAGCCGAGTTTTGAGTCCCCGACTGGCCACTCAGTTACTCAGTGAGGGACCTTGAGCCTCATTTTCCTCTCTGGGCACTGGATTCTCAACCCAGCCCCCATCTCCTTCCTGGGGCTCCCCTGTCTGATTCTGTGGGGATAAGCCTATCCAGCTCTCTAACGGGGCGGGGGTGGAGGAGGTGGGGGGGAGGGGGAAGGCAGCCCCAGTCACTGCTGGGAGGAAATTGGGGGCGGGCAGCAGAAGCCGAAAGAAAGCACAGAATTTGGCTTAGAAATCTGGTGAGGAATCGCCTTGCCCTCCCTCGGGGCGCTCCTTCTTGTTACATCACCTTATACATCGCATTGCGGTGATGCTCAAAAACAAAAAGACCATTTCGGAAGTACCTTCCGTGTTCCAGGGGGGCAATCCGCATTCCCTCTCACAGCAATCCCGGCCTACAGAAAAACAGGCGGTTGGGCTTTCCAGCAAAGAGCTCCGAAGCTGTGGTTTCCCCCTGAGGTGTCACCTACCCTTTGATGCAGAGTGCCAGTAGGTGTGTCCCCAGCCTCTATTCCTGTCAGAGGCCCCACAGAGTAAGTACAGTCGAGATCACAGAGATCAACAAGGGCTGTGTGGCTTCCGGGGCAGGGAGAGAGCAAGCAGAGCAGAGAGGAGGAGCCCGCACCCCATTCAGGACAGAGGAGGACTCTGGGGGACGCGCCCGCCCCCTGCCCTCGATGGACAGGCCGCTGGCAAGCAGCCATCCTTCTGAGGCGGTAACGCTCAGAAAGTACTTACCAGGCACTTTATTTTATGTACCTTACAGAACTCGGTATTTCCAATAGCCTTACGAGGTAAGTCCCATTGTGGCAGATGAAGACATTGAGGCCGAGGGGGTTTAAATGACTTGCTGAAGGTCACACAGCCGGGAGAAGGACAGGGCAGGGCTACCTTCACACAGTCTGACCACCACATGGTTCCGCTCCCTAACGCCCACACAGCACCGAAACACGTTCTGGGCTTGCTGTAAGGTGGGGGGCACCTTCCACTCCTTAAACCCTGGAATCCACTCCCATCCCTGCTGAAAGCTCTCAGCTCCCCAAGGCACTCAGTAATATTCGCTCTTCTCTCTTTCATCTTCAATGTGCCTCCACACCAAAGTCCTCTGGTTCCAGGAGGAGCTCTTTCCTGCCACCACGGCCAGAACTCTTTAGAAAGTTCACAATGCTGTTTTCTCTTCTCCTCTCTACTCCCTCCCTACACTGGGATTATCTAGAAGCTTCTAACTTCACCATGATTCCCAACCATCCCCATGTTGTTTATTAGGCTTTTTTTTTTTTTTTTAATTATTTTACTTCATTTCTTAGCCTCTTTTACACTGTTAACCATGACCTCGACCTTCAAACCTGCTCTTCCTTTGGGAACCTACCTTACTGCCGCCTCTCCTGGTTCTCCTCCCAGCTCTCTGGCTACCCATCCCAGTTGGGCTCAGGTGCCCCTGCAACTCTGCCCATCCCTTAAAGGTTGAGGATGTCCAGGAGTGTCCTGGGCTCTGTCTTCTCACTCTGGATACTCTCTGGGAGGGATTTCACGAATTCTCAGGACTGTGATATCTATACACAAGAGATTCCCCAATCTTTACCTCCTGCTCTGTTCTATCTTGTGAGCTTGAGACCACATACTCAGCCTGCCAGTGGTCCACACCCTCACCACCAGAAGGAACAGATTCTCTGCAGGACCCGGCCGTGTGGAGTTGATCTGCCTCATTTCTCCCACTAAATTGTCCAGCCCTCTGAACTATTGACCCTTCCTCTTCTGAGCTGCCGCACGGCCGGGCCCCCTTTTCCGGGAAACTCCTTAGCCCTCCTTTTCCTTGGCTCAGTTCCACTCACCCTCCAGATCTTCATGTGGATATCACTTCCTCCGGGCAGTAGGGAGGCGTCAGGCCTGGGTGAGGTCTCAGCACACCCCCACCCCATCAGAGCACCTATTCCATTTACTGCAAGGACCTATTTCCTCTATATCCTCCATACGCTACTTTACTATTTAATCCCCACTAACTAGTGTAGTTCTCGATCCATGCCTTGTAGGCATTCAATAAATAGGGTCGAGTGAATGAAGGATGAATGAATGAATGGGAATTATAGCATCATTTAATCTGGTCTCAGAACCAGATGGTGACCCCGTAACTCCAGGAATTCATGGTGAGATGGGGTTGTGATCTCTGAGCCCTGTTTCCTTATGGGTCCTCTTTGTTCAGGGCAGGTGATATTAGCTCCCAAGAACTGAAACTTAAGCCCGTCTTCTGACTCCCATTCATGTCAACCACCTTGACTACCAAGATGTTTACCACTGGCCTGATCCCATTCTCATTCTTTCTCTGAGCGTGCTGTCCTACTGTGTGCTCTTGGTGCCACTGCTGCCTGTGACCAATACTGGTCACCCACCGTGCATGGGGTGGGATGGCTCAATGCACTGAATGCTATGGATCTAGGAGTCTGTTGCCTGGCATTCTTCAGTCCCAGGGGGAGCCTTCTCTCTGCAACTCCTAGCTTGCAGTCTCTCTGGATCCACACAAGCAGCCTCAGACAGCATTCGTGTGTATTTATGTGTGCACGTGTCTGGTAAACCACAACTCTGGCCAAATCTAGCCTCTTCCAAACCAGGGCAACCTGTGGGGAATGTGGCAATAGTTCATCTCCTTCCTCCTGACCAAGCTGTTCCTGGCTGGGGTTGCCCAAAGGTGCTACACGTGTAGAAAAAAACACAAGCTTTTCCACTTACCACCCAGATGCTTCTAGATATTGTTGTGTTTGTGGATCGAAATCATCTAGATGTTGATTGACCCTGCAGAAACTTCTTGCCCAGATGCTTGTTGTCATATAAATTACTGACAGTCATCTTTCTTTTCACCTCCAATCTGCCAGGTCTTTCCCTCCACTGCCATTCCAGAAGGCGCATTCCAGGTGCGATTGTCATTCCGGAGCAAGGGTGGCCGACTCATCCCAGCAGAGTTCTGAGAGGATCTTCCCAGAGGATGGGAGGCAGGACTTGGCCCCCTGCCAGCCAGCAGAACCCTTGGTGCCAGCCAGAGGCTCCCTCACGTCCCCTCACACCCGGGCTTCCCTAGAAGTTCCCACATACTGATGCCTCTCACTGCCGCTCCCAGGGGGGCCAGAGCCTTTTTGGTAGAGAAAAGCTACTATAAATACAAAACAAAACACTGCTAGGATATGACCCTCTTATTCACTAACCAATGCACTTTTCCTGTGCCATCTGTGATTTGCAAGTCCTTTCATGATAAGGAACTTGTTACAAGTTCCTTAAGTTCAAATTTATCATATCAAGGGGCACCTGGGTGGCTCAGTTAAGTGACCGACTTCAGCTCAGGTCATGATCTCACAGTTGGTAGGTTTGAGCTTCGCGTTGGGCTCTGTGCTGACAGCTCAGAGCCTGGAGCCTGATTCAGATCCTGTGTTTCCCTCTGTCTCTGCCCCTCCCCCACTCATGCTCTGTCTCTGTCTCTCAATAATAAAAATGTTTTTAAAAATTTACAAATTTATCATATCAAAATAACTCTCAAAACGGACTGCATTGATCATAACAAATTTGTCTTTCTGTTTATCAATTTATCAATAGACTGACTCCATAAATATTTACTTTGCCTTTACTGTAGGACAGGCTTTGAAGCATATGATAAGAACACCAAGAGAAAGAGACTTGAACTGGTCCTCAAATTGCCTACATTCTGTATTAGTCCACGACGGCTGCCATAACAAAATACCACAGAGTGGGAGGCTTAAACAACAGAAATTTATTTTCTCATAGTTCTGGAGGCTGGAAGTCCAAGATCAAGGTGTCAGCAAGTTTGACTTCTTCAGAAGCCTCTCTCCTTGGCTGGCAGATAGCACTCTTCTCCCTGTGTCCCCACTTGGTCTTTCCTCTGTGGGCACTCCTCCCTGTGTCTCTTCCTCTTTTCACAAGGACACGAGTCAAATTGGGAGCACCCGGGGGGCTAAGTTGGTTAAGCATCTATTTGACTCTTGATTTCGGCTCAGGTCGTGATCATCTAGATCGTGGTTCTAGAGTTCGAGCCCCACATCCGGCTCTGTGCTGACAGTGTAGAACCTGCTTGGGATTCCCTCTCTCTTCACCTCTCTGCCCCTCTTCCCTGCTTTCTTTCTCTCTCTCGCTCAAAGTCAATAAGGAAACTTAAAAAAAAAACAACAAAAAACAAAAAACAAGGGCACAAGTCAGTTTGGATTAGGGCCCCACCCTAACTGCTTCGCTTTTATTCAATCACTGCTTTGAAGAGCTTATCTCCAAATATGGTTACATTCTGAAGTACTGGGGTTTGGTTGGGCCTTGAACAGATGAATTTGGCGGGGAGGAGGATAGTGGGACACAATTCAGCCCCTAAAACCATTCAATTGGAGAAGTGGAGAAATTAAAAGGTGATTACAATAAAGGATACTAAGGACTATGTTAGAGGAGATACAAAATGATTCTGAAGCATCAAATAGGATACCTCGCCCAGCGTGGGGAGGATGGGGAGCAGTCAAGGAAGGCTTCCAGGAGGAGGAGACGCTGCCACACTGAACCAAAAGTGGCACACACAGAGACCCAGAAAGAGAGTGCAGCTTATATAAGTAATTCCATTTGACCAAATCATAAAGCACAAGAGTAGAAGCAAGAAGGGAGACGGGAGAGGATGGTAGGGCCAGGAGAGAGCCACCTAAAGGAGACTGGGCTCACTCCTATAGCAATGGTGTGTCAAAGAAGCACATTCTGGGGATGGGTGGGAGTGCTTACATAACCAGATGTGGGCTTTATAATAGATCACGGCATTAACTGGGGATAGATCAGGGCTCCTGCCAGACGAGGGGCTGGGCAAGCAGGTGGGAGGCTGACAAAATTATCCACTTGAAAGATGATAAAGACCTACGGTGACCCATTAGTGGGGTGGACAGAGAGGATGGGGTTCAGAGACGATTAGCACTGAAACTGAAGCCACGAGGAAAAAGCAGTTTCCTCCAGGAGAATATGCAGAGTGAGTAGACTGGAGACCAAGGAGGAAACTGTGGGGTCATTAGCATTTAAGGAAAGCCTGACAGACAGGGATACCACCCAGGCTGGCAGCAACATGAACTGTGAACACAAAAGGAGAACGTGTCCAACTGTAGCACACACGTCCATCTAAATGGGGCGGCCACAGCCCAGCTCCAGCAGAGGCTACCAAAGGTGCATGTCGCCCAGGCGTGCCCATCTTTGGATTCTTCAAGAAAAGTGATACTGGTGAACCCAAGGGTGAAATCATCCTGCTTTTAAAGACTAGAAAGCAGTTAGAAAACCCTAAGCAGGTCAAGCAACATGAACACGTGGGCTGTATCTAATATACAAATCTGAATTTAGGGGATTAAGCACCACCAACGTGACAGGGAAGGGGGACAGCAGACAGAAGGCAGTTTTGTAGTGGAGTGGATTGTCGCCCTGCCCTCCCTGGGAAGGAGCCCACATCACACCTCATTGACATCAGGCTGGGCCATGTCGCATGCTTTGGGCAATGGAACGTGAGCACAAGGGACCTGTGTCACTTCCTGGTGGAAACGTTAAGAGCCAGTATGTGCTTCTCTGTGATCTCTTTTTTTCCCTCTGCCAGAAGAGGGAACACATGCCACAGAGTTGTCTTCATCAGCCCAGGTCCCAGAATGAGGAGGACACAGAGCAGACCTGTGGCCAACCTACAATGAACATGGAGCACGAGTGAGACATAAATCTCTGCCTCTGTGAGTACTGAGACTTGGGGATAATCACTGGGTTACTGCAGCGTAATCTGGCCTATCCTGACTGATGCAGTCACAGAAGCCCCAGGGGAAAGGGTTCTCGATGCATGTTGTCCAATGCTGCAGAGCCGGCTCAGAGAAAATCTGCAATCCCAGGCAGGATGGGAGACAGACAGTGGAACAGGATCCCTGAGGCAGCAAGAGGGACAGATGAGTCTCGAGGGAGGGGACTGGTCTAAGACATGAGGAGGGGCACTTCTATTTCCTCCATGAGACTTAAGGAAAGAAAGACAGCATGGGTGTGATGCAGGTACACTTTTAGGAGGCAGGTTGGTAGCAAGTTGGGTGGCTTGGAATACTATAAAATCAACAAAAAATTAAGAACCCTATGCTATAATAATGAGGCGCCTGGGTGGCTCAGTCGGTTGAGCGTCCAACTTCAGCTCAGGTCATGATCCCGTGGGTTCGTCGGTCTGAGCCCTGCATCGGGCTCTGTGCTGACAGCTCAGAGCCTGGAACCTGCTTCAGATTCTGGGTCTCCCTCTCTCTGCCCCTCCCCCACTCATGCATGCACGCTCTCGCTCTCTCTCTCTCTCTCTCTCTCTCATAGAAATAAATAAGTAAATAACCATTGAAAAGAAAAACTCTGTACTATAATAATCACAAGGAAGGCGGTGTCACTTTCGCCTGGGGCAATAAAGGTAGATGTGAAAGAAAAGAATTTGAACCGGATCTGAGGACAGATACTGTATTAAGGTGCCCTGGCTACCCTAAGACATAAGTCCCAAATGTGGTAGCTTGGCCCAGTAGTAATTTTTTCAAACACATGAAAAGTTCAAAACCACGGGGGACAGACTGTGCTACTCCCTCTTTCAGGGACAACACAGATAAGGCTCTGCCGTCTTCCATATTTGACGTGCATAAGAGCTGTTCTGATATTTACATACAGTTTGCAGGCAGACAAAGACAGGAGGGGAGGAGTAAATTGGCAGGTTTGTATAAGCAAGGCCTGGAAGTGGTGCAAATCAATTACACCCACTCCTAACTGCAAGAGAGGCTGGGAAATGTAGTTTGGCTGTTAAATGAACAGATAGCCAGGGTCTGCCCAGTTGGAGGATTCTGCTTGTCAGAAACAGACCAAAGGAAAGCTCAAAGCAGAAAAAAACAGCATAAGCAGGGGCAGAAATTTTCAATATGTATTCAGAGACTAGAATTAATTTAAAATTGCCTACAATACAGAATTCATGCAGGGGCCTATTGGGGGAGAAAGCTACAAGGGAGGCTGGATGAAAATTGAACAAAGCTTTACATACCTAATGAGAGTATTAAGTTTATCGTAGCCATCAAGGACCTAACAAAGACTCTAAGATGACATTTCACTAAGCGAGATTTTTCAAGTAGGTAGAGGTGAAGCTATCCATTAATGGGGAGCAAAGAGATACATGGAGCAAATATGGTTAAATCTTGGTAATCCCTGAATCTGGATAAGGAATGTCTGTACCTTAGTAGGTTTTTTTTGAAAGTCCTAATGATAAAAATGTTTTTAAAAGATAGTAAGGGCCCTTCAAAAAATCTTTCATTATGTATGCCACAAGATAATAAAACCAGTAAGGAGGGAATAGGTTTTCCATCTGTTTGTTCACTAGCTTGTACTGTGAAAGCTACTAGTTGATGTGTACCCACTTTGGAAACTCTAGGACCATGAAACTGTTAGTCAAAGGTATTATTTGGGGGGAATCTACCTACTATTATCAGTACAGGAATGGTTCATCCCTGTGCTGAAAATCACAGGTACTTGATTCACTGGTTCTTCCCTGAATGTGTCAGAATTAACTTTGCAAGCAAAGCCAGCCTTCCATCAGCATTGTAAATCTGTTCTGTAGATAGGCTGTGATCAGAAATGAATTCTTTGAAAGAGTCACAAACTCTTCTGTAGCATCATGATTTGTTGTTTTTCATCACTTCTTCTTAGGCTGAGTCCTTCTGGAATCACCAACACTGTATTTGTTCATAAATCTCTTTTGTTTCAAGGCCACAGATGGCATCACCCTCACATCTTTTTGCTAAGAAACACTCAAGGAGGACACATTTCAGGTTATTTCCAATGCAGGCAGATGCATGGCTTTACCCCCAAACATTTAGGATACTTCAGATTTGTCAAGAATTTTTAACAACTGTTTTTTCATAAAAGGATGGAATTTTTCTGGGCTTATACTTTCGAGTTCTGGAGAGATAACCATGTTATTCTTTGCAAGCTAGCAAGACGTTTTTTTTTTTGCTTTTATAGAGACAGATGATGTCATGGAAAATACACACACACGCACAGTGATCAGACTAATGTGAGCACCAACAGCATTTAGCAGCTGTTGACCTTGGGAAAGTTACATAACTTCTATGATCCTATGACATGAGAATAATAATACCTATTACTATAATCATTATGTGAGTGAAATAAGACAGCACGTATCAAGTACCTAACAGTGCCTAGCACACAGTGTTGTGTTATGGTGTTAATACATGTATGTTTCCTCACATATAGGCCACTTCCCCCACATACATTATGTTCAGATCCTGGCCTTGCCTCTGATGAGCAGAGCACCGTAATCCAAATGTGAAAGCCTACCTTACGTCAGGTGGTGTGGCACGGCTGTGCTGCATGTGTGTGCCCTCACGTACAGATACAGCACTTCCTGTGTTTTCTATTCTCTGCACCTTCTTTCTAGCACAGTCCCGTTGATGATGATTGGCCCCTTGAAACTTCACCTATGCCGGCTGCTATGCCTTGGTGGAGACACACAATTGCCTTCATGGGCTATTAAGCACCAAGCACAATGAAGAGATATGATGCTTCCAGGGGCCTCTGTAGAGGGACAGCTGAAGAAACTGCTTGTTTGACCTTACCCTGCTGCCTTCAATCTTGACTTTTCCGAAGATGGCAGAGTCCTTCCAGTCAGCGATTTTTCTGGCTCTTCCTATTCTGAGGTCAGCTGCAAAGTTTTTCTCCCATGTTTTCTTCTAGGTGTTTACAGTTTTAGGCTTTACATTTAGATCTGTGATCTATTTTAAGTTAATTTTATATACTGTTAACTAGGTTTTCAAGGATGCCTTTTATCAGAGGAAGTTCCATTCTACTCCTGGTCTACAGAGAGCTTTTTTCAACTATAGATGTAGAATTGTATCCAATGTTTTTTTTCCTGCATCTATTGAGATGATACTATGTTTTTTTTTTCCTTTTTAGTTTGTTAATATGGTAAATTAAATTGATTGATTTTTGAATGTTAAGGCAGCATTCGTGGGATAAATTCCACTTGGCCATGATATATTATCTTTTTTTACACATTGTCAGATTAGACTTGCTAAAATTTGCTTTAAATTTTTTGCATCTATATTTATGAGTGATATGGGTCTGTAGCCCTCTTTTCTTATAACGTCTTTACTGGTTCGGTATTTGGGTAGCACTGGTCCCTGACACTGTTGGTAGGCATTTCTTTCACTTCCATATTCTAGAAGAGTTTGTATTGTTGGTATCATTGCTTTTTTTAATGTCTGGAATAATTCCCCAACAAAATGATCTAAATCTGGAGTTTCCTTTATGGAAAGATTTTAAAACTACAAATTCAGTATTTTAATAAACATATGGCTATTCAGGCTATCTATTTATTTTTAAGTGAGTTTTGGTAGATTCTGCCTTCCAAAAAGTTTTCCCATTTCAATTAAGTTGTGAAACTGGTTGGCATAATGTTGTTCATAGCATTCCCTTCTCCCTTTTATTATCTATAGAATCTTGGGTGCCTGGGTGGCTCAGTTGTTAAGCATCTGACTTCGCCTTAGGTCATGATCTCGTGGTTTGTGAGTTCAAGTCTCACATCTGTGAGCTCGATCCCCACTTCAGGTGAACACAAGCCCTGCTTCAGATGAGCCCCACTTCTCTCTCTCTTTCTCCATCTCTCTCTCTCTCTCTGCCCCTCATTCATTTGCACCCTGTCTCTCTTTCAAAAAAGAATTTATATATATATATATACATATATATGTATATATACACACACACACACACATATATATATATATACATATGTATATATACATATATATATACACATATACACACATATATATATACATACATATGTATATATATATACATATATAATCTCTAGTGATACCACCTTTCTCATTCCTGATATTGGTAATTTGAGTCTTCTTTTTTTCCTGATCAGCCTGACTATACTATATGTTTATCCATTTTATTGGTTGTCTCAAAGAACCAGCTTTAGGTTTCATTGTTTTTCTTTTTCTTTTTTTCTACTTCATTGATTTCCAGTCTGATCCATATTATTTTCCCTCTTTTGCTATGTTGAGTTTAGTTTGCTGTCATGCATTTTAATTTTATATATGTAATAAACACACATTGTTATCATTTTTGTTTAAATAGCAAATATCCTTTAAAGAGACTTTAATAAGAAAACATCTCACTCATGAATTTCTGGTACGGGAAAATTCATTTTTATGTACAGTCAGACTTCTGACATTATTTTCCTCTGCTTGAAGAATTTATTTTAAAATTATTTATAATGTGAATACGCTGGTAATGAGTTGCTTCAACTCCTGAATGTCTGCAAAGTTCTTTATTTGCCTTCATTTCTTAAAAGATATTTCTGTGGAGTATAGATGCTAAATTGATGGATTTTTTTTTTCTTTCAGTAAAGATACTGTTTCGCTAACTCCATCCCTGAATAATTCCAAGGAGAAATCTGTTATTGTTATTATCTTTCCCCTTCTTGATGCAATATGCCCCTATTTCCTGGCCACTTTTAAGATTTACTCTTTATCATTGATGTTTTACTCTTTATCATTGATTTTGAGCAATTTGATTAGGATGCGATGATGTAGTTTTTATGCAGTTTTCTTGCTCTTGGGGTTCACTGAACTTTCTGAATCTGTGAATTGACAGTTTTCATGAGATCTTAAAAACTTCGAGCCATTGCTTCTTCAAAAATCTTTCTACTCCCCTCTACTTTGGAGGATTCTGAATATAGTCCAAATATACTGCTTGAACTTACTCCACAGTTCACTGGTGCTTTTTCTCCCCAGTTTATTTTCTTTAAAAAAAAAAATCTGTTTAATGTTTATTTATTTCTGAGACAGAGCATGAGTGGGGGAGGGGCAGAGAGAGAGGGAGACACAGAATCAGAAGCAGGCTCCAGGCTCTGAGCTGTCAGCACAGAGTCTGACCCGGGGCTCGAACTCACAGACTGTGAGATCATGACCTGAGCCGAAGTCGGTCGCTCAACTGACTGAGCCACCCGGGCGCACCCCTCCCCCCGGCCAGTTTATTTTCTGTGTTTCACATTGGATAGTTGCTGTTTAATGCCTTCAAATTTAAACTCTTTACTTTTGCAATGTGTAATCTACCTTTATTCTATCCAGTGTATTTTTCATCTCAGACATTGTAGTTTTCATCCCTAGAACTCTGATTTGGGCATTTTATATTTATCATGTCTCTAGTTACCTTTTCTAACATATAGAATATAATTATAATAAGTGTTTTTAATGTCCTTGTCCAACAGTTTTAGCATTTTTCAGTTGTGGAGTAAGTGTGTCAGTTTCAACTGATCGGTTTTTATCTTCATTTTGTTTGTATTTTACTTCTTCTTTGTATGCTTGGTAATTTTTTATTGGATACCAGACATTATGAATTTTACCATGTTTCTGAATATTTTTATATTCCTAAATTCTTATATTTTGTTCTGTACATAGTTATATTAATTGGAAAAATTGTTGTTTGGGGGTCTTGCTTTTAAGATTTTTTTAGACAGGACACTATACAGAGCAATACACAATATACAGCTAGTTAGTCCACTTTTCTGAGGACTCTACTTTATGTCCCACGTGTTATGAGTTTTTCTAGCCTGGTTGGTGTGGACAGACACTATTCCTGGCTCTGTGTGAACAATGGGCATTGCTTCTTCTAGTCTCTTTGGATAGTTCCTTCCCTCACTGCAAGTGGTTTCCTCATTTGTATATACTGACCAGTACTCATTTGAATGCTCAAGGGGACCCCCTGCAGATCTTTGGAGTTTCCTTTCTGTGCAGCAATCTCCTCCCTTGTGCTCTGCCCTCTGAACCCTGGAGACCTTTCAGCTCTGACTTTTCAACTCAGGGAGACCAGCAGTCCCCTCCTAGGTTCTTCCTTTCTACACCACAGCCTAAAAACTCTCTTAAGACATAACTTGTAGAAATCATAGGCAGAGCCACTTTACAAGCTCAAAATTTTTTAACAGAAGGGACCCCTCTCACACTGTTTATGATATGATATCCAACAAGGAGTAGATTCTCAACTAATACTTGTTGAACTGAAAGGAAATTGTATGCACTCTCCAAAGTGAGATAAAGTAAGACCCCATGAGATGCATGACCTTCTCTAACTCATATTCCAATCCCTTCTTCATCCCTTTACTCTACTTGCTTATCAGGAAAATTCCAGAAGCTAGTCAGGTCAACATGCATTTTATTTTTTTGTATTTTGAATTAAAAGTCAAATATGTGTTATTTTTTTTCCCCTCTCTTCTCTTTGACAGTTAGAAACAGATGTTCTAACATTCTGAGGAAGCTCTAATATGATAAGACTTTAAAAAGTGAACATTATAGTATCACTGAGAACAGATAAATGTAAAAACAAAATGTTTCAGCTCCCAAAAGGCCAAATTTGAGGAGATGGAAGTAACAAGAGGAACAGGAAATCACATTACTATCACTCTTAGCCATTTCCCAGGATGTTTCAGAGGATGAGATGACTCTAATGACCAGCAGCGATTAATTACTAGCCAGCACTGCCCCTCAAAAGTTCTGAGTTTGGGGAAAAAATGCACCTTACTTCAGCAAGTCTCCTGTAAATGTGACAGTCATCACACTCAAGCAAGCAATCTGATAGAAGGAAAGGATGCTTTGGCTTGCTCTTATTTATTATTTATTTATTTATTTATTGGAGTTATCTCTACACCCTACATGGGGCTTGAACTCACAAGCCTGAGATTAAGAGTTGAATGTTCTTCCAACTGAGCCAGCCACGTGCCCTGTTGGGTGCCCAGAAATATTTCCTCCTGAGAGCAGCAGTGGGTCCATTGACATGGTGCTCTCCTTAGCTGCCTCACAGCACTATCAGGCTCTCCTGGAAAGATGAAAAACCAGGTGTGTTGGCAAGGCTATAAAATTTAAAGTCAGACGATGGATGTTCACATCCTGCTCAGCCCTGTAATATATATTTGATATTAAAAAAAACACAAAACCTCAATTCTTATATTAGTCGGCTAGGGATGTCACAATAAAATACCACAGACTGGGCATCTTCTATGACAGCAATTTATTTTCTCACAATTCTGGAGGCTAGAGTTTAAGACCAAGGTGTCAGCAGGTTTGATTACACCTGAGGCTTCTCTCCTTGGCTTATACGTGGCCATCTTCTCACTGGGCCCTGACATGGGCCTCTCTCAGGCTATTTGTTTCACTATGTGTCCTAATATCCTCTTCTTCTGAGCACACCAATCAGATTGGATTGTTTATGGCCTCATTTTAGCTGAATTACCTTTTCAAAGCCCCTCTCTGCCAACAGTCGCATCCTGAGGTACTAGAGGTTAGGACTTCAACATAAGAATTTTGAGGCGGGGTTGGGGGGGAAACACAATTCAGCCCACAACAGTTTTCAGAGTCACATTTTCCCCAGTCAAAAGAAGGAGGTAGCAAGAGTTGCCTTGAAAGTTTGTGGTGAGTTTTTGTCAATTTTCTTGAAGTACTCACACAGGAAAAATTACAGACCATAAATATACAGCTCAATGAGTTTTCATAAAGTGAAGAGCTTTATCACCAACCAAACCTAGAAACAAACCCAGAGACCCTTTTGCCCCTTCCACAAGGTAATCACTAGCTCAATTCCTAATAGGATAAACTAATTATGCTTGTGTTTCTATGTATTCTTTGTGTCGGGCTTTTCTCATTCCATATTGTTTGTGAGAGTCATCATGATGTTGGGTACCATTGCAATTCCTTCATTTTTTCTTGCTATATTGTATTCCCTTGCATGAATACTGCAGTCAATTTATGCATCTATTATTAAGGAATATTTGAGTTGTCTCCAGTCAGGGCCATAACTAGAAGTACAACTATGAATACTTTTGTACCTGTCTTTTGCTGAACACCGTACACATTCTTCTGGATACATACCTGGGAGAGTAACTGCTGAGTCATAGGGTATGCCCATATTCAACATTAGTAGATATTATCTGACATTTTCCAAAGTAGTGGTATGAATTTTTACCCTCACTAGAAGTATATGAGAGTTCCAGGTACTCCACATAAGGATACAGTTATTTTTAATACAGAAAACTTGGAAACAAGCTATCAAACAATAGGGAATTAGTTAAATAAATCATGTTTCCATGCAGTGTACTAGAAAATAGTCATTAAAAATGTTACTCTCAATAATGTATTGAGTGAAAAGATCAGGTCACAAAACTCTGGTACAGTTTGTGGCCAATGCTGTTAAAAAAAAAAATTAAGTGCATAATTTTATCTGTGTTAAAAGAAACCAAATGTTGACCCTGGTTTTCTCTGAGAGGCTGGATTACAGATGATTTTTTTTCTATTCATAGTTTTCCATATTTGTTTTCTAAAATATTTTTAAATGACTGTTTATTGCATTTATAATTAATTGGGAAAAAGACAATAAGGATTACAAATTATATCATTCTCTCTTACCCACTTCTCAGGTTATTTATGAGACACAATGAGAAAATGCTCATGGAAATTCTTTGAAAAAAGGCCAAGCACTATTTGAATGTTTATTATTATTATTATTATTATTATTATTATCATCATCATCATAATTGCTTCTGCCTATTTTCTAACACTGAACAGAAAGTTAGAGATGCACAGAATGAGCTGGAAATGACACAGCCACAGGGGTGCAGCAAGTGATGGTACAGGGTCAAGGCTCCACTTGAGTGCTTCTCAATTCTAATTGCACGTTAGAATCACCCAGAATCACCTGGGGAGTTTTAAGAATATAGAGCAAGTAAATAAGGATCTCCAGGTACAAAGTCAGGCATCAACATTTCCCAAAAGTTTCTCTGTAATTCTGCTGTACAGCCGGGTCCAGAACTCCTAAATGCAGGCAAGCCCCTGCTTGCCACCATTTTATTGTTCGTTGGGAGTGAGAGACAGAGATGAGGGGGCTGGGATATAGTCAAGCCTGAGAGAAATCCCTGGAGGGTCTGAATGTCCTAGGGTGCAATCGTTTGTCCAGTCATATGTGTTCTAATATCAACTTGACATTTTCCACTGGGTGGGGTTGGGAAAACTAGATTCTGAGGGCCCCCAGAAACTGGTCTACTTCCCTTACTGGAAAATTTCCTAGTCTATGTGGCACAGACAAATGATGACAATAAGCATTCCTACACCAGATTAAGGCTATCAATGCAGTTTCCTGGGCATTATCTCACTGGGGACTTGTGATCTCCCCACTTTTGTCACATTGGTGGATACTTATTCCAATATTTCCCCATTTAATAACTTTTGTAAGATAATCGATATACAATAAACTGCATATTTTTAACCATATGTATGTTCTGTGGAACCATCACCACATTCAAGGTGGTGAATGTACCCACAACCCCCACAAACCTTCCTCATGCCCCTTCATGATCACTCCACATCGACCCCGCCCCCAACTCCAGGCAAACCCCAATCTGCTTTCTGATTAGTTTATATTTTCTAAAATTTTATTTGGATGAACTTGCACAATATTTGTCTGTCTCTTTTTATTCACCCATAATTATTTTGAAATTCAGCCAGGCTGTTGCTCACTAGTATTCCATTTTATAGACATACCACAATTTATTTATCCATTCTCTTACAAATTGGACATTTGAGTTGTTTCCGGTTTGGGGCAATCACAAATAGAACAGCTGTAGATACTCATGTGTAAGTCTTACAGGGATATATGCTTTCAGTTCTGTTGGGTAAATACCTATACAGCTAGTTTAAGTGTATGTTTAACTTTTTGAGGCAACTATCAAGCTGTTTACCACAGTGGTTGTGACATTTTCATTCCCAACAGGATTGTATAAGGTTTCAACTCTTCCAAATCATCTTTAACATTTGGTATGGTCAGTCTTTCATTTTATCTAGTCTTATGGTTATGTAGTGATAGCAAATGGTGGTTATTTTACTAATGATTAATGATGACCTTCAACCCTGACCTCACATGGTACATGTACACACACACACACACACACACACACGTGCACACACCCATGCACGCAAGATGAATGATAGACCTGAGTATAAAAACAAAAATTATAAAACTTCTAGGAAAAAAACACAGTTGCAATACACAATTGGGTGGGCAAAGATTTCTTAAATAGGACACAAAAGGAAAAATAATATTTATAAGATAACGTATTAAACTTTTTCAAAACTAAAATCTTTTGCTCTAACGATCCTATTAAGAGAATGAAGAGGGAAGCACAGTCTGGGAGAGATTTTTGCAAAGCCTTTATCTGGTAAAAGACTTCTATCTAGAATATGTAAAGAATTCTAAAAACTCAATAAAAGAAGGCAATCCAGTTGTTTTTTTTTTTTTTAAATGGGTGAAAGATTTGAAAGGTTCCTTCCCCAGAGAAAGTATATGGCTAGCAAATAAAAATCCAAAAACATGCCCGGCATCAGTTCTAGTAATCACTTTTAAGGTAAGCGGAGTAGGTACCATTATTGTTGTCATTATTGCCATTTTGCAGATGAAGAAACACAATGAATGAGGTCACATGACCTAAGTTTACACAACTAGCAAGTAGAAAGCCTGGATTAAAGTCTGACTCCAGCCCAGGGTTCTTCCGTGACACAGCCAGTAATCTGGAAAGCCAGCAGAGAATCTAAGGCAGCATCTTGTGAAAACAATTAGGGGTGAAAGGGATCGGTCTGTGGGGTCATCACACAGAGACAGTGACACATAAAGGAGATGAGGTGAGAAGGCAGGGACCAGAAAGTGTCTGGGCAAACCAGGGCCAGGAGCACACCGAACCCAAGGAGCACGGATGCCAACAGACAGGGGCATAGCCGAGTGTGGAGGCAGGTCAGCAGTCAGAAGTCAGAAAGGGACATGTGTGCAAAGGCCAGTGCAAGCTGAGAGCCAACCCCCAGGCAGGCAACCCACATTGCAGATTGGACTTCATGCTGTCTGTGGTGGACAGTTCCAACCCAGAAAGGAGCCTGGAAGCCATACTGCAGCAATGAATAGATCACCGTGACCGGAACAAAACCTGAGCCACGCACAAGCCCAGGTACGTCAGAGGTGGCAGAGATAACACGGAAGACGTCCTGCTTGACCACTGAACACATGTAGGGGCAGGAATTGGAGGGTGTGGCATCAGTGTAAGCAGGCCACCCCGGAGACATGACATGCAGTTGATCTTGGAGCCTGACGCATAAAAAGTCACTGGTAGCAGTTGAGGGTCAAACGTGATTTATTTTGGCTTCTTTAATTTCAGTTCCCAACTTCTGTTTTCATTGTACCTTGATTAAATGGGCTTAAAATGAATAACTGAATGTTTTAAGATATTACTCATCTATATGCCTTCAATCATATCACTGATCTCACTAATCAGCAGTCTTGCCCTGTGCCTGATGATGTTGTCTTACAGATACTGTGGTAACTCCAGAGCCAACAGAGACGCTCCAAAACCCGAAAAGATAAACGAACATTGGTACTGCTTACTGAGAAGGAAATGCGAGGGAGGGGTGAGACAAGGCAGAGAGGGTTTTAAAATGCAATGTCCCAGTTAAATATACCAGCTATGGTGCTTATTCTAAACTGCACTGGCTCTCATTTCCTAAAAGTCAGGGCGTGTGATACAACAGAGTTAAGGCCAAACATCACAGTAAAACGCAAGAGCCCCATAATAGACAGTTTCTGTGCATTGG
Organism: Panthera leo; assembly: GCF_018350215.1. NCBI lineage: Eukaryota > Metazoa > Chordata > Mammalia > Carnivora > Felidae > Panthera > Panthera leo. Next base: position 18,409,260 of record NC_056679.1, read on the forward strand.
GTTTCAGAGTGCGCCATTACAATCACTCATTTCTTCTGCTAGGCAGCCTCCCAAGTCCAGCCACACCAGTCCACACACGAAGCTACCTTTCGCCGTCCTGCCCCAGAGGCGCCGTGCTAAGCTGAGTCACAGGCTGGAGAGAGTTACAAAGGTTTCCAGTGATGTTCCTGTAGGATCAGAGTCCAGGCCAGGGCACCCAGGACAATCACTCACACAAGTCAAAGACAGTCTTCTGTAAGCACATCCAGCTAAGAGCCTCGGGCTAGTGGACTTTGGACCCAGAGCTAGGCTGTGAGCAAGGCCAGGCACAGCCCCGAGCAAGCACCTCTTCCCCATCAGTGCCCAGCTACGACCTTACATCCTTTGCAATCATTTCAGATTTACTAAAGGAACCATTTTCCTCAGGCAGTGCATTTCTAATAGGTTAATAGCCCCAAGTCTTTAGCTTCTAGCAAGGGGGTATCACAGAATACTTCCCTGGCTTCCCCCACCTCCCAGAAAAATACAAGTGTAATTGCAGAACAAGAGGGATGTTTAATAAAAAGTCTCCATTATGTCAGTAAATGTATCATAACTCAAAAATAGCATTTACCATTATCACAGGCTTGAAGCTTTCGTATGATCTTTGGCCTCATTCTCCAAACTCCAGCCAACTAAACTTCCTGGAGGTCATCTGCCACTGCATTTTCCACAACGCCATAAAAGTTACAGCTGTTTAGAGCTGGCTGGAACCACACAGATCATCTACGAGATGATCTACACAGATGAACAAGGACAATAAACTTTTAGTGACCATGTACTACATCCCAGGAACCATGTCATGCATTTACGTAGTACCTCTTTGGGGGCGCCTGGGTGGCTCAGCCAGTTAAATGTCCCACTTCAGCTCAGGTCATGATCTCACAGTTCATGAGTTCGAGCCCCATGTCGGACTCTGTGCTGACAGCTCAGAGCCTGGAGCCTGCATCTGATTCTATGTCTCCCTCTCTCTCTCTCTGCCTCTCCCCCACTCACACTCCATCTCTCAAAATGAATAAACGTTAAAAAAATAAATAAAACACATAATAAATAAATAGTGCCTCTTTTAATCTCCCATCAGCCGCTCAGAGTTGGTACTTTTATCATCCACACTTGACACAGGAGATTTTAAGGAGGAAGTTCAATGTCACACACTGAGGAAGAGACGGCATTTGTCTGTATGTCCACCGTGGTCCAGTGAGCTCCAAACCACTGCCATATATTGGCTGTTTCTCCAACCAATGAGGCTACGTGAACTTGCAGACTCCAGAGTCTTAGTGAGACCCTCTTCGGACTGGAGCCGGCCATTCCCATACACAGTAGGCCACGTACAACCGCAGAAAACGTTGCATCCACCTGCACTACAAGCCCAACACAATACTCACTTCTTAATGTTTGTGTTACGTCATAAGATGTAAGAACTGCAGAGGGGCTTTAAAGGCCATTCAGTCAAAATCAGTTTAGAAATGAGAACGCAAATCCTGGAGAAGTGAAGAGGCTTTCCTAGAATCCCACAACTACCTCAAAGGCAGAGCAAGAATAATGTTTTAGGAGTTAAAAATAGCACGCTGACAACGGATATTCCCAACACAGTAACATAGGTTGTTCCTGACTTTGCTCCTCACACAAGAACTATCAACTATTCAAGAATAAGACACCACTGACATAATCTTAGAACATGGAGATGAGGCTGAAGCCCCACCCTGCACCTCACAGACCAGGCCAGATTGCAGTAGAGGATAAGACAAGCAGCTACACATTGACCACACCGCCCCTCCCCCAGAATAGCACAACACTATGTGGAGAGGTCTTCCGTGAGCCTCCGATTCCTCCAGTGGGAAAAGAAAATCCAGGGGGGAATGTCAGCTCCCGCAGCATTCTGGGTCAGTCTGTGGGAGCCCCTACTCTGATCTCACACCACAGGGATTACAGGGGAATCATTGGGACCCATGACAGAGAAGGGGGAAAGGGCTTGCAATAACCAGCACTCAGGGATCTTGGCAGACTGAGTTTCTATCTGCAGTGCCCAAGTAGTAACCCCAAACAGCGACTTTGCTCATCTACAGAACCAAGTTGAAGGCACACTCTGACCAGGAAACTCAGTGTGATACAGATCTGCCTGATTTGGACACTCAAATGAGGAATTTTGCTTGCCCTAGAGCCTAGTTTGCCCCGATCCAGGCAAGGTGCCGAGTCACAGCCCCACCCACCACGAAAGTGACTTCCAGCTCCATAAAACCAGAAGGGCTGGTGAAAACACCTGAAAGTTGTGTGGGCCAGTGGCACTCGAGCTGAGAGAATGGCAGACAGACCCAATAGTTTGTACAGCAAAGTCAATGGCCCTGTTCATCCAGGAAACTTCAGATGTGGGTCAGCTTGCGTTAAGACAACAAAGAACTTTACCAGTTTTAGAGCTGCTTCCCCTGTTGCACCTGAGCAGGGAATCTGCTTTGTAGCCCAGGTCATGACTGAATATAGCCTTCAGCCTATCTGACCAGGGAATCTAACGAGAGAACACAGCCCATGGCTTCCCCTGGCTGCAGAGCAAAACTAATGACCTCACCTGACCAAAGAATTCAAGGCAAGAATTCACACCCAGCAAAGCTGTCCTTCAGAAATGAAAGAGGGATACAGACTCCCCTCCTCTCTGCAAAAAAGCTGAGGGAGCTCATTGCCACCAGAACTCCCTTACAAAAAATGCTAAGTGAGTTCTTTGAGTAGAAGTAAAAGAACACCAATTAACATCATAAAAACACAAAAAGGTAGCAAAATCTCACTGGTAATGGTAAATATATAGTCATAGTTAGATTCTGCAATGTGGTAATAGTGGTGCATAACTCACAACTCTAATTTAAAAGTTAAAAAAATTAATGTAGCAAAAATAACCATACATACAACAATCTATTATTAGTTATACAATATAAAATATATGTAAGTTGTAACAGCAATAACCTAAAATGTGAAGGGGAGAAGTAAAAGTGTGAAGTGGAACTTCTATTGAAGTTATATAGTTACCAGTTTAAAATAGGGTGTTATAAGTTTAAGATTTTATATAAGCTTCATGGCAAACATGAGGGAAAAACCTGTAGTAATTACACAAATAACATGATAAAGAAGTCAAAGCATAAAGATACCAAAAAACATTAAAATACACAAAAAGATAGCAGGATAAGAAACAAGGAAAAATGGGGCGCCTGGATGGCTCAGTAGGTTAAGCGTCCAACTCTTGGTTTCAGATCAGGTCATGATCTCATGGTCATTAGATCAAGCCCCGTGTCAGGCTCCATGCTTAGCATGGAGCCTGCTTGGGATCCTCCCCCTCTCTCTGCCCTTCACCCACTCCCTGTCTAAAAATAAATAAACTTGAAAAGAGAAGAAAAGAAAAGAAAAGAAAAGAAAAGAAAAGAAAAGAAAAGAAAAAAAGAAAAGAAAGGAAAACAAGGAACAAAGGATCTATAAAACAACCAGAAAACAATTAACAAAATGGAAATAGTAAGTCCTTACCTATCAATAATCACTTTAAATGTAAATGGATTAAATTATCCAAAAGACATAGAACAACTGAATGGATTAAAAAAAAAAAAAAAACAAAAAACAAAAGAAAACCAAGATCTTGCAATATGCTGCCTAGAAGAGATTCACCTTAGCCTTAAAGACACACATAGGCTAAGAATGAAGGGATGGAAAAAGGCATTTCAAGCAAATACTCATCAAAACAAAAACAAAAACAGAAAACAGCAAAAGCAGGGGTAGCTTTACTTACATCAGATCTCAAACTAAAAATGGTAAGAAAAAAAAGAAAGTCATTACATAATTATAAAGGAGTCAATACATCAAAAAGATAACAATTGTAAATTTTCATACACCCTATATTGGAGCAGCTAAATATATAAAGCAAAAACTAATAGAGCTAAAAAGAGGAATGAACAATAATATAATGATAATTGGGGACTTTAATGCCGTACTCTCAACAATTGATAAACCAGCCAGAGAACCAATAGGGAAACAGCAGATTTGAACAACACTATGGACCAAATGGACCTAACAGACATATACAGAACAGTCTACCCAACAATAGCAGAATACACATTCTTCTAAAGCACAAGTAAAACATTTTCTGGGATAGATCATATGTTAGGCCACAAAACAAGTCTTAGAAGGGATGCTTGGGTAGCTCAATCGGTTAAGCGTCCGACTTTGGCTCAGGTCACGATCTCACAGTTTGGGGGTTTGAACCCCGCATCAGGCTCTGTGCTGACAGCTCGGAGCCTGGAGCCTACTTCAGATTCTGTGTCTCCCTCGCTCTCTGCCCCTCCCCTGTTTGTACTTGGTCTGTCTCTCAAAAATAAATAAAACATTAAAAAAAAATTTAAAAAAATAAACAAGTCTTAGAAAACTCAAGAAGGTTGAAATCACACCGAGTATCTTTTCTTACCATAATAGCATGAAACTAGAAATCAAGAAGAAGAAAACTGAAAAATGTATGAACTCATGGAAATTAAACAACACTCTCTTGAAGAACCAAGGGATCAAAGAAGAAATTAAAGGGAAATAAAAAAGTTTCTTGACACAAATAAAAAATGGAAACACATATACCAGAACTTACAGAATGCAGCAAAAGCAGTTCTGAGAGTGAAGTGCATAGCAATAATACCTACATTAATAAGAAAGGCCCCAAGGCACCTGGGTAGCTCAGTCGGTTAAGCACATGACTCTTGATCTTCACTCAAGTCATGATCTCACAATTCATGGGCTTAAGCCCCATGTCCAGCTCTGCGCTGATGGTGTCGAGCCTGCTTGGGCTTCTCTCTCTCCCTCTTTCTCTGTCTCTCTGTGCCCCTCCTCCACACTTGTTTTCTCTCTCAAAATAAATAAATAAACTTTAAAAAATTAAAAAGAAAAAAGAAGAAAGGTCCCAAATAAACATCTTAACTCTGTTCCTTAAAGAACTAGAAAAAGAACAAACTGAACTCAAAGTTATCGGAAGAAAGGAAATAATAAATATTAGAGCAGAAATAAATGAAATAGAACACAGAAAAATAAAAAAGATGAACCAAACTGCTATTTCTTTGAAAAGATAAGCAAAATGGACAAAACCTTAGCTAGACTAACCAAGGCAAAAAGAGAAAGAATCCAAATCAGCAAAGTTATTAATGAAAAAATAGACATATAATTGATCCCACAGAAATTCAAAGGATCATCAGAGGCTACTATATGACAATAAACTGGACAACCTAGAAAAAAATGGAATAATTCTTAGAGACATACAACCTAATGAAGACTGAATCAAGAAGAAATAAAAAAATGTGAATAGACCAATTATTAGTAAGGAAATTGAACCAGTAATCAAAGATCTTTCAATAAAGGAAAGTCCAGGCCCACATGGCTTGTGGCAAATTTTACCAAATATTTTTTAAGAAATGAACACCAATCCTTCTTAAAACTCCCATATTTCAAAGAGGAGAGAACATTCACAAACCCATTTTGTAAGGCCAGAATTATCCTGATACCAAAACCAGAAAAGGAGACTACTAGAAAAGAAAACTTCAGGTCAATATCTCTGATGAATATAGATGCAAAAATTCTCAACAAAATACCAGCAAAGTGAACTCAGCAACACATTAAAAAATCATTCACCATGATCATGTGGGATTTATCCCTGGAATGCAAGGATGGTTCAACATATGCAAATCAATGTGATATATCACATTAATAGAATGAAAGAAAAGGATCATATGCATTCAACAAAATTCAACATCCACGCATGATAAAAACTTTTAACAGATTAGGCATAGGTAGAACATATCTCAACATAATAAATGCCAATAGGACAAGCCCACAGCTAACGTCTTGCTCAATGGCAAAAGAATGAAAGCTTTCCCTCAAAAATCAGGAGAAAAAGACAAGAGTGCCCACTCTCATCATTTCTATTCAATATAGTACTGAAAATCCTGACTAGAGCAATCAGGCAAGAACAATAAAAGGCAACAGAACTGGAAAGGAAGAAGTAAAATAGTTCTTATTTACAGATGACATGATTTTATATACAGAAAATCCTAAATACTCAACCTAAAAAGGCTAGATCTAACCAATGAACTTAGCAAAGTTTCAAGATACACAGTTAATAGACAAAATCTGTAAAATTTATATACACCAACAATGAAATTTCTGAAAAAGAAATAAAGAAATTGATCCCATTTACAAGAGCATCAAAAACAATAAAATGCTTAGGAATAAACAGAAGGAAGTAGAAGATCTCTACACTGAAAACTACAAGACATTGATTAAAGAAATTGAATAAAACACACAAGTAAAGGGAAATATTACTGTGTTTGCTGATAGAAAATTAATATTGTTAAAATGTCTAAACTACCAAAAGTAATCTATAGAATCCTACAGTAATCTAAGTGATCCTTATTGATATTTCAAAGGCATTTTTTTTTCCCACAGAAGCAGGAAAACACACCTAAAATTTATATGGAACCACCAAAGAAATCCTGAATAAAAACAAAACAGGAAGCATCACATTTCCTGATTTCAAGCTACAATATAAAGCTATGGTCATCAAACAGCATGGTGTTGGCATTTAAAAAAGACAAACAAGCAATGAACAGAAGTGACAGCCCCAAAACAGACCCAAGCATATAAAGTCACCTAATATCTGACAAGGAAAGCAAGAGTACTCAATGATGAAAAGACAGTCTTTTCAATAAATGGTGCTGGGATAACTGGATATTCACATGTAAAAGAATGAAACTCGACCCATATCTTACATCATTCACAAACATTGACTTGAAATGGATTAAAGACTTAAAATATAAGACCTGAAACTATGAGACTCCTAGAAGAAAATATAGCAATAAAGCTCCTTGACATGGGTAATGATGTTATGGATAGGACACTTAAAGCACAAGCAACAAAAAATTAACAGATGGGACTACATCAAACTAAAATGCTTCTGCATAGCAAAAGAAACCATCAATAAAGTGAAAAGATAGCCTACAGAATGGGAAAAAAAAATATTTGCAACTCATATATCTGATAAGGGGTTATTATCCTACAACTCAGTAGCAAAAAAACCAAGTAGTCCAATTTAAAAATGGGCAAAGGATCTGAACACTTTTCTCCAAAAAATATATACACAAAGCCAACAGGTATGTTTTAAAAAAATGCTCAACACCACTAGTCTTTAGGGAAACGCAAGTTAAAACCACAATGAGATATTACCTCACATCTGTTAGAATGGCACCATAAAAAAGACAAGAGGTAACAATGCTGGCGAGGACGAAGAGAATAGGAACCCATGTGGACTGTTGATGAGGTTGTACACTGGGACAGCTGCTATAGAAAACAGTATGAAGGATCCTCCAAAAGTTAAAAATAAAACTGTATGATCCAGATATTCTACTTGTTGGTATTTATCCAAAGATAACAAAAACACTATCTTGAAGAGATATCTGCACCTCCATGTTCATAACATTATTTCCAACAGCGAAGCTGTGAAAACAACCTAAGTATTCCCCAGCGATGAAGTTGTGGCAGATACATACAACGGAATATTATTCAGCCATTATAAAAGATAAGAAAAAAAATTAAAAACAATAAATAAATAAAAGATAAGGAAATCCTACCATTTGTGCCAACATGGATAGACTTAGAGGGCATTCTGCTAAGTGAAATAAGTCAGAGAAGGACAAATACTGTATGATTTCACTTATATGTGGAATCTTTAAAAAAGAACAGAAAAACTCATAAAAAGATCGGACTTGTGACTACCAGAGGCAGAGGGTTGGAGGAGAAGGAATTGGAGAAGGCAGTCAAAAGGCACAAACTTCCAGTTATAAGATAAACAAGTACTACGAAGGGAATGTACATGACTATAGCTATCACCGCTGTGTAACATATAGGAGAGTTAAGAGAGTAAATCGTAAGAGTTCTCACCACAAGGAGAAATTTTTTTCTTCTTTCTTTTCTTTTTATTGTATCTATACGAGAAATGGGTGTTAGCTGAACCTATCGTGGTGCTCATTTCACAATACATGTAATCAAACCATCATGCCATACGTCTTAAATGTATACAGTGAAGGATGTCAATTATTTCCCAATAAGACTAGAAAAAAAGAGAAAATAGTATACTGTTTTATTTCCTCCATCTTTTCCTCCCCTAAAAAGGCAGTTGAACCTACTAACCTAGTGTTAGAAACTTATGAGAAAGGTCATCATCCCCTCCTGGAAAAAAAATAAATAATTCCCTCTCCAGTTGAGGTTATTAACCTTTTTATTCCAGAATTTATGGAACATGCAGCTCAAGGGTATAGTGTGACTTAACTTGAAAAAGGTCAGTTCCTTCTTCGGGGCTTTCTAGCAATTTTACAATAATGTTGTACATTCATATAGCGCATTTTCTGCTAGGGAAATGGGAGCATCAAAATTTAGTATCTGTCAGTTATTTTTTGACGTGATCGGTTAGTTTACCGGTAGATGGTCAAGGTCCCAGCACTGGGGGATAGGTGGGAAGGAGGATGCAGACAGAGGGAGCAGAAGACTCAGACTCTGTAAGCCGTTTAGGACCCTTGCGAATTCCCCGCCCCCTTCCCTGCCATAAAAACAGACAGCAACCAAAAAACTGACAGCTATCTGCATTCTTGGAGAAAATTAATTATAGCTACAGAAAAGAAAATGAGAAGGGAGGAAATAGGAAAACAACGAGAAGAAACGAGAGGAAACAGGGAAGAAGAAGATAAAAGACCATCAAAAAGATGAAAAAAAACGGGGCACTTGGGTGACTCAGTAGGTTAAGGATCCGACTCTTGGTTTCGGCTCAGGTCACGATCTCACAGTTCATGAGATCGAGCCCAATATTGGGCTGTGCACTGACAGCACGGAGCCTGTTTAGGATTCTCTCATTCCTCCTCTCTCCCCCTATCCCTCTCAAAGTAAATAAATAAACTTAAAAAAAAAGACGAAAAAACGAGGCAACAGCACCACATCCTAGCACAGCTCAGGTGTGGACAGGTGTGGAAGGTATGGGGAAGACCCCCGAGTTGGCAGGCAGAACCCTCAATCCAGACTTAATGGCAAGGAGCTAAGCCCCAGTCTTTCAGGCAGGCAGTGACAGTTTGTTATCTGAGATAACAAACACTTGAGGGATTGGACATCTTCCCAGCAGGCCCTTAAGGGCTAAGTCCTCATCCTTGGGACAAGAGAGGGGCAGATGAGAACAAGATGAGCCCTCTGCCAGCGACCAATACAAGCACTCAAGCCAAGAAACCAGGCCTCTGTCCTGGTTACCAGAACTGGGGCCACAGGGAGCTGCACTTTGGAGCGAGGCCCAAGCACATTGATGAGAATCAGGTCACTAGGTCAGGGCTGACAACGCTTACACGAGGTTAAGCTGCAGAACGTTGGCTCAGACTCTCTAAATCCCTCTCGTCTGTGATCGCAACTGGTCCTAGAGACCCCGCCACGGCTGAGTGGGCAGGGAAAATATAGAAGTCAAAGGCCTTGAGGTGGGAGGGGGTCCGGTACAGGAGGATAGAACTGTGGGGCTCCTGGGGGCCAAGGGCTACAACACCCAAACTGACCTTGTCAAATGGAAGTCCGTGCAGAACGAGAGAATCCCAAAGGTAGTAAGGATAACCTCCAGGCCAAGCAGAATGGTTAAAGAAAAGTCTACCCTAGGGAAGCAGTAGATGAATTCAGATATTTCAATTCCATGTGAAAGAAAGTCTAGATGCATTCTGCACACAAAACTGAGCCCACAGGGTGCAATTCCCAGGGAGCAGTTTTTAACCTCAGCCTAAGGACAGCATTCCTACAGCCTGCCTCTCCTGGCTCCAGAAACTCATTCCCTCTGTATTCATTCAGCAAGCACTTACTGATTAGGGTAACTACCCATCCTGGTTTGCCCAGCACGGTGGCATCTTATGCTGTAGTATCCTTTCCCATCAGGTCAGCCCCCCATTCACTCTTTTTTTTTTTCAATGTTTGTTTATTTTTGAGAGAGACTGAGACAGAGTGTGAGCGGGGGTGGGGCAGAGAGAGAGGGAGACACAGAATCTGAAGCGGTTCTCCAGGCTCTGAGGTACCAGCACAGAGCTGGATGCAGGGCTTGAACTCCCAAACTGTGAGATCGTGACCTGAGCCGAAGTCGGACATTTAACCGATTGAGCCACCCAGGTGTCCCATCCCCCTTCACTCTTAAAGAGTCTTGCTTTGATAATAAATGATACGGCCCCCTACTCAAGTGAGCACTTGCTACATGCCGGGACTGGACTGAGAGAGTTGAAGACACGACGAAAATACAACCCCTCACTTTGGTGAGCTCATAGTCCAGGTAGAAAAGGAGACATTGAAAGAGCAAATTAGGGGTGCCTATGTGGCTCAGTCACTTGAGCATCCAACTTTGATTTCAGCTCAGTTCATGATCCCAGGGTCATGGAATGGAGTGCTGCATTGATCTCTGCACTGAGTGTGGGAAGCCTGCTTGAGATTCTCTCTCTCTTTCCCTCTGCCCCTCTCCCCCACTCACGCTCTCTCTCTAAAATAAAATAGATGTAGATAGATAGATACATAGATAGAGAAATAAAGAAAGGAGAAAAGAAAAGAAAAAAGAAAAGAACAAATTAGAGTATAATGTGGTGGGGTGCCCGGGTGGCTCAGCCAGTTAAGTGTCCAACTCTTGATCTCTGTTCAGGTCATGATCTCATAGTTCACGGGTTCGAGACCACATCAGGCTCCAAACTGATAATGAGAAGCCTGCTGGTCTCTCTCTCTCTCCCCCTCTCTCTGCCCTTCCCCCACTTTGGCATGCTCTTTCTCAAATAAATAAATGAACATTAAAAAATAGAATATAGTGTGGTAAGGGGTGTATAAATAAAAGTGCTAGAGATTGAGACATTAATTTTAATATCAGAGATGAAAAACAGTTCACAGCTCATTCAACACACTTGCTCATTTAATAAATACACACTATGTAGGTACCACTGATAAAATACTAAAGAAAACAGAACTCCTTCTTTCTCTCCTAAAAAGGTTATGGCAAATGAGCCAAACGTATACAAATTTTCTCTCATTTTTGAAAAACCTACTTCGTGGATAGCCTTTTTTACATATATTTGACCTAATCATGCATTCAGAAACTTCCAATTATTGGTTCTAAACCTGATTGCTGATGTCCAATAAAATCAAACCCCTTTTCTACTTGGAAATTTTTTAAATTTTATTTTAGAGCGAGAGTGTGGGTGAAGGGGAGGGGCAGAGGGAGAGAGACAAAAGCAGGCTCCGCGCTCAGTGTGGGTTCGCTTCAACACAGGGTTCGACTGCATGATTCTGGGATCATGACCGGAACTGAAATCAAGAGTCAGATGTTCAACCAACTGAGCTACCCAGGCGCCCCTGGAAATTTTTTACATACATAAAGACATCGAATCCATTTTCCTCAAGTGTTCTATTTTCCAGGCTAAATATTCCCAGTTCTTCCATTCAGTTTTCCTATGATCTGGACATTGGACTTTTTACGGTTCTGGCCACTGTCATTCTCAATTGTCCTTATCCCTCTGAAAAAGCAAAGCCCAGAACACTCTCCAAGTTCAGGTGTGCCCTGGCTCATGCCCAAAGAGTGCTGCCTCTGTGTTTCTCCACTCTCCACCCTTCCCTCTGGGCCAGTCCCCCTCTCACGGCGTGGGGCAAGCTGACTTGCTGCTAAGCCAGTATTTGTGTTGATTTCTTTCTAATCTGTGTTCCCATAACACTGTTAGTACCAGCAATATAGCACCTGTTCCTACTTTACTTCATCTTATTAGTTTAGGAACCCGTGGGGTTATAGAATGTTAGTGTTCAGGGATACGGCAGATCTTCCAGTCAAGTCCCACAGTCCACAGGTGCAGTTACCGAGGTACAAAGAGCTCATAGGAGAGTCTTAAATCACAGCTCATTGCATTCCAGCCTGTCAGGACACAGATTCCATCCCTCTACATAGAAACATCGGTGCCCTATGTAACTATTTCCTTTCCCTTACTCCTTGAATGCTACAACGAGGAAGGACCTGCCCTCTAGGAAATATCCCTACTTCCAGGATCTCCCGATTTTCAACCCATTCTCCATACTTACCAATTACGCTACGTTTTTGAAAAAAAGTTAAAATGATGTAAAAGTTCCCCATCATATAGCCGCTCCTACCATGCCTTAGAAGACCGTATGCCTTCCTAGCCTGTTATTTATTCTTCCCTGATGCTTTTTTTTTTTATGTTTTTATTTATTTTTGAGAGAGAAAGAGAGCACGAGCGGGGGAGGGGGGGAGAAAGAGAGAGACAGACAGACAGAATCTGAAGCCGGCTCCAGGCTCTGAGCTGTCGGCACAGCGCCCGGCATGGGGCTCGAACCCATGAACTGCAAGATCATGACCTGAGCCGAAGTCGGATGCTCAACCACCACAGCCACCACGTGCCCCTCTTCCCTGATGCTTCTGTTGTCAATTTGAAGAAGTGCCATTTCCAAATATGCCACATCTGTTCAGCACCCTCTGAACTTCTGCCTGCAGCTCTCTCTTCTTGGACCGCATTCCACACTCGGCCCGCTCTGAGTCCCCACTTCGAGGCTTGCCCTCGTGAGAAAGACTTCCCCCAGTTCTCCCCAGGTATACCATGCCCCACCACCCAACTCCCCCAAGCCCCGAACAGCAAGGTCACTGCTCCCTTCACTGCGTTTCACGTAACACTCCGTATAGGTGCCATTTGTGCCCATAACACGTGGTGGTGTTTTCACCGCCTCCTCTAAAGAATAACCCCCTTGAGGACAGGTATCATCTCTGCCATCTAATGAATATTCTACACCTATTTCATTTCATTTGTTCTACAGATATTAACTGAACCTATTTGATGCCGGGCTCTGGCACATGGGGTGAACAAGATCCATGAGGGCCTCTCCCTTATGCCCCTTAGAGCAGGACAGACGTTCACCAAACACAAATAAGAAAGATGGAGTCTAACGAGCATATTAACCGGGGACGTACTGTGGGCTATGGGTCCATGCAGGAAGGGGCCTAATCTAAAATAGGATTCATGGAAGCTCTCTCTAGAAAAGTCACATTTAAGCCAAGCCCAAAGAAATTATCCAAGCGAAAGGCTTGAGATTGGGTCCAATTTATCAAGCTTATCTCCTCTCCAAATAGCATTTTCTGCCATTTCTTTAAAGTCATTGGCTAGGAAGAGGGACAAGGATAGAGGTCTGTGGAAACTGGCTGGAGATTTTCCATCAACCAGTATTATGGAGGATATGCCTATGACCAGGGGTGATATTCCAAATATTTAACAACAGGTACAACACAGACATCAACCAGACAGAATGGATACTGACCACAGGCAACCAGGCTGCCTACCCCCACGCACGTAGGCTAAACGCCAGCCCCGGGCAGAAAAATACAGCCTTCGGTGGATCTCTCTACCTGGAGGAAGGCACCGACAGCAGCTCTGGTCCACCCCCTTCAGTAGAAGGCTTTAATTCTGCCTATCGAGGACACCAGGCACATAAGTGGGACTTCGTACAGCTTGTCTGGAAAATCTCTCCTAAATACACACACCGCAAACCTGGCTGTGTACCCACCGTCTCCTATGAGGACTATCTCTTGAGTCAGCTAAAATCTCTGGCTGCTGTCTTCACATACTCTTTCCTGTTTAATGCTCCTTTAATACCCAGAGTTAAGTTCAAAAGTGCCCAGTGTCTGCCTTTCTTGCTTGGGGCTTTCTTTGCCCGCCTCGCAGTTGACTGAGGAATTCTAAACATGTGTCTGTGGCTCAGTGAGGCCACTGGTACATCAGGCCCCAGGGTTGATTGGGGTCTATATCCTGAGAGGGATACCAGAGGGAAACTCCACCTCAGATGTCTGCCAAGAAAAAAATGGAAAGGAAGAAGGTATTTGTACCACTGGTATTACTCCAGCCCCTTTCTTTGTTGGCTTTATAGCAACAAACCTACCTCGGACAGGCGAAACGTACCCAGCAAGAAGCGATAAGAAAATCACCTCAAGTTTTCTGCAACTTTATAGAAGCAAATGTTTTTGGTTCATAGTAAAGCTCCCTTCTGAGGGGTAGAGGCTTCTGCATTTATCCCAGCCTGGAAAGAATGCCTTACGTAACTTTGTTTTTGTTCCTTTTCCATATATTCATTCAGGGAGTGTTTTTGGAGTGCCTTCTGCATACAGTACACTCTCTTCGTTTCAGAGAGCAAAATTGTCATCCCTAAACTTTGCAGGATCACGAACCAACCTATATTCCGGGAAAACAAGGACCTATTTCCATCACCCTTTATAAATTTGGGGAATTCAACTATTTATCGCTTCATATTCCCAATGGCATTGCTTGGTGTTTATGACCCTGGTTTTGTTGCTAGAGGGGTTTTCATTTAGCTCTTGCAGCAGGTGTGGCCGACCTGAGATTACACGGAGTCCTTCCTAGCCCTCTCCTCCCGGACTGATCCCACAGCACCATAGTGCTTGGGGGCTGAGGCAGGTGAAACTGTTGCAGATTTGTGCCATCACCCTCCAAAGACCAGAAGGCCAACTCCCGCCCTTCCCTCCTTCTCAGAGCCCCTGGCCAGGCCAGCCTCCTGGCCAGGCTCTTGGTTTCCACGGTACCAGAGGAGGTTCTGGTTGCTTCCAGGCCTAGGCTATTTGGAGTGTACTTAGGGTCATCTCCAGGAGGTGGCTTTTTGGTTTTTTTTACCTTTTTTTTTTCTTTTTAAAATATAATCTATTGTCAAGTTAGCTAACATACAATGCATATACACTGTGCTCCTGGCTGCGGGAATAAATTCCCATGATTCACTGCTTACATACAACACCCAGTGCTCATCCCAACAAGTGCCCTCATCAATGCCCATCACCCGTTTTCCCTCTCTTCCCCACACCCCCCATCCACGCTCAGTTTGTTCTCTGTATTTAAGAGTCTCTTATGGTTTGTCTCCCTCTCTGTTTGAAACTATTTTTCCCCTTCCCTTCCCCCACGGTTCTTATTAAGTTTCTCAAATTCCACCCGTGAGTGAGAACATATGATATCCGTCTTTCTCTGACTGACTTATTTCACCTAACATAATACCTTCCAGTTCCATTCACGTTTTGCAAATGGCAAGATTTCATTCTTTCTCATTGCCAAGTAATATTCCAGTGTACATACAAACTACATCTTCTTTATCCATTCATCAGTTGATGGACATTTGGGCTCCAGGAGGTGACTTCTGAACACACACCTTAGTGTCTCCCCAGTACTGCCCTTTGGCTCTATGATCTCAGGTGAGATCCTTGAATTTTTTGAGCCTCAGTTTCCTCCTGTAAACACTGTGAAGAATAAAGGTTAGCCCAGGGGGCTGTTGTGAGGATTAGATGGGTTTGCCCCATGTGGACTCTACCCTCCGTCCACACTCCACCCCTAGAAGACGGGAGAGTGATGGGACGTCAGCGAAGGTATGGAGTGACAAATGTACTATCTGCCCAGTTCTCTGTACCAGGACATCTGGTCACATTATCCAGCAAACTCATCCCAAACACTATCATTCACTGCCCCAGCCAAACTGGACATACTGAGCACTTCGTCTCTGCCCAACTTGGCTTTGCCAAATAGGTGACTAATGCCACCAAAGTAGCTTGTGAGTTCTGCCAACTGGCTAATTGTCCCAACATCTCATGTAGAGCTTCAACATATACAGCAGGTAGGAGTAAATTGTTCTGATTTAAGGAGATATTGCTGGTGATACCATGCACCCCCCCCCATCTCCCCTCACCCCCCTCCACCTTCAGCACTTTCTGTGAAACTCTGAAAGCCATTTGAAAAGCCCCACCCCAGAGCACTGCACTGCGTGCCCTGCGGTGAGCTGTGACTTTCACTGCTCATAACACCCAGAATCTAAGCTCCCGAAGGCAGCCGAGAGATAATATATTCGACACTTTCCCAAACCTTCAGCAACAAGAACATTCAAGAGACATAGCTCACACCAGTTCCTTCTGTATAACACACAACTTCTTTTTTATTTTTTCCTGCTTCCTATCTGGATGAATATAGGGGGCTCCAGCTGTTGCTGTCAGTCAAATCGCCAGTATTTCCTTTCTGGGAATACATTTTTTCCTGAAGCAGCGTTTTAGCACCAGATTAGCACCCGATGCATTAGGGCTTTTTATCACCTAGCAATGTTTGCCATCCAACGGGCTGAGCAACGCAGTTACCATCAGTTACCATCGCTCAGGTTATATTTGTTTGCTGCTCTCCGTCCATTGTCTCACCGTAACCTGCACTTGACTCACATGCAAAAAATGGCCCCTAAGCAAGAAAGTGAAGCAGCATTAACGGTCAGAAATCCTTAGTCACCGAGCTCGTCTATTTCTCTTCACTAGCATCCGTCCCCTTCTGCACCCCTTTTCTCACCACAGACCCAATTCTTCAAAGAATTTCAGCTCCTGGGCACGTAGCAAGAGTTCAGTAAATATTTGATAATCTGCTTGAAAACCCTGGACATAAAAGGTGTGCAGAGGTTCTCATCACAGAATTTTAGACCCAGCAGGGAACTTGGGACTGACAGAGAAGGAGCTCTTCATTTTGTAGGTGGGGAAACCGAGGTAAAGAAAGGTGAAGGGATTCACCCATGTTCCTACCCAGCTGTTACTATTATTGAGACCTCCTACTTTCAATCCAAATGGCATCGTGAGTATGAAAATGCTTCTTCTCTCATTCTGTTCAAGGTCCTCGTGTTCCAAGTTTCCAACTGACATACGATGCTGTTTTGCTATCACCTTGACTCTAGAAGTTTGGTTAAGGTTACCTTTTCATTTCAAAGACGGGAGATTTAAAAAGCTGGAAAATTAAAAACTAGAATTCCTTTGTTTGCCCAAGACAGTTCATTCGAGATTTCGCAAACCTGGCTGTGTGTCAGAACTGTCACCTGGCTGGGTTTCAGAATCATCATTTCTCTACGAAATCAATCTCTGGGCTTGGCAAGACTTGGGACTCTGCCTGTTCGTTGCTCATTTGGGGTTTGTTTGTTTCTGTTTGTTCGTTCTCCCAGAGCTTCTGCTACACATCAGGTTTGGAGACTGTAGATCTAATCAGCGTCCACTCCTTAATCACACGCACACGCGGATGGCGGAGAGTGCGTACTTTATGATATCTGAGGAGGAGGATGCTACGGGTGTCCTCCGAGAATCACAGCTAACGTCACCCATCAAAACACGAGTCAAAAATAGCCCATGGTAATAACAACGTCGACTATAAATCCCACTCGCTAGATCACTGAAGGTAAGTAAGTTCGCTGTGGTCCCGGGTGCCCTGTCCCCTGGCGAGCACCCCCAGATGCTGCCCTTCCTGGCACACAAACAGCCGGGGCTGCTGGTGTTGGAGTCTTGGATGGCGGCAGCAGCAGCCGCGGAATCACGAGGCAAGTGTAATTTAAAACCTGCGTATTTAATTAGACAAATTCTTGTCAACATATAGTTCCAGCACTTTATCTCTCTTTTGGCTCCGATTCCCTCTTACCGCCCCCTTTCCAAGTAATTCCATGAGTTCTGGGAATGTCCAGAACTGCACATGCCCAGGACTAGCACCAATTTATCCTGAGTAATCTGTCAAGCGGCAGCTCATGCTTTTCCACTGGTGTAGGTTACCAAGCAACCTCCCTGTCACCCAGGATAATGACCTGACTCTAATTCCAGGGGACACAACACAACGTGGGATCCTGGGTGCAGGAACACCACCGGTGTGGGACCCATGCCAACCTGTGGGTGAAGCCCAGCTGTGCAGTTGCCCGGGTCAACTTTTAGCCTTTGTCTGTAAAATGGGGACGGGGGAACAGCTCCCCAGATGGCTAGGATTTGAGATAAGGTACCTAAAGCACGAGGCAGCTTTTGTTTAGCGTCAGCCTGAGAACAGGAATGAAATGGCAGCAGGGAGTGAGGTGTGGGAGGGTCATTGTCAAAGGGAACAGAGAGCAGATGATTCTGCAGCCCTCCAGGCCCCCTGCTCTCCCAAGTCCCTCTGGAGAAGTGCAGAGATGGCTGGCCCTATGCTTTTGTTGCCACAGTGGGACTGGGGAATTTGATGGGTCATTTCTGCAAAGCCTTGAGCATCCAGGAAGCTTAAAGCTGGCCATGGGAACTGGCCGCAACAAGACCTGGTGTCAGCCCCAGGCTCGGCATCAACAGCTCTCTAAGGCCATGGCCTTCACAGTTGCCTCGGCACTTAGTTTACAAGCTCTGTCCATGACTCGGGGCCAATGCAGCTGGTCCTTTCTCGGCTCCAATGTGGCCACTTAACATGGGGTATGCTCACCCCACTGAAAAGCACTGGTCGGGAGGGTGCAGAGGGAGAATCCAGCCAATTGCATAAATTTGCTCTCAAATATTTCTGCCCGGGAAAGCCAAAAAGTCAAAAAGAGGTTCTGGCTCCTTGAGCACTCAAAGCTTTTGTATTTGAACAGGAGGAGAGGCTGATTTAGAGGATTTACGAATAAACTGGAAACCAGAGCAGGAACTCCTAAGACAGGATTTACTGACAGTTTTCTGTGACCAGAGGCCTACCAACCTCCATTAATGTCTTCAGGATCCTCTTGGAGAAGAAGGGGCAGGGGGGGTGGTGGGGGGTGGCGGGCAGGGTCTCTCTGTGAGCCTGGTGATCATGAGATCTGGCCCGGCAGTTTAGGAAACTAGCCAGAGGGGGCAGTTTAGGAAACTGGCTACCAAAAGGCAGGGGCCCCTCATCCAGGAGGTGGAGTCAATTTCTCGCAGCCATAGGAACCAGGAAGGACACGGGCAGACAGGAGGGCACCCCCGCGGCCCGGAATGAAACGCCTGGTGAGGCTCCTTGAGGACTTTGTGCTCTTTTGCAAAAAGCTCTCCCCGGAAAGGATGCCTGGTTCACCTTTGTGAAAATGTGTGCTGTTCGAGCCACAAGGACTCAGATTCCAGGACCTGGACGTTTGCAAGCGTTCTTTACTCTTAGTCCGTAGAGCAGTCAGGAGGAGGGAGGCTCGGCAGAGCAGAAGCGGCACCAGAATGGCAGCGCTGATGGAGGTGTCCCGGTCACGCACGCTGGCTGACGGCACAGTCCCCTCACAGAGTCGGAGCCTGCGAGGACACACGGGCTGCTCAGCCCAGACCCGTGAGCCCAGCAGCCAGGGGCTTGGTTGGGCTTTCATTCGGGACTGTGTGGATGGTGTCCGAATAAGGCAGGAAGATCCCGGGCTCAGAGTCCAGAAGCCGTCCTGGGGTTTGGCTCCAGCTCCACTGACCGATTTGCACCCAATCCTAAGAAAGTCCCAGACCTCCCTCTACAGTCTCTGCCTCTGTTAACTCTTGATTCATTTTGGAGATACCACGAGAAGCTTTCTGAGCTCCCAGTGACCTAGTCCAAACCGTGACCTGGACCACTCATATCAGAGCCATTAAACATTCAGATTCCTGGGCCCGGGCAAGACCAACTGAAACAGAATTTCTGAGGAACTAAGAGGTCTGCATTTTAACAAAATCTGAGGTGATCCTTACGCATGATCGGGACTGAGAGTCACTGATTTGGATGATGAGTCCAAACTGCTGAATATGGTTCCCGGGCCTTTACGCTCTGCCTTTTGAGTACCATTCCCAGCATCCTCTCTGCTTCTACACCACTGGCTGACATTCAGGTCCCCGTACCAAGGCCAGGTAGTGGGCTAATTAAATGCATCCACTGAATCCCCACAGCACCTCTGCAAGCAAGTTCTATTATCATCCCCAGTTTACAGAGGGGGAGACTGAGGCTTACAGAGGCTCAGTAATGTGACCAAGATCCCACAGCAAGTATGATGCTGAGGTCAGAGTCATATTTCTATCTGTGGGACTGTAGAGTTCTCGCTTTTAACCACCACCAGTTTACTACATTCTGCGTTCCCTCGATGTGCCCAAGTGCCCGTGCCTGTGTGCTCCAGCTCAGGTTGGCCCTGGCCTCACATGCCTCCCAAGACTCTTCTCCTCTGCAAATACATAGAACTTGAATGGTTTCCCAAATCCCCCCAAGTTTCTGTGCGTTAGCTTCTCCCTCCTTCGTGCCCTGCCATTCTTTTTTTCATACCTCTACTTCACTGTCAGGACTGTACTATGATTATTTATGTTCCAGCCTCCTCTGAGACGCGGGATTTTTCAGGCACTTGCACCGTTCTGAATGATACTGCAACGGGGGATACGTGTCATAGTACATTTGTCAAAACCCACAGCATGTACAACACCAAGAGTGAGCCCGAATGTAGACTGTGGACTTGGGTGATTAGGACGTGTCCATCTAGGTTCATCAATTATAACAAATGCGCTACTCTGAGGAGGGGTATGGATGGAGGGGAAGCTGTGATAAGTGAGGTCAGGCGTACACGGAAGCTGTACTTTCCACTCAGTTTTGCTGTGAACCTAAAACTGCTCTAAAAATAAAAGTCTACCTATATTATTTTAAATTTCTAGGATGCCGTTATCCATCCCTGTAACCACACCGCCCAGCGTAAAGAAGAGGTTAAACAAATGTACGCTGAATGAAAGCCTGAATGGCAGGACAGCCCTTTCCCACGGGACTGAGAAAAACAAATCTGAGGAACTGCCTCTGCCGTGACAAGAGGCCAGGAAGGGACTACGAGAAGGTATCAAGCAATGGAAATTTCGGAGGAAGTAGCGAAAGAAAAGAAGAGAGATCGGGTGCTGTGTCGCTGGTCCAGAGGAGAAGCTGAAGAATGGGGGCTGTGAGGGGGCAGAAGGCCACGGTGCTGAAAGGAAGAGCCAGAATGAAGAAAACAAGAAGGCAGGGCAATGGGATAGAGGCAAACCAAAATGTCCCAAGGTGCTTTGCATGCAAATGCTTTTGAGCCCCAACCACTCCAGAAGGCAAGCAGGGCCATTAGAAGGTTAAAAGAAGACCCACGCAGTCAGTCTCTGAGGGCAAGAAGGCAGATCCTAAGAGCATCAGGGGACCATTCATCGTGCAAACGCAATGCAAGGGAAAATATCAGCAAGTGGAATTATGCTGCAAGAACCTCGACTATAATGTCACGGGGAATGAGTCCAAGAGACGTTTTAATGACAACTCCAATGCCAGGGATCAAAGAGCATGACATAAGCTTTAAGAGCAGGGCAATTAACGATGTGTTTTGGAAGGAAAATCTGGAAGAAAAAAACGCGTACTACCGGCTGTGGTAATGCCATCGAGTAGACCAAGGAGGAAAATAAATACATACAGTTAGAAACAAAATGGCTGCAAAAGAGACCTCGCACTTATAAATGTTGGCTAAACGAGAGGTTAGAAAGATCACTCTATCGTTCTACCAAAGCATGCCCGCAACTGAGACCAGATTTGCCATTCGACACCCTTGGGTTGAAAACCCAGCTCTTTTACTTACCACCTCTGTGAACGTGGGTGACTTTCTCAAGCCATTGAGAGACTGTTTGAGACTCCGCTTCTTTATCTGTGAAAAGAACATAGTAGTACCTACTTTATGAGGGTTGTTGCTACGATTAAAGGGCCTGAAGTATACCTAGTGCTTCAGAACAGTGGCTTTACAAAGATTCTATAAATGATGGCGGTGGTAGTGCGGTCACGGTTAGTACCATTCAGTTTCACGAAGATACCCTTTTCAGGTACCCATGCCCTGTTCCCCCAAGTAGGTTTTACCCTCCGAAGGAGCCATGCAAGTCTGTCAGATTAGCCTGACCGAAACAACGCCAGAATCTGGTCTCTTATTCTGAGCTGTCTGTGTGCAAGACAGCGTGAAGAGCCCGATTAAGGTGCTCAAGCCAGGATTCCCATTCCATGGTCCCTTCCATTCTAGTGCCAGAAATGAAGCGGCGGACCTCCCTGTGGCCCAAGGCAGACTTGCAGGAGCGCCATGGGAGCGTCACAACCAGTGGGCCCGGGGTTAGCGGAGGGCACAGTCATTCACGGCTAGCACCGTGGAAGAAGAGGCAATTTACCAGACAGTCCTGACAAAATGACTGAATGGATCCCAGAGACACTGAGCCCGGGTACATCCCTCATAAATCACAGTTGAAGGACAAGTGCAGATGACCATGGTTTGTGCAAGTATCTCTGGTCTGGGACAAGGGGTCCAGAGGAAACAACCCGCTGCCCAGCCAGGGGAGAAGAGAAGGGCCGAGGCAATCAGATGTCGTACAGGCAGATAGGAGTCAGGGTCTGTGGCAAGACTGAGCCAGAGGCATGAAGACAGACTCTGAAAGGCAGGCCGGATGCAGTGTTGGGCCAAGGCTGACTTTTGTTAGGAGAGCGCCAAACCTGGAAACGAAGCCAGGAGAGAAGTAAACATGTGAAGAGAACAACTGCATTCTTTCAGAGTGAGAGAGAAGGATTGAGAAAGAAGGACAGACAGGAAGACAAATGGAAGGAGAGACTGACCAACAGAAAGAGAGGGACTAACGGGCAGACTGGTCGACAGAGACGGAGACTGACAGAGACAGAACAGACTAGCCTGGCTGACTTTCCCTTCCTGGCTCCCACGGTGGACGCATGGCTACGGCGTTGGGGAACGGCTCCCCGAGAAGGTGGGGCAGGGGCTGGGCATGCCGCAGCGGGGAGACCAGATGTCAGGAGAGGGGGGCCACGAGAGTCAGAGCTTTCCTTCAAACTTCCCAACAGTTTCTTTAACATAATTATAGAAGCAACGCAGACTCCAGCCCAGCATCTTTGTTTTCCTTGTGCCATGCTGTTCTCAGGGCATCTGAGTCCTCAGCAAGGAACTGTCACATTCATTTCATTCTATAAGAAGACAGAAAGCTTTGATGGCATTCTGCTAAGAAAGCTGGAATCAGGATACAGATCTCTCAAATAGGATGAGTATTTTTTTAGGGTAGTTGTTCAGCAGAGGCAGGACCGTGGCTGATGTCACCACCCCAGTGTGAACAGCGCGTAAGCAGCCCTGCTCTCTGCTCCTGCCTTGGCCACGAACTAGCTCTGTGATCTTGGACAGCTGACTTGACCTATCTGGAGATCTGTCTGTAAATTCACAAAACGAGGAGATCGAACTGGCTGTCTTTCAGGCTTGCTTGCGGTGCTGCTGCCATTCTAGATTCTGTGGTTCCACAAACCCCTAGTTATTTATACATCAGGCTTTTTCGCAACACCTGAATAGTATTGCCAACTATGTCAATAATATTTTATTTATTATATTACTATGAAGTGAATAGGTTATTTATCTTCTCCCAGGACAACTTGTACTTGAATACAATTTCAACATGCATAGTAAATCTCTCCTCCTGTGAACTCCAAAAGCATTTAAATCTAGACACCTCTCGGTACTCACCACATTCTGCTTCAGGCTATGCTTATTCAGGAACATGCCTTATTATCCATTACTAGATGTTAAGCTCCCCAAACGCTACCTGGAAACCCAGCTGCAAAGAGAAAGAACGGAGCTACCAAGGCCGCTTTCACCTTTGCAGGTCCAAGAGCATACGTGGCGCGTTCAGTGCGTGTTTGTGGAGCAAACATCTATTTGGAAAGGATGCAAAACTTAAAAGGGATTCATCGAATGAACCTAATGAAATCCCATCCTTGGCTGCCCCCACCGCAACACAGCTAACCTAACACCTTTGCCTAGAACTAATAAACATTGACCAACTTGAACGCATGTGGCCTCTAGCCTCAATGCTGCCGAAAAGTTTGGGAAGCCCACAGAATACGGACAAGAGATGACGCTGCGGTGGGTCAGTGGGGAAAGAGGCGGTGGGACGCTTTGAATTCCCAGTCATTGAACGTGTTTGCAAGATGCCTGAAGTTACACAAAAGCTAACGTTATAGGGACCTGACGGAACCAGATAGTGTCAGGTTGGCTGCCGAAGCATGTTTTCAGCCGAGAAGGTGAAAATGAGAGGAAAAACATAGGGGGAAGGGACAGAGAACAAAACTGTCTAGGGTCTTCTTAAGGCAAAGGTCCCTCCAACCATAGTTTCTAATCATCCTGCAAGAAAGTTTTAGACAGGGACCCAGTGGTTCTACTTCAACAAGATCTCCACCGTCCTTTTAACGTCCAGCAGGCTTCCTGACCCCGTGTCCTCTGCCTCTTGCCTAATTCCCAAGGAAAGCGCAGCCCTCCCCCCGACTCGCCAACCCAAGCTCTGGGTCCCTGTTAATAACCTGCTTCCAAACGGTGCCTCTGTGTCCTAACTACCACACCTCCGCTTCCTGCCTCCCCCACCTCTGCCCCACCTCCAGTCCTCAATCCCCTACCCAGCCTGGCCTGGGGACACTGGCCTCCCTTGTCACCCAGCAGGCCCCTGCACTTGCTGGGGTCAAAGGCCATCGGGGCACACTTCCTGTTTCTCCCCTTCCACCTCAGCAGCCCTCGGCCATGCTGTCTCACATTCCAGACACCCTTTCTTTCCCTCCCTCTTTGCCTTCTTCTTCCATTACTAATGCCTATTCTAGAAACTTGCTCAGTCGGGACTGTACTAGCAAGTGACCGAGGGTGTCCTGCACCACCCAAGTGTCCGCGAGTCTCCATCGTGTTACAGCTCAATTTCTGTTTGTGTTAGCTTGCTCGCTCTTTTACTTCCGTGTTCATTCACATTTACCGAGTTCACATTCTGCAGGAGGGAGGGAGGTTTACTCGACTGAGGCTGGACGCGGCCGTAAGGATGGCCGGAGAGAGCCTTGAACCTGCCATTGCCGGACAGGATGCACTTAATCTCCAGCCTGCAGAGGGCACGGGGTTGAAGCAGGCCTCTTTCCCAGCAACTGCCCTCCAAGACAGGCCGCTTCACAGACTGCAAGGCTGCTCACTTCTGGCTGAAAAACTCCCGTGGCTGACTCTCTTGGAGGAGCAGGAAATGAGAAGCTGTTAACGAGTGGAACCGCTGTGAACCGTGCCAAGAATTCTATGCCACACGGTCGCAGCATGCTGAAACAGGCTGAAGACGCCGGTCTCACCAAAGAGTTAAACCAAGGCCGCATCGCCAGGCCGTTAATGCCTCCTGCTTTCCGAGCTGACAGGAACAGGACGTTCTAAAATGGCTACACCCTTGAACCACAACTCATCAATCACAGCGCGGAACATCGAGCTTGGGGCTCCGACCGGCTCCTGCAAACTCCCTCTCTCGCCTCTCTGCCAGGCTCCTGCTTTGTTACCAGGCTCCTCACTTGCTCTCCAGAAGCCAGAACCACTCTCGGGTCTCGTGTCCCGCATACCCGTGTGCCCCCCCCCCCCCCGCTGGTCCCCCCCCCATTGGCCCGTGCGGCCCAGAGCGCCCACGAGCTCACGGACGCCAGCGTGATCGCCCAGGTTGGCCACTGCTTATTCATCAGTCATGCTAAGTGGCATGTGTTCGGGCTGCCACACAGGTCGCCTCAAAAACATCTGGCCAGCTGTGTACCTCCCCAGCGGCGTAGCAGTGTGCCCCTCTCTGCCCCTGTCTCCCTTCAGCCTCCGAGGAAAAGAAGTCCAGCCTCCTGCCTGGCATTTCTTCCTTAGCTGCGTGGAAATCAATTTGCACCAGCCTTGCTTTGGCTGCTCTAAGCCGCCCCTCCCGGTGGCCCACTCGGCTCCTCGATTAGCTCGTCCCCATGTGTGCAGCCACAGCCCTTTCCGTCCTGACCCTGTCCCTTTCCCCGGCCTGCCACCTCTTCTCCTCATTTACCTCTCCGGGGCTCCTCCCGGACCTCTGCGCACAAAGGTCCCGCCCCCTCTTTACCTTTTAAACGCGCTCTTTTGCCCACAGGTGCCTTCGGCCCCCACTTCCCGCCCACGTGCAATCACCTGGCTTCTTGCTCACCTGGTGCCTTTCCCACCCTCTGGCTTTCCTGCCACGCCTTTCTTCCCGAGAGCTGCCTTCCGTCCAGGGACACATCCGCCCCACCCAGGCTGTCTCTGACAGATACAGGGCGAGTCTTCTAATCAGATAGTTTATATTTCGGTAAGATGAACCCGGATTCCAAATTACCTCCCTGGCTGACGGTGAGCGCTCACCACGTGACTATCACGGATCCACATTTTTCTCCAGCAGATACCCCCTCCTATCCTCTCTCCCCGACCCTGAACCCCCCACCTTGTCTTCTTCAGTGAGGTCATATTTACCTTCCGAGTGAGAACCCAGCATTTTCAGGAAATTGCCAGGACTAATACGATCTGCTCTTTGCCATGTATTTTCTTTGATTCAGCCACTGCTGCTGGTGCCCACCCAATTCCCACCCTCACCCGCCCTGCTCACACGGTGATGAGGACAGCTAACGTTTACTGAGCCATGCCTGTGTGTCAGGAACTGCTCCAAGCGCTTTGCATATAAAATTCCCCAGGTCTGCCCTCTGCATCTTATTTTAGCTTCTTTAAACTCTTAACTCACAGGAGGAAAACCACCAAACTGGGCAGAGGGGAAGAAGCCTTAAAATAACCAACGGGAACAATGTAAACATCTCTAGATGTCCCGATTAGATGTTTTAGGATCTTTACTCCTTTAGGTTTAATTCCCACTCATTCAAGCTGGTACGTTCCTGGTTCTGAACATAGAAACTTGCTTTTAAATTAAGAAGTATTATTGCATTTTTTCAAGCTGCACATTTTGAGAGATCTCTGCATTTCCAATGGTAAATCTAGAGAACACAGATTTGGAATAAGTGATACGTATGTTTAAGTCATGTCTCTGCCCATCACTAGCTTTGTGATTCTGGGTATGTTTCTTCATGCTGCTGAACCTGTTTGCTCATTTATAAAATGAAAATAGTACAGACCTTGCAGATTTTTTTTTCCAATCATAATAAGCGATGTGTGCAAAGTACTTATCACTGTGCCCAGCACCTAGTAGATGCTATGCAAATATCCCCTCATGTTCTAAAAATACTTATACTGTCTCGGTGCGGTGGGTGGATATGAAAGGCACAGATTTCTTTGCTGTCATATCTTCTTTTCTTGGTGCAAGGTCTCTCCCAGAAACCAAGAGGAATCTCTCCACATGACATACGAAAAAGAAATCACCTTGTCACAGCATACCAGGGGCAGCTTTAATAAGAAGCTAACAAATGTTATATATTATGCCCCAGGCAAATTGTAGGTCTGAAGTCTTACCCTCTATCCCTCTTCCCCAACATCCTTCAGTGAGTTTACCTTGGGATCTTTAATAGGATTTGTCTTCTGGTTTGCTCATCAGGTTCAATGTCTTTTCGACCCCAGACAATGCAAGAATGCTCCCTGGGCACTTGAGAAAACCAGTTCTAAAGCAGTGATCCTCTAAATGGACGACTGGTGGTCCATCCAAATGGTGGACCAAATGGTGGACCAATGGTGGATTGGTCACCTCCAAATGGTGATTGATGGACAAAATCATCTGGGAGCTTGTTAGAAATGCAAATTCTCAGGCCCTATGCTGGACTCACTAAATCAGAAAGTCCAGGGGCAGGGCCCAGCAAACTGTGTTTTAACACTCCCTCAGGGTGATGTTGATGATGATACAAGTTTGAGAAGCAGTGGGTGAGATATTAACATGGAAATTTCCTCCTAACAGAATGAGTGGTGAAAGTTCCAGCAATATGGCAGCAGATTAAAGACCACAACCTGGCGAGGTACACCTTTGGCTGCTTCCGCATGCAAGGTCACTCAGCAGGGAAGGTGTCACCGTGCCTCATCACAGAGAAGCATCACCCCTGCCCCCCCCCCCCCCCAGCCTCACTAGCATCTCTCCCTGCTGCTCCAGTCTAGAAGAGACCAGCACAACTGCAAACACCTGAGAGCCCAACCCAGGTGCACCTGCTATCGCTCAAACATAAGGTTTGGTATCAACTCTCCCAAGGACCACCTGACTCATCCTGAGACTGGCGAAACACCTCCCACCTCCCCGCTTACTCTCATTCAGCACTGAGTGGAAGAGATAAATTTAAGGTGCTGTCCGTCATCACACTGGCCACCCACTCTCTCAGGGGGACCTGTATCTTCCACAGCCCCGTGAGCCTCATTGACCAGAGAGCTGTGCTACAATTCTTTCAAATCAGCACCAGACCTCAGAACTCTGACTGTGATTAACAGCCCAAAGGATGCATCTCTCGCTCCCTCATTCCTCCATAGAAAAATGTTCCTTATCAAGATTGGGGATGACCTTTCACCCAAAATCCAACGGACTCAACTGTCGGTAGCCCATTGCTTTCCGCCTCAAACCTAAACTACTAAGGACCTCTTCTTCCTCTGACGTACATGCCCTGTCCCCCCCCCCCCACCCCCCGCCCTCGACATCACTGCCCGCCGTTTCACCTGATACTTCAGGTAGGAGAAAGTCACAGTCCAGGTTTAAAATTAGCCAGTAGCTATCCCAGCAGACCACAAGTTTCAGTGGAAATGAAGTTATAAGGCTGGCCTAAGACGACATGAGGAAATTGTTAGAATGATTCTGTTATCAGAGTTGTTTTTTTTTTTTTAAGCAGGAAATTTAAAAACTAAAAATTATGGAATTGACCATACAGCTGAAAGGGAGTCATGGCCACCTTCTGTTCCCTAATTTCTTCATTTCCCACTAAGACTCTCTGCTGAGCCCTCTCTCCTCAGCTTTTGCTTCAGTTCCATGAGCTTCCAGTATCCTTCCAATTAATTAAGGGAGCCCGAGCAGGTTTCTCTCACCTGCAAAGAGCCTGATGGCCGCCCCATTATCAGAGCCCCACTCGGCTCCCAGCTCCTCCTCAGACCTCCTCACAGAGCTCCTTCGTCCCTCGGTTGGATACCGCCTAGAATCCTTCACTCAACGTAGCTCCATGTACTTATATGTGCACGACCATGTGGTGTCAGGAAAACCAGGCAGCATCAGAGGGACCTGCCTTTGAACCATCTGAACGTCGCCTTTGCCGCTATTTAACTCTGTCACTGGGGGAAGTCATTAACTTACTCTCTGAACCCCAATGTTGTGGGGATAATATATCATTATAAAGAATAAGCAAACAGCAAACGTAAGGAGCTCAGTATATCCTCTGCCAACTACTGGGTACATACCCAGTGCTCCCAGCTTCCCTGTCCACTTGATATCTCCAGTTTGATTGTTCTTCTTGACTTATCCCTCGGTATCTAATCACTTAGTAGGCGTCCTTCGTCCTCTGCTGATGCTAGATCGTGATCCCAGCCGTTCCCTGTGGAACCTTTAGAATCTCGTTTAAACTGCAGGAGTACTTTTAAGTTCTCTAATTACAGTATTATTGACTATAATTTTATTTGCTATGAGTCGTATTTGGAGCAAATGTCTCTAACTATATTTTTAAAAGCTTTGTTTTGGTTGCTATTCTATTAATATGCAGCTCCAGAAAAGCTAAGAACTAGAAAAGAGAAAACTATAAGAAATCGGAAGCAGGATAAAATTCTATCCAAGTGTTTAATCACCCTTAGAGTCACGTTATTCTTAATGATGATCTAAATTTGCCTTGCTACAATTTATTCTTATTTTCTGTCACACTCTACATTTTGCATAACATACGTGGAGATCGTCTTTGAGCCACTTTTAAGCTTTTACCTACAGCATTTTTGCACTTTTCTCATATTGGCTCACATTTATCAAAGGCTAGCTACATACTCAGCACGAGGCTAAGCACTTCGCACAATTTTTTCCAGTAAATTCTTAGAATCATTGTGTGAGTATCCCCTATATGTACTATGTAAGCATTATCATTACGTCCACATTATGAATGAGAAAATGTTGAAGTTGGCCAGGGTCGCCCAGCAAGTTAACAGATGGTGCCACCATTTGTACCTGGGTGGCCTGATGCCAGTATCCATACCGCCTCAGAGATTCTAGATTTTGAGGATTTCATGATTTTCCTGGGCTTTCTCCCACTTCTCTTCATCCATCTTAACTATTCACCGCTACTTATGAGAACTCTCCGGATGCTACCAATGGGCAAAAGGTCTTCGTGTACGAGGGGACCCTGTTCAAAGCACGGAAGCGCTCGTGGCGAGGCATTAAAAGAGCTTGACTTCATGTAACTAAAGACTTGCCAGAGTTACTAGACAAAGATTGTGGCAGCAAAAACCCAAAGCTAAAGCTCATCACCGAAGAAACCACTGCTAGTAATGGATAGTCACTCTGATCCGCTGAGTACCTGCAACATGCAAGGTGCCTTCTAACACCAGGTGTCCTGAAGCATGGTGCTTGCAGATGAAGGAATGGGAATTCAGAGAGATTAAATGACCTACCCACAGCCACACAGGGCAGATCTGGTGTCTATTTTGCTCTCTAGTTTAGCCCACTGCCTGTGCTGTTTCCTGTTCTCATCTCAGTAGCTGAAGGGTTCTGGCCACATATTCTCCAGAACCCAACGCAAAGGATGGTCATTGACAACGGTCCTTGTCCACCCCGGGGGGGCTGGTGGAACTGTGGGGGTGCACAGTCTCTTCCTGTGGCAAAAGGAATTCGTTCGTGCCACATCGGCCCACCCACATATCAGCCTTGTACCGTTTCCACACACTTATTTGGTGAGTCAAAACCATATGTTTAACACCTTATATTTATAGAAGGCTTTGCAGGTCATGGAGGCATTTTCAATATGAAGCTCGGCTGAGGTTGGTAAGTTAGCGAAAGCCTTCTAACTCCTAATCTAGTACTCTCTTCCCATTTGGCTTTGCTATCTCTGGCAAAACATGTGCTGTCTGAAGAAAAACAGTCAAATAAAATGAAATTTATTGCAGTGGGTATTAGTAGAAACAAATTAAGATTTAACTTCTCCTGTACCACCTGGGATCCTTTTTAGTCTTTTTACACCATGGTGAGGGGACAATCTACAAAGTATTTACTTAGAGTTACGTCCCCAAATCCAATTTGTGAAAACACAACTGCCATTGTGCCCCATACGGCTTCCATCAAATATTGGACATTGAAAAAGTATGTATCGGGGCGCCTGGGTGGCGCAGTCGGTTGAGCGTCCGACTTCAGCCAGGTCACGATCTCGCGGTCCGTGAGTTCGAGCCCCGCGTCAGGCTCTGGGCTGATGGCTCGGAGCCTGGAGCCTGTTTCCGATTCTGTGTCTCCCTCTCTCTCTGCCCCTCCCCCGTTCGTGCTCTGTCTCTCTCTGTCCCAAAAATAAATAAAAAACGTTGAAAAAAAAAAAAAAGAAAAAGTATGTATCCACGTGACTACAACGCACATGATCACCCTTCCATTTGTCTTTCGTCCCGTGGGAGACCATGCTGAAAGGCTCATGGTGTCAGCTTGCACGTCAGTCTCCATGAGTAGAAGCAAGTAGCTAACTAGCAGAGAAAAACAGAAACATTTCCAAGGGCTTACAAACATGGGATTCAAGTTACTCTCCTGGGGGCCTTTGAAATCAAGGCCTCTCATCAAGCAGAAGAGAGTCATTGGCTTTCTCGTTGGGGTCTATCGGCCGGGTCACGTGTTGGGTGTTCCTTCTGCTGAGATTGAGGAAAGAACACTGCTTCAATGACATAAAAGGGAGTTTATCCATAGGAGGCATCCAAAATAGAAATGTTGCTGTAAAAGTAATTAGACTTGAGTTTAAAAGGATCAGTTTCTCATTAAGGGTTTCCCTCTAAGGCTTTTTACAAGCTTAAAGCTTGAATCTAATCTCCAGTGTCAGCTGTGGAAGGAAGGGAGGCACAGATGCATATTCACATACTAACAAGTATGTGCCCTGGTTTCGCTGATAAAGCACAATAATGATTTCACTGTACATAGACATAAATATATGCTCGCCACCGCCGTCTCCTCTCCACCCCTGCCACCACCCACTGGAGATGGAGACCCTGGAGATCAAAGGCAAACTTGGCACTCATAAAAGCTGGAAGAAAACTCTTTAACCATGATTAGAATTAGAATTGGTTATTCCCAGCAGCCCCAAATGTCAACGGAAACCCTTCCCTTTCCTCATTCCTTGTAATTCAATTCCCTCTCGGCTTGTAGTGGATATGTATCTGGTCCTGTTCCGGGTTCGAGAATACAAAGATAGATAAGACCCATTCCTGCCCCATAGGAATGCAGAGCTCAAGCAGGGTTTCTCAAAGTGTGTACCAATCAGCACCCACATGGACCTAAGGGTTCCTGCAAAACAGTAGGAGTCAAGTCTAGTTTTCAGATCATGTGCAGAACCACTGAGTTAGAACTTAATCAGAAGCTCTAAGCGTGGGCTCAGGAATCTTTATACAAGTCCCCCCCGCCCCCCCCCCCCCGCCGTGATTTCTATGTACACAAAAGTAACAGACACCCTAATTTCAAAGCATTTGTAAATAATTTGTGATTTTCTTCTGATAAGTCTTGAAATTCCAGGCCATGGGTCACAAACCCATCTCTTAAGAGAGCAGAGACAACCATCTCCACGCTCTGAGATCTCTGTGGGGTGCTGTGAAACTAGACTCTTCCGGCTGATTACGGGAGGCCTTCTAGAGCCTCCCTCTTCTCAGTAAGTCTCTACACCAGCCATCCTCCACAAGGCCCCCACCTTGTTCACCGGTGGGAAGCATTCTGGGCGAGCAAAGGTTGAACACGTGCTAGAGTCGGACCTGGGTTTGGATCTCAGCACTTTCACTTCCTGCTTGTGAAACCACAGGCAGAGTACCAGGCCTTTGGTGTCCTTGTCAGTAAAATGAAGAAGGCAACAGTATCTAGCTCTCAGGATGACCAGGATTGGATGAAACAATGCATCCAGGAAGCACACATACGGGTTGGCATACATTAAGCATCGAATAAATGTTGTTACTGTCGTTACCAAAGTCCCTGGTGGAACTCATTTGGGTTAATGACCCAGAGCTCAAAAAATCACCCCAAATTCACAACAGACTAGCTTTCTCCCTGAAAGAGACCTCAAAATCCATGACATGTAGACACACAACTCAGTGGACAATGATCTACTTCTAAACTGTGCCTTAGAGTCTGCAAATGGTAAGATAGTATAATTTGTGGCTAATTTCCCTCATTAAGCCTTTGAGGGAAACCCTTAATGAGGAACTGATCCTTTTATATTCAAGTCTAATTACTTTTATAGCACCATTTCTACGTTGGATGCTTCCCATGAATAAAGCCCATTTTGTGCCATAGATGAAGTGCTCACATGTAAGTGAGAGGAAAATGATATAACTTCTTTTTTTAATTTCTTTTAAGTTATTTTTTGAATGGTTATTTGTTTATATTGAGAGAGAGAGAGAGAGAGAGAGAGCAAGCACAAGCAGGGGAAGGGCAGAGAGAAAGAGAGAGAGAATCCCAAGCAGGCTCCACACTGTCAGTGTAAAGCCCAATGTGGGGGCTTGAACTCATGAACCGTGAGATCATGACCTGAGCCAAGATCAAGAGTCAGACACCTAACCGACTGCACCACCCAGGCACCCCAATGACATAACTTCTAAACTGTGCCTTAGAGTCTGCAAATTAGGATAGTATAATAATTTAGGGAGGGTGAAAAGTGGGTCATATATAAAATGAACATTTTTTCAAACTGAATTTACAAAATACACAGGTGTACCACACCTAAAGCAAGCCAGATGTATAAAAATCTAGATTTATTATGCATGCCTTTATCCAAAGATAGACAGCTCCCTAAAATATTTAATGTATCATTTTGTTTAAAAAAAAATCTTTATCCAAACACAAAATCTCAGGAGGGCATCTATTCCATCTATTCCATAGTCCAAATAGGGTTACAAGGTTTGGCAAGTTAAAATAGACCCAGTTAAATTTGAATTTCAGATCAATAAGAAATAATTTGTCAGTATAAATATATCCCATGCAATATTTGGCAACCCTAACTACAGAGCATGACTGTTTTTCACAGAAGTTCATGACTTTCATCCAATGTCAAAGTATGTTTTATGTCAGGAGGAAGAAAAACTGATTAGAAATGAACTTATGGGGTGGCACCTGGGTGGCTCAGTCGGTTAAGCATCCAACTTCGGCTCAGGTCATGATCTCGCGGTTTGTGAGTTCGAGCCCCACGTCGGGCTCTGTGCTGACGGCTCAGAGTCTGGAACCTGCTTCAGATTCTGTGTCTCCCTCGCTCTCTGCCCCTCCCACACTCATGCTCTGTCTCTCTGTCTCTCAAAAATAAATACACGTTAAAAATTAATTAATTAATTAATTAATTAAAGAAATGAACTTGTCAGGGTGCCTGGGTGACCCAGTCAGCTAAGCGTTGGACTCTTGATTTTGGCTCAGGTCATGATCTCACAGTTCCTAAGTTCAAGCCCAACAATGGACTCTGCACTGAGAGCTTGGGATTCTCTCTCTCCCTCTCTCTCTCTCTCTCTCTCTCTGCCCTTCCCCCACTTGTGCTCTCTCTCCAATAAATAAACATTAAAAAAAAAAAAAAAAAAAAGAAAGGAGCTTGTCACTGGTCAGGTGAATGAATGAAGTTTTAAGTTCTATGAGAAATGAATAAAATCAGACCAATCGCAGGGACCAAATGAAACCTGAGCTTTTCTTCAAATGTTAGAATGTCCCTACAAGCCTGGAGAAATTCCTGCTGTAATCTGTATGTTATAAAGTGCTATGCTAGTACTGGAGAAGTCAATGGAGGAAAAAAACTTGGAAATGAATTAGCGAGATCAGGAGCCAAGGTTCACCCTGTAATCTGGGCTCAAGGTTCAAGCGTGCTCTTTCCTCATGAAGAGACGCTGACCCCGAGCTTCTTGCTGCGATTGTATGATAACCACCCCCCCCCCACACACACACATTTTCATTCCTTCCTTTCATTTCCTCTCACATGAGAACAGGTAAACTGCCTTTTCTTTGATTTGTAATAAAAGAAAAAAAAATCTCATTCTGGAACTGCCAAATAGTTTCCATAGTGAAAAGTTGTGGTTCTTTGACATTTTTTAGACTTCAGTAAGCTTTGCGAAACAGTAGGATGGGAAGTGAAAATGAAAAAAAAAAAAATATCCCAGGACACTTCGTGAGGCTTTATATTTTTAAAAATGCTTCTGCCATGGATGTTAAGGCTGGTGCATTTTTCATTCTGCCCCAACTGGTAGGCCATAATAATTAAGAAATGATTCCACTGGAAATGGAAGTTCTGCAGTGGTCAAAGGGAACGGAGATCAGGCGGTAGCAGAAAGAACAGTAAACTCGGAATCTGAACGCCTGGCTTGCATCCCCGTCTCAAGCCGTGCACGGGTCAGTTTCTCTCTCTGGACCTCCGTGTCCTCCTCGGGAAAAAAGTTTCCTAAGTACTTTTTGTAATTTGAAAGTCTATGACTCTCAGTCTAGTAATTTGAATTTAGATCTTTTCTCTCTCACCGACTGCAGTATTTTGAGAAAATGTCTCGCTTCCCTGTTTCCGGAAGCCCACTCACTTCCCTCAGCCCATTCCAAGGATGCACCCAGGTGACCTTTAGAGGCCACTTTGGAAATAGCTGTCATGCAGCACAAGGGACTATTAGCAACATGTACAAAGACAGAAGGTGGCCTTCGACGTCAAGTAAGGAACAGTAACACTTGTCATAATGAGGAAGAAGCACGTCAGAGAGCCATTGTTAGAACTCGGGCTTGAGCCATTGAAGACCGCTGGAGGTTGAAAACCCAGAGTTGGCAAACGATCAGAAAACAAGGCCCATGAGGACCTGTGGGGGAAAACGAATTGACCAGTAGGACAGGAAAGATGTGATGGCCGCCTTCTCAAGTCACGGGGCCGCCACCACCCTAGCCCTCACTCCCGGCTCAGAAACTAAGGCGAACCTGAGACCACCTCCAGGTGCCCAACGCCAGGTGGATGAAGGATGAGGGCCAATGCGTGGCTCGGGAAGCCCTCCCCCGCTGCACGAGGGACGACTTCCCCCTCTGTAATAATCTGAGGGACTGAAGATAGTTAAGAACATAAAACAAATAAAGGGTGCTTTTTTTTTCCCCCTTTCTCAAATTCCTGAACAAAAAGAAGTGCTAGCCCTCATAAACTATGTGTCCTTTGCGGTATTTCATCAAGGGTCATTATGAGTTGCCTGATTCACACTGGGTGTCAAATCAGTTGAAGGACAACCTCTAACGCTGATTTCATCATTCCGCCTCCCCTCCTTCTATCCTCCTGAATCTTTCTCACAGCAACTGAGAAGAAAGGTAAGATATTCCTCCTTTTAGGAAAATTTGACAGCAGTAGAATAAGAAAAAAGGAAGAAAGAGAGAGAGA
Organism: Panthera leo; assembly: GCF_018350215.1. NCBI lineage: Eukaryota > Metazoa > Chordata > Mammalia > Carnivora > Felidae > Panthera > Panthera leo. The sequence continues at coordinate 18,445,352 of NC_056679.1, forward strand.
GAAAGCGAGAAAGAAAGAAAGAAAGAAAGACGAAGGAAGGAAGGAAGGAGAGAAAGAAAGAAAGAAAGGGAAAGAACAGAGGGAGAGAGGAAGGAAAAAAATGAAAAGAGAAAAAGACTGACAAGCTGGGGCTTTTTAGGGTGATTCTGGAAGGTATCCCTGTACTATAAATAATTTCTGTTCATAAGGAACAGAGACATAAGGCAAAGTAGTAGTGTGGTCTCTTTTAGAAAGATTTCCATCCAATATGACTGAGAGAGAATTCCAGTTTCTGTGCTTAAAGCGATAAGCAGCAGCTCTTTGACAGTGCTTGTCTGGGACGACCATCGTGGAGCACGCGTGTCCTGGCTAAGTGGATGGTGACAGAACTCTTGTTCCCCTCCACGTGCCTCACAGATGCGATGTGCCGAATCTACGATCATGTAATTTTGTCCTTCTATTATTCTTTATTGGCTTTATGAGAAGCAACAGACACTGACCAGTATTTCTGAATTCTCGAGGCTCACCTCAGAGAAGGGCTAAAGGAAAAGCAGGTCATGGGAGATGCCAGCCAAGGGGAAGGGTTTCTGGGGGAACCCAGAATAGAGGCACATTTCTCTCTCCTCCCACTAAAAAAACGTACATATGTCTCCATCCTCCTGGCTCGGCTCAGCAGAGCTCTTACCCCTTTTTGGAAGACTTTTCTCCCAAGGAGTCCTTCAAGCTTTTATGCAGCCTACAATCTTTGAAAGATTTGAGTCAGTTTCATGATTATTTTGCATTTTTAATGTCTGGACAAGTGGCTGGTCATGTTCCTTCATCGAGCCGAGCTTATCGTTTTGACTTTCATTGTCATTTTTTGAGAAGTAAATCTTTGCAGGGGAAACATCACAAAAAAATCTCTTGATCACTTTAAAAAGTGAACAAAACCCCTCTGATGATGTTTTTTTTTGTTTTTTTGTCCCTAGGTAAGGAGACCTCTTGCGCTTTAGGAATAGTTTCATCTTTTCGTGTACACAATGGTACTCAGTCACAGAGAAGTTTACCCACCTCCCGTCCTCATGGTCAATGCTATGTTACAAGTGGTACAACGCTAGTGTGACAACCCTTGCTTAAGAAATGGAAGACGACGCAGCTGATGAGGCACGTGTCCATGGGTTCCAAAGCCGCTCAAAAAGACAGATACGTATTGTGATGTTAAAAAAGAATCCACTCTCCTTCTCTCTCGCTGCTGACCCATTTGGTTCGGGCTGTAGATTCCCAGCTGTCCGGCAGCTGTCATTCTGCTTGCTTATAAAGTCAGCAGCTTTTAAGCAAGCTTCCACCGTGGCAGAGCCTCCTATGAGGCCACTCTGGAGGCCCCTCGGAAGCAGGGGCTGTGCACTCACTCTGTGCCACGCGGAGAGACGGCTGCGGGAGCACAGAAGCAACAGGGAAGTCTGCTGTGCTGTGGGCCATGGCAAAACGAAGTCCTGATCACTCTGCACATAGATTAAAGTAGGCCTTGGGACCTCCCCCCCAGGCGGAAATGAGAATCTCAAGCCCCGGCTCTGTCAGGCATTTGATTTGCGGTCCTGGATTGTACCTGCTTGTGATACCACTAATTCTCACTAGCTTGTCACTCTGAGAGAAATAGAAGTCGCGGTGGGCTACCTGAGGACCAGGTCCTTTATATGTCCGGGATTGTGTTTTGTGGTTTGTTAGTGCAAGGTTCCCAGGGCAGGTAAATGTGATGGAAAGATCGAGGAGCTGCGGGAAAGAAGACAGGCTCCGGAATGAGCCCAGGAGTGTCTGGAATCCCCACTCGGAGGCTACTAGCAATGTAACCTTGAATTAGGTGGTTCACCTTCACATGTTCCCGTTCTTATGAGGGTAGAATAAGAACACACACAAGGCAGTGGTCCTCAATGTGGGGTCTCTGGACCAGCAGCAGCAGCCTCACCTGGGAACTTGTTGGAAATGCACGCTCTTGGGCCCCACCACAGAATTATTGAATCAGAAACTCCAGGGATGCAGCCCAGCATCTATGTTTTAACAGGCCCTCCAGGCGACTTGGATGCGGCTGGGAACCACCAATTTAAGATCTCTAGCACAGTGCTTGGCACACGATAAATATTGGTTTATCCTTGTAGAAATTCTGAATTTCTGAGGAAGTATTGATTTGGAGCCTAAAATACATAAACTACACATATTGCTAAAGCTCGATAGAATCTCCACTCTCAGGAGTAGAATCTCTCTGGCTACACATCCCTCCTTGTCAGTCTGCCCTTGGGACAAATTAGCTGAGGCACAAGTCTGAGTGATCAGTAAGCATCTATCAGTGGAGACGGAAGTGACCTAAAGCAGCAGCATTTCAGACCCTGCCGCTCTCCCTCTCCCACCCCACCCCCACCCAACGATTCTCTGCGCCAAGTGCCGGGAGCCCCGGGGAAGCACGGGGAATATGGCCCGCTTCTCTGATGCAGCAAACGTGGGAATTCCAAGGTTCTGTGGGAAGCTGTGCGTCCACCTGGCTTTCTCCCTCGGCCGTGGAAGCCCGAAAGACCCTCACCCGAAAGGTGAGGCCGCCAACGCTTGCCATTTTTTGTTAGTTTTCTCTGTGGCTGGTTTTAACTACACGTTGCCCAAGAATTCTTTTCATCCCTTGATGAAAACGATACCCACATTGCTGTCATGGATGCCTAAAGTCCAGAGAATGTGACATGACAAATCTGTGACTCCACTATATCACTCTCCGGGCTTCAGACTCATCCCGTCATTTCGGGGAGATGATGGATCACTGGCCGTGAGTGGAAGGCTTCCTGACAGTGTGAAGAGTGTCTGTCTTGAAGAAAAGATTATTGGCTTCTCCGGACGAGGGGTATTCATGGATTTATTTTTTAAGGAGAAAAAAATGGTCTGCTTTGGAGATGACAGAGGTGAAACATCTCATGTGGCAAATATGAAAAAGTCAAGTGCCAGGCAGGAAGGAAGATGTTGCTCATCGTAGGCCCCGGCTATAAACATCGAGTCCAGATGTGGCCCGGAACCATGAGCCAGGAATCTCCACCAAATAATAAGAGTCAGCAAACAACCCGTTTCATATGAATTGAAGAAATAAACATCAAGCATCCATTCATGAAACAAATATTTGCTGAGCACATGCTACATCTTCGGCCTGTGCTGTGCCCTGGGGACACGAGGGGACCTGGAGAGACACAGCAGACGAGCAACGACAAGGGAAACGAGGGGGTCCGTGTCCAGGGGGAGCTTCCCAGAGGAAGCAGGCCGAAGCTGAAACGGATGTGCAAGAGCAATGCCATTAACCGGGCAGCCAGACAGGAGCAGGGACAGAGAGTGTCCTCCCGCAGGGCTGGCACCCCAGAGGAAAGGTGAGGGATGTGAACGGGCACGGCGTGGACGGGACGAAGTCAGTGCGGGGCAAGAGCTGGGGACCGTGGCGGAGGACGTCCCGGGCATGCTCGAAGTCAGAATGTATGCAGGGACCCAGGTGAGCTACCTGCAGCTGATAATCTGTGATCCAACCACACGGGCACAGCGTGGCAAGGGACGGCACACACAGGCCGAGGGTTCAGAACTGGTCCTGAACCCCAGTTCTATCACTTCTCCGCTTGTGTCCTTGGGTGAGTTTCTCAGCGTCTCTCTGCTTCGACTGTCTTGTCTATAAAATGAGGGTTGTGTTACCTTACGGGGTCGCAATAAGGAATAAAGGAAACAAATGTGCATATAACACTTAGCACAGTGTTTGGGATTTAGGAAACTCTCAAATATTAACTGCTCTATTATTATTATCATCATCATTAATGTAGCAGGACAAATATTAGTAACTTGGGCGTGTCACAGCCTTTGCTCCACCCCTGCCCATCAAAGAGAATTCTAACAGAGGGGAAGGGAAGCAAACGTGAGATAAAAGCAGAGAGGGAGGCAAACCATAAGAGGGTCTTAAATACAGAGAACAAACTGAAGGCTGCTGGAGGGAGGGAGGTGGGGGGGGGGATGGGCTAAAGGGGTGATGGGCATTCAAGGAAGGCACTTGTCGGGATGAGCGCTGGGTGTTATATGCAGGTGATGAATCACCAAATTCTGCTCCTGAAATCATGATCACACTATGTGTTAACTAATTTGGATTTAATAAATAAATAAATTAGGGAATTCTGTCAAATACTCCCCTTTTTCTCCTTTGAGCAAGAAAGGCCTCTCACTCTCTGGAGTTGGCGTGAAACGAGTCGTCCAGTCTCTCTTAGATGATGGGGCTGGACCCTGGGTCATTGCGTGTGTCATCTCCAGGGTGCATGAAAGTGTCTCTCCTAAAAAAGAGCTGATAGGGAGTGCTCCAGACAAGGCCCTTCCAAGATCAGTTTGGGTGGGAAGAAAACTGGTCAGCTTTAGCTGGCGGGCAGGGAAAGAGAAGAGAGAAGGAGAGGGAGCCATGAGGAGTCGTGAGGAGCCCAGGAGGGGAGAGGGGTCTGGGGGAGTCTGTGACACGCCAGGGAGCAGCTGTGGGTGAGAGGAAAGTAGGTAGTAGAGGAGAGGAAATTCAGTTAAGAGCTTCATTTGGACGCCCTGCAAGTTTTCTTCTCAAGACATGAGAATAAAATTCCCTTTTAATTACTTTGGCTCTTGTCCCGTGTTTCTTTAAAGTTGATGCTCCGAGGAGACAGAGCCGTACAGACTCCTTCACCAGGATTTAGCAGGGCTACAGTATTAATGCTACAAATAGGTATATAAGTACCTACCCCCCCCCCCCCCCCCCGCCAGGGCTAGTCTTAGGATTAAATGTGGTAATGGGTGTTCTATCTACCACCTTTTCCTGGATTATACTGCAAGAAGCTCCCAAATCTCGGTGGCTTATAACAACAAAGGTTTTGTGTCTCACCCTTGTTACATGTTCTTTGTGGTTTGGCCACACGTCTTTATTCTGGGAAGGAGACGGCTGGATCCGCCCCTCTCTGGGCCTGGCAGGGCCGGCCAGTGGGGAAGAAAGGCAGAACCCGAACCCACCATGGCTCTCAGAGCTTCTACGCAGAAGTCTTGTCACTTCCAATCCCATACCATCGGCCAAACTAGTCATACGTGTCGTCATCAGGGTGGGGAGTGTGACTGTCCCAATGGGGCGGGGCAGCAAGCACTCAGGAACGAGAACAGAGCCTGCCACAATCACGAAGTGCTTAGGACATTGCCTGGCATGCGAAAAGACCTGAATAAACTATGAAAATCATTCGTAACAATCTGTAAAATGGGGGAAGTAATAGTGCCAGCCTCATAAGGGAGTCTGAGGATTAAGACAGATAATGCACACAGGGCCTGACTCACTGGCTCCATAAGCGGCGGCTCTCGGTGACTCCCCCAGGGCCAGGAAAGGCAGACGATCCGGCAGTTACAGAAAGCCACGGCCAGGGAACATGTGGTGACCGGAAGCTATAGAGGACCTTTGGGGCCCCGATGGGAAAGGATGTTCCTGTCTCAGGGGGTCAGAGACCAGAGCAGGACCCCAGAGAGCCAAGGGCTGCATGGGGGCAGGAAATGCCAATTACTGTCCTGCCAAAGGGGACACCTGCAGACCACATGCAGAGCAACAGAGAGCCTGCTGTTCTCCGGCCTTTCCTGGGCCTCGGGGCCAAGCCATGGGCTCGGACAGGAAGCCCAGGGCCGCCTGTGTCAAAGTGGACCTGGAGCCATGCCCGTTCCCTGCTCTGGGGCACCACGGCTCACACGCCAGCTCCCCATCCCTTTCCCACACCAGAGAGGGAACTCTGAGCTTCCCAGACACCCAGTGACTGTCCATTCGGGCCAGCAAGGCTGCTCACCTGGCCAACAAGGCAGGGCCAGGTCGGAAGCAGGGTCCAGGGGCCGTAGGCCTCCAGTAAAAATATTTCTAGAGCAAGTTGGTGTGGAGGGATCCCTCCTATTCCTTTTAAGCCCTGTCTCTTCTCTCGCCCACCACCTGGCTCTCGTCGGGAGAGAGAGAGCCGCCCCTCCCCAAGCTGCCCTTTCCGCCTGTCTTCTCACTCATTCAGTCAACAGTGTTTCCTGGGGGCTCTCCAGGTGGCAGGGTCAGCACGGTGCTGGGAACAGAGCAGCGCTGCCTCTGTTCCAGCGAGTGCTCCAGGGTGTAATCCAGTGAGCGCTTCAGTGCGTGCTCCCGTGCGTGCTCCCGTGCGTGATCCAGCGAATGCTCCAGTGCGTGCTCGAGTGTGTGCTCCAGTTTGTGCTCCAGTGCGAAGTCTAGTGAGTGCTCCCGTGAATGTTCCGGTGCAGGAGAAAGACGAGAGCCAAGAAGAGAAAGGAAAGCTTTTCCTCTTGGTCGATGGTGAGTGGTAAAGAGCATAGGGATGGATGCGGCACAGAAAAAGAACTGGGGTCAGGGTAGCTGCAGCCAAGTCAGCTGAGGTGGGGGCGTGTATTCAAGGCTTCCTTCCGCCCCAGCTGACTGTCCCCTGATCTCACGGCTACAGGTTAGGAAAGCAGCCATGAGCATTCTGCGTGGTTCTGTTTCACACCGGAGCTCAGCTTCTGGAGCCATGTGAGCACACGCCTCCAGATGTCTGTGGAGGGCCAAACCGAAACAAGAGTCCTCTGCTGGAGCCTGTGTTTCTGGCTGTGGACTGGGAAATCTGGGAGCCTGGGAATCAGACAGGCTTGAGTTCGAATCCTGATTCTGCTGCACTCATCGACTTTGGCGGAGCTGTGGGTGGCCTGCCCATAGCTGTCCAGCCCACCTAGAGGCCATCGGCAAGCTAAGAGCTTCCTGTCCCTCTGCCCGAGAGGATGTTTGGCCCCAAGAGTGCACCTGGTCCTCATCAGGGCAGACTGGAGGCGCTGGGGAGCAACCTCACACAGCTCTTGGGCACTCCCCCGTACTCGGTGGTCTGGTTTTCAGCCTCGGAGGGCCCTCGGCAGGACAAAGGCCAGGTCCCTGCAGTGAGTGTCATGAACGCACCTGACTCACTTCCTTCCCTTCCCCAGCTTGTGTCCCCATCCTCTCCCAAATAAACAACCCGCAATCAAATCTTCGTCTTGGGGTCAGCTCTGAGGGAAACTCAAACGAAGATGCCGGACACGTGAATCTGGGAAAACGATGTAAGCTTCTGCGTCTGTTTCTTCATCTGCACAGTGGAGACGGCGAGAGCATGGGCAAGGAGGAGCAAATGAGTAAGGAGGCGTAAACAGGCACAGAGCAGGCACGCAGTAGCAAAGGACTCTGAGGAACAAATGATATCATGTACGTGCAATTGCCTGCATCCTGCAGGTGCCGCTCCAAATGCACGCAGGCAGCGTTGTGATGCCTTAAGCGCGTGCCCTGCAGAATCAGAACCAGCCCTGAGGCCCGAGGCAACTCATCTCACCTCTCCGAGCCCTGGTTTCCTTGTCTGTTAAACAGAAACAGTGATAGCATCAATCGCATAGGGCTGCAGCAAGGATTAAATAAGTAAGCATACGTAGCGTAGTTTCCTAACAAAACTACGGGTTTGTCATGTGATTTTCATCAGTGACTGTCGGTTTATTATTTATAGGTTTATTATTATTATCACGTTATTTTTATGCTATACCAAAAATGCGAGTCTTTTAGCTACCACCGCTGACACACCACTTTAGCCGCCCGCGCCAAATGGTTTAGTTTGTCCTCGTGAGATTTTTTTAATTGCATAAATAATTCATGAATATGCTCCCGTTGAAAAAGTTAAAGTGTACGGGACAAAACTTAAAGTCCCTTCAACACTTACGCCCCCCACCCTCCTCCCATGTCCACGGCATGGGGCCCTCTCCCCATTCCTTTTATATATAGGTGTCATACACTTTTCTCCCTACAGAAGTGGTAACGTACTAGGCTTGCATTCAAATCTGTTCTACAAGTTGCTTATTGCTTTTCAAATATATTTGGGGGATTTTCCTATGATGATACAATAAGTCTACTTCATTTTTGAAAATTCTTCAGAATAAGTATACCTTAATTTGGTTTAACAAATCCCCTCTTGATACCCATCCACGAGGTTTCCAATTTCCCCCCTTTGAAGGCCGCGACAGTCAACATCTTTGTGCATACATCTTCACTCAGGCACATGAATATTCCTTAGGATGGATTCCAGGAAGTGGATTTGCCGGGTCAAATGATGTGTGAATTTTTTGTTTTGCGAAATACTGCCAAATTGCCTTCTAATTTACACTCCTACCAGCCTTGGGGGGAGGTTTGTTTTTGTTTTATTTACTTGTTTTTGTTTTAAAGACTTACAGGAGGGGTTTTGTTAGGCAGTTGGTCTCAGCAGAGGAGGGCATCATGTTTTTTCCCGACAACTAAAAACAGCAGTGAGTTCCTTTCCTTTCTGGAGATCCAACTTCCCAGCTGCATAACCCCTCTTCCTCCAACCCTTCCTCCCCACATCACACACACAACACACACACACACACACAGAACAACCATAATGGAGGAGAATTATCTCCGCCTAAAATGTTGCTGCCTTGATGGACTGAACCTCCTCCACTGTGGCCACCATAGAGTTTGTTTTTTCTGAGTAGGGTTGCCTACCCAACGCTCCTGCTTCTGTAGAAAGAGAACTTCATTACTGCTGGAAGGATGACCTCTTGGTGGCCGCAGAACTACACTTCCCAGCCTGCATTGCAGTAGGAGCAGCCGATGAGCTGTAAGTGGACATTGATGGGGGCAGGAGGGCTTGTGGGTCAGGTTCTATAAAGGAGGCCAGCTTACCGGAAGTGAGCTCCTTTGCCTGCACTCCTTTCTCCCTACTTGGAACTGGGGATGACTTTGAACATGTTCAACCATTCACATGGACATCAGCCTAAGGTGCTGGGCAGAGTCCTAGAGGATCCTGCTGCGGCTTGTGTTAACTCTTTAGCTGATGGATCTTGGAGAAGATCCAGGGATGCCAAAAGGCATTGGCACTCATTCTGAAATATGTTGACATTTTAACAGCTAATTGGCTATCTGTTTGCCTTCTGACTGAATTTCAGCCCTGTCTGAAATGATAATGTGATGGTTGGAGCTCCAATTGTCCTGTGGGACCATGAGGTAATCTTCAAGATGGAAGCCAGGCACTAAGGATGATGGACAAGACAGAATCTAGGCGTCTAAAGAACGTGGAGCCAACATACCTGCCATCTAGACTTCTTTTCTAGAAAGTACTAGGCTTAAACCCAATCCATTCCTGGCATTCCTTCTGCCATGTTTTGATCCATTAGGACTGAAAAAAAAACTCAAGTCCCCACTTCCTATGGCCAAAAAAGCAGCCTTCTTTCTATAAAGATAGAACTGCTTTGAGGGCTCCCTTGAAGAACCCCACACCCTGTGGCATTCTCTAAACAAGCCACAATTTGCCACTCCCCACTACACTTAACATTAGATGTTTGTACAACTCTGTAGATATGGCCTGACACTTTTTGTTCTGGACGCTATTCATCCAGATTAAAACTGGGTTAATTTGGGACACACCCACACCAATCTGTGAGCTCCAGGATCCCACCCTTGCTTCCCATCAGGCAGCTAAGCCCAAATGCACATTATAATTCCTGCTCAAATATTGTCCAGAAATTCGACAGTACAAGACCGAAGTTCACACATGGCATAAAACAGGACATGGAAAAGTTTCTATGGGGATGTTCAGTTACATCTAGTGAAAAAAAAAAAAGTCCCACAATAGAAAATTAAAGAAATTGTGGTAAATCTATGCAATGTACTACTAAACAACTATTTAAATTATGACATAGAAACTTGTCAGCAATACTCAAAATACATTAAGTGAAAAGTATGTATTGAATGATCCCTTTGGTAAAAATAATTTTGTATAGATATACGTTTATGCATTTATATGTATCTGTACAAATGCAAATAATAATAATGCCAAAAATCTTTATACTGGTTATTCATAGGTGAGTTTAAATTTTCTCCTCTGTGACTCTCTCTCTCTCTCTCTCTCTCTCTCTCTATATATATATATATATATATATATATTTCAAATTTCTTACATTGTGTATTTTTTATAATCAGGAAAACACAACCCAAATGTCTATCTATTGCTATCATTATCTATCTGTATCTATATATCTATATCTGTATCTATATCTATATATCTGTATCTATATCTATCTATATATCCATATCCATATCTATATCTATATCTATCTATGTGTTCTTAGAAATAAGCGAAGGTTTAGCTTATAAGAAAACTCTAGTCTGGAACTTTAAGTTCTTGGGCAATTCTTAAATCCATTGTTCAAAACCGAGGCTGTCTCAATTTTGGAAACCAAACCTTCTTGAACTTTCCTGGCATTTCCTAAGTTGTGTCACATGCCCCAATGATATGCCCCACATGACAAGTGTCCAGTTCTTGACAAAGGCTAGAAAAGGCCATTTGATGGCCTTCCTCATCTCTGGTGATGGGTGGCCAGGCCGAATGCCTCCTGTGCCTCCTCCCCTCTCCCTTATTCCTTCAGCTCATGCTTCCCTCCCACTGACTTGGCACCTCTCTCCACCTCTGACCCAGATCCTCCCCTCCCCTCCCCAGGGAGAATGTGTCCTGCCAGCTCTTGCCCCATCAAATGAGGAAAGGGAACTTTCCCTGCTGCTGCCCCATCCTGGGAGGTTTGCTCACGAAACCAACCATCCCCTCGGACCTCAGACAAAGGCTGCTTTGACGCAGCCCCAGATGGGCTTCTGCTCAGAGACAGGACTGGCACACCATCTCAGCACCTACCTCGGGTCCCACGCCCTCAGCCCTCAGAACCAGCCCCATCTCCTCCTGTCCCACTTGGCTTTGCTGGAGGATGAATTCAGGCAGAATCTTACGGTGCACATCAGAAGAGCCAAGGACAATTAAGGTCTGCCCGTCAGTTCTGAAGCCTGACCTGAACAGCTTGTCTCCGGGTGACCTGTAGCCGGGGCAGGTGAGGAGGTTACCCTGGACCTCTCAGCTGGCAGTCAGCCATGTTGACTGCCTGTCCCTTTCTCCCACCTCATTTTCTTTCTTTTTTTTTTTTAATTTTTAAAATGTTTATTTCTGAGAGAGGGAGTGAGGACACACGAGTGGGGGAAGGGGCAGAGAGAGAGGGAGACACAGAATCCGAAGCGGGCTCCAGGCTCCCAACTGTCAGCACAGAGCCCCACATGGGGTTTGAACCCATGAACCACGAGATCATGACCTGAGCCACCAGGGCGCCCCTCCCACCTCATTTCCATTAGGACTTGGAGAAACCAAAACCACTCCTCACCAGGGAATGCTGCTTTACAGGATGACTTATGTCCCCCTCAAAATTCATGTGTTGATGCTCTAAGCCCCGGTCCCTCACAACGCGACTGTATTTGGAGAGCGGGTCTTCGAAGAGGTAATTAAGCAAGTTTTTTTTAAAAAAGAGGAAGAGCTACAGTAACAGAGAACTTAGAGAACAGAGGGGGAAATTGTACTCACGATACTGACACCAGAACACGAGAAAATGTAGTCTTGTTTAAAAAAAAAAAATACAAAGCAGAAATGAAGCCAAAATGAGGTCTTTGGGGGAGGCCCTCATCCAACAACCCTGGTGTCCCTTTAAGAAGGGGAAATCTGGGCACAGGCACGCACAGAAGGAAGACCACGTAAAGATGTGGGGAGAAGATGGCCATCCACACATTGAGGAGAGAGGCATCAGAAGAAATCAACCTTGCCAGCACCTTGATAGGGGACTCCCAGCCTCCAGAATGGCGAGAAAACACATTTCTGGTGTTTAAGGCACTCTTTCTGCAGTGCTCTGCTATGGGAGCACAAGCAAACTACCACGGATGTGGAGCAGGCCATCGCTCAGCTGGCACATCAACCCTACAGCCTAAGGTCCGATAAACTTGAAAACATTAAGCCTGCCGTCTTACCCTCGGATACGTAAGCCCTCTGCATCTCCCTTTGCCTTTTTCGCCGACCCCCTGAGTTACGTCTACCTTCGAGGGAATAAAACCGGAAAGACGGCGTAATTGTGGAGCCAGAAGTAAAGTGAATTACTCACTCGGAGACAGACACAGTCACTCCCTCCTCCGTATGACCACCTGCCCTCCCTTGCCCCTCCCCCAGCCAGGGGGTGCCTTTCTGAGAGCATCACTCAGCAGTTGTTCTTCCAGACAGGCTTTCTTCGAACCCCTGAACAGTCTCGGCCCAGGGTCACCTGGAGCAGGCAGGGGCTCTGGGCACAGCATGCAGTCCTGCGGAGGCCCTTTGGGACTGAATGGCGATGACAGAGCGAAGCGTGCAGAAGGATGCTCTTGTTGGACCAGGCAGTTCAGACTAAATCAGCCTTCCCGGGGACGCGGGAAAGGCTGATATCCATCAGGCACCCTCGCTTTGCCACTTATCAGCAGAGTAACTGTGCCCGTGGTTTGGGCTCTGTAAGCCTCAGTTTACTCCCCTATAAAATGGGCATAGGGGCGCCTGGGTGGCTCAGTCGGTTGAGCATCCGACTTCGGCTCAGGTCACGATCTTGCGGTCCGTGAGTTCGAGCCCCGCGTCAGGCTCTGGGCTGATGGCCCAGAGTCTGGAGCCTGCTTCCAATTCTGTGTCTCCCTCTCTCTCTGCCCCTCCCCCGTTCATGTTCTGTCTCTCTCTGTCTCAAAAATAAATAAATGTTAAAAAAAAAATTTAAAAAAAAATAAAATGGGCATAGTGTCAGTAGTTACCGAAGGAGAATGCTGGGAGGATTCAAAGAATTAATGTTTGTCAACTGCTTTGCAGAGACTAAGTGCTTTAAAAAATGTCAGGAGTGGGGTGCCTGGGTGGCTCCGTTGGTTAGGCGTCTGACTCTTGACCTCATCTCGGGTCTTGATCTCAGGGTCGTGAGTTCAAGCCCGGCACTGGGCTCCACGCTGGACACGAAGCCTGCTTGATATTCCCTCTCTCTCCCTCTCTTTCTACCCTACCCACGCACTGTCTCTCAAAATAAATAAACACGCTTTAAAAAAAATTAACAAGGCTTCCTGAACATGACAAATAAAAATGATTACGTTTCCTACCTTTAAAAAATAATAATAATAATAAAGTTTATTGAAAAGCGCTAATCGTGTGGCAATGGTAGTGATGGTGACCGTGACCACCACCGGCACCTTCTGAAACACCTACAAAAGCAACAGGCCAAGAGCAACTGAACCACCCCCAGGCCGTACCCCTCTCCCCCCGTGTCGGCCCTCTCACAGCTGGAAAAGGACCACTTCCGTGGACAGGCAGAAAGTGTGCCCAGAACGCGGTGTGATCTCATTAAATGTTCGAATAACGGGATTTTGGACAGATCCTCCCCAAAGGAAACTCAAGCAAGTGCCCTGCTCACAGAGGGCGGTGGGATCCCCTCTGCAGCTGGGAGCACAGTGGGCCATGAGCGAGGGCTCGGCCAGGCTGGCTGGGCATATGGTGCTGGCTCCGTCTCTCACTTCTCCTAAGCTGCCCTTCTGTGTTTGCTCGTGTGCGGACTGCATACTGTAAAAATAGCACCTACTTCATAGGGTTGTTTTCAGAATTAGATGCAATCCTGTCCACGTAAAGCAACGGAGTCGGCACCTCTACATAGAGTTAATGTGCAGTAACATTAGTTGTTATAACGGTTTGTTTTCAGAAGGCATGCCTTTGATTCCTGTCACCTATCCGTGAGGTTTTGAGCAAATTGTGGTCTTCTCCCTAAGCTTTGGCCACCATACGCACAGGGTCGGAGCAAGTCCGTGAGAGCGTCGTGTGCCGCCCTCATCCTTAAATTACTTGCATCTCTTACAGAGCCAGGCACAAAAAATGCTTGTGGAATAAATGAATACAAAACCCCATGGTATGACTCTTATCTAACTGCCTGATGAACATTTCAGTTAACATGGAAGTACTCCTGAGTGGTTCGGGACCTGTGGCCCATCAGATGCAGTGGGTTCGGTTGAGCTCACAGAGAAGCAACCACGTTGCTTCTGGTTTTCAGGATGATTGGCTGGTGCCATCAAGCTAAATGCATCGCGGCAACACCGAGCCTCGATCTTGCCTCCCCAGCATCTTCCTGAATAAAGGTCGCCTTTGTCCATCTAAGAGATTGAGTAGAAGATACGCTGTGGCAACCTGATGGCTGTGTCGTCTGTGGCTAGGGTCAGTGTCAAAACAAATAGCGAGCTATTTTCTCTTCATATAGGAGCGCACAAAGTCTACTCCTTCAGATGTGGCTCAGCTTTCCTCCAACTGTGCTCTAGCTTTGTGCCTGCAAGTTCCTCTTCTTAACCTAACTCGTCCCCAAAAGTTGTTCATTTTAATGGCCCTGGGTCGACAGTGCCAGAAGGAAGGAAGGAAGGAAGGAAGGAAGGAAGGAAAGTAGGAAGGAAGGAAGGAAAAAAGGAAAGAAGGAAAGGAAAGGAAAGGAAAGGAAAGGAAAGGAAAGGAAAAGAAAGGAAAGAAGGAGGAGCAGAGAGAAATTATGGTTCAGGGGAATTTTGATTCCATGGATTAGTCAGAAACCATTAATACTGACTAATCGTGTCTCAACTTGCCCCCTCAGAACTCTGGAATGAAGCAAATCCCCTTGTGGGCTCTACCGGAGCATGTTAATTCTAATAAGATGAACTGGCCATTCCAGTAATTCATCTCAAGAAAACTTTCCTGGAAAGCTCTAGTTTCTCCCACAAGAAAATATGGTGAAAATGTATTAAGATGCTTAAGATTAGGGGGACTTTTCAACACGCAGGCACCCTGAAGGCACACTGACTTTGCAGCCAGCCCTTGCTTGCCATGTGGGCTCACGAGACAGGGCTGAACAGGGACCCGACGGGTCTCTGGCCCTTCTCGGGTCTCTTTCCTCTCTTGAAAATGAAGCCCAGGGATTCTGCCAGGGTCGAGAAGATCAAGTGCGTAGAGTGCTTTGAACTCCTTAGAGATACAGCCTTCTTTAAATGCTGTTTTATCATCAGATACCACTTTTAAATGTGTGCTTGTCTAACCAAGGGGCCCTCCTTGAGGACCGCCTATAGCCCTAATGGTCAGTGTTTACTGGGAGGCATTCCACTTCCCAGCTATCGCCTCCACCTTTTCCTACTGCCCTACTGCCCAGCCGACAAAGAACTAGGGAAAGCCACCACAACAAAGAGTAAGGGACATAAAACATCCGTGGGCTACCTCGCCCTGTGAGAAAGGGATTAGTATCACCATACCCTAAAGAAACGGGCTCAGGAAAGTGAAGTAATAGGCAGAAGTGTAACCAGGTTTTCTGGGGCACCCAACGGTTGATTGCTCTTCATATTCAACAATACCGCTGTCCCCGAAAGAGCTCCAAAGATTGCCCAGACCGCCCCGTCAGAGGTGAGAGGTGTTGGCCAGGACCTGGTTAATGAGCTGGAGTCATAAACAAGTGTAGGTTTGTTTGTTATTACAAAAGACGACATTGCTCATCAGACTGAAATCTCATTTTCCAGGGGAGATACTGACTCGTCCCCCAGCCATTCTTAACCTAGTTCTGGCCTCCTCTCTGGTGACTGGCGGTGAGCCCATCTCATCCCCCCAAGACTTTGTGCCCTGCGGACAGGCAGTGAGGAAACAACAGGGGTGAAGGGAAATTGTTCTGCAACCTTGCCTCTCTCCTCTCGCACCTCACACGTTACCTCCTTGGTTTTCCATGACTTCCAGTCTCTCTCTTCCCTCTCCAGCACATTCCACAAACAAGGATCCTCACTAGGGCTCAGACAGATCTACATGGAAATCCATGGCCCTCATGCTTGGATGTGCTCTTTCACTATGTTTCACTTTCTTCAGCTGTAAAATGTTGGGGAAGAGGGTTGCCGGGAAGATTCAATAAGAAAATACATCTATTATATCGTATGTTTTCACTCATATGTGGAACTTGAGAAACTTAACAGAAGACCATGGGGAAAGGGAAGGGGAAAAATAAGTTACAGAGAGGGAAGCAAACCATAAGAGACTCTTAAATACAGAGAACAAACTGAGGGTTGATGGTTGTGGGGGGTTGGGGGGTCGGGGAAAACGGGTGATGGGCATTGAGGAGAGCACTTGTTGGGATGAGCACTGGGTGTTGTATGGAAGCGATGAATCATGGGAATCTACCCCAAAAACCAAGAGCACACTGTATACGCTGTATGTTAGCCAACTTGACAATAAATTATAGAAAGAAAGAAAGAAAGAAAGAAAGAAAGAAAGAAAGAAAGAAAGAAAACGACAGACAGAAAGAAAATGTATCCATTAAAAGTACTTAGCCTAGAGGGGCGCCTGGGTGGCTCAGTCAGTTAAGCGTCCGGCTTCGGCTCGGGTCATGATCTCACGGTTCATGGGTTTGAGCCGTGTGTTGGGCTCTGTGCTGACAGTGCAGAGTCCGCTTGGGATTCTTTCTCTCCCTCTCTCTGACCCTTCCCCACTCTCTGAAAATAAATAAACTTTAAAAAATAAAATAAAGGTACTTAGCATAGTGCCTGCACATATAAAATAGTAACTGTGTATGGTGATTTCTTTTTTCGGGAGCCTACAATGGTTATTACCCCTCAGTTAAAACTCATTATGGCTTTTAGGCTCTTCCACAGGTGGACCTTTTCCTCATATTCGTTTATTCTTTCACTCATCAACTGGTGAGTATCTGCCACATGCCTGGCGACAGCAGCTAAAACACCTGCCCTCATGAGATCTAGACCAGAGTGGACAGGACTAGAACAAAGAATAATAAACAAAAGAGCAGAGATTTAAAGGAAGATGGAGACAGAGTCATCCAGGTATGTGGGGGAAGGGGGAGCCAGGAAAGGAGAATGGCATGAGCAAAGGCCCTGCGGCTGGAGAGTACTTGCCATGTTTAGAGCGCAGAGTAAAGGTGGTGGACTGTCCAGCTGGAGGAGCACAAGGGCACAGTGGGAGGACCCGAGGGCAGGGCCGGGACTAGACTAGCGTAAGGAGAGTGAGGCATTCACCTCAGGGGGAACAACAAGGGGCACCCAAAAGCTCGGTACTCAAGATAAATTACATTTTAATGCAATATTTATAAAAATCAAAATTCATGCAAAAATCCACGATAGGCAAAATATAAGTATTTTTCATAAAGACAGGATCAGTACGAGCAATTCTCCCTTTCGCCTCAGGCTCTAATACTGGTCTTGGCCCAGGCACTGGTGTCACTGTTCCTGTTTATTTAAATTTTGCACTGATTTAGAGTTTTAAAAACAGTTTATTAAAACTTGGCTCATCTTGATAACGGAGCTTTTTGGCAAAAGCGCTACCCTCGTCCCAGTCGGGTGTCCGAGAGGAGCAGAGGCCAGGCAGGGTAGAGCCTTTTAGGCCCCCGCATGTGTGAGATGCGAGCTCACGTGGACCTCACCTGCTTTAGGGGCCTCTAGTCGCTGTCCCCTACATGTGAGCCATCCTCAGTGCCCCGTCACTGCACATGCTATGGCCCCTGTCCTCCTTCCCCAAACTCCCCATCCCAGGTCCAGAGGCGGCTCCGTCTGCGAGGCAGTAGAATTTATAACACAATGTGATTATTGGCCCCGTTCGGATATGTGAAGGAAGCCTGGAACTTCCGGCGCCTTCGTTCAACAGGAGCCGCTGGTAAGCACCTCCTACACGCCAGGCACCGGCCAAATCAAGGGGGTACGACAATGAGCAAGACATCCGTGGAGTCCGGGCCACCGGCCCCTCATAACCCCAGCTGGCCTCACAGAAGAAACTGGACGCCGGAGACCCCGAGTCCAGATGGCAGCCTCGGGCTCCCGGAGGCAGGGGAGCCAGCAGCCACAAGACGTGGCTTCGGGAACCTGGCCGCCCTGCCCTGCCGAGAAGGCGCGGGTCCCGGGTGCGCCCTCATCCGGAAAGTGGAGATGACCAGACCCACCTCACAGGGCTCTTGTGAGGTGTGGGGTGCGGGACGTCCGTGAGGATTCTTAAGGCAGCGCTGAAGAGCTTTCTCTCTCTCTCCGGACCTACAGTGATGCCTCTTTGGATCACCGAGCGTAAATAGGAGCTGGGGAGCGGACGCCAGGCTTCTCCAGCGGCGCCCGGCTCCCGCAGGGAGGCAGACGGCAGCAGATGTAAGGAAGCCGGGCGGCCAGGACTGATCAGAGGGCTGAGATGCTGCCAGCTTCACTCTCGGGGCTTGTGCATGAACTGTCACATCTCAGCTCTCACCAGCTCTCGGTTGTGACAGACGGGTTCTTGCAGGCGCAACACCCTCTTCCCTGCCACCCCCGACGTTAACACCTCCAGCTGAAAAATCTCATGCTGCGCAGGAGAGCGGCTTTCCAGACGCAGGAAGAAATCCGCGAGCACCGGGTCTCCCGGCAGGGTAGGGAGGAAAGCTGGCGCCCACATCTGTAACTGGTCGTCTGCTGAATCACAGAGTTTGCAGCAAGATTCCCTTTGGGGAGCAGAGAGGACCTACGGATCTCCAACCTGAGTGATTCGGATTGGCAAGGAGCCCGAGCCGCCTGTCCATTTTATGATCTTCAATTTTGTGTGTCTCCACCTCAGAATTTCAGGCCAGTGAGAGGCCAGAGCCCCTCTCTGGGGTATGTTTGGGGAGAACCAGAAACAAGGATGCACGGGGTGCTGGGCCGTTAGACTTGGAGGCCCCGCAAAGGACAACTAGCCCAGTCACTTTCAAATATTCTTTTGAGCGGGGTAAACCTCTTTAGCCCAAATATAATCATATGTATAAACTTCATGTGTATGTTTTTATTTATTTATTTTTAATATTTTTAAATATTTATTTATTTTTGAGAAAGAAAGAGAGAGCGCATGGGCAGAGGGAAGCAGAGAGAGGGAGACACAGAATCTGAAGCAGCCTCCAGGCTCTGAGCTGTCAGCACCGAGCCTGACATGGGGCTCGAACCTTGAGATCATGACCTCAGCAGAAGTCAGACGCTTAATGACTGAGCCATCCAGGTGCCCTTCCATATATATTTTTTTAAAAAGAAGGAAAAAAAAAAAGGAAGAAGGAAAAGATGCTCTCTTCTGTGTTTCTGGACAGTGATGCTGTTGAAAATTTGGACACAAGTCTTCATTTGGTGAGGCAGTCCTTTAAATATTAGGATATTTAATATCCCTGGTCCCCATCTCTACATATCAATGGCTCCTTGCACCCCAAATGACTGAAGCTCTAAAGCTCCCACACATTTCCAAATGCCCTCCACAGGTACCGCTCCCACTTGAGAATTCATCTAATTGTGGGTGCACAACTGGGTTTGTGGGGCAGGGGTGACTTTTGACCTGAGATGATGCCCCTGAACCTGGGCTCTGCAGAACACCCTCTGAAAACCACACCCACCCTTTGACAACGCCTGATGTAGCCACATTCTCTCTGTGCCGCCAGGAGTAAGCCATTTAGCCTCTCTGCACCTCAATTTCTTCTTCTGCAAAATGGGGATGATGATAATGGGCTTTTGTGAGGACCAGATGAGATGCTGTATACCAGCTTGCTTTGTAGACTCTCCAGCCCTCTGCTGATGCCCGGCATCGCCCCTCATACTACCCTGGGCATGTAAAGGACACTGTAATCCTAGTCTTTTGAAAAGACTTACCATGGAAACCAAATAATAAAAGCAAAAAGCTCAATCGTGAGGCTTCCACTGAAACCTGCTTCTATTCATGTTCCTTGTACACACAGCCCCAGGAAGACCGCGGTTGTATTTGGCTCCCACTGAGACACCTACTTTCTCTTTTGTAAGCGGCCGCGACAATCCACCAGCATCGGCCTGCAGCAAAGGCTCAGCCAGCACGTCTCCAATGCCCACAACTTAGAGAACACTGCTTAGCAGACCTCAAGGGCTTTCTTTATTACCCCAACGGGTGTGGAGGACTTGAAAATACACCAGGAAAAAAGTTAGGAACAGATGCCCTCTCCCAACCTCATACCTGTAACCAGGTGGTGATGTCACCAATTTGTTATCAGACTTTTGATAGATTGGAATCTAGTTCGCGAAAAAAGGTTGAGATTCTCATCGAAAGGGGAATCGCAATGACATCACATCATTGAGGCCTTTTCTCCCCCCACCCACTCCCCATATAATCTGAAAGGCACTCTTTGAAAGAGAAGATTGTACAAGTATATTTTTCAGGATGAACTGAACAAAGAAATCCATTGGGACTTCATCCCAAACTGGAGCCGACCTTTTTGAGTTCCAGATCTTATTAGGTGATATAGTTAGGTTTATTTATTTCTCTTTTCCTCTATTTCTCATTCTTGTGTTCAGGGTCTGCCCTGAAAGGAGGAGTGTCCTTCACACATTCCCAAGTAAGCACGAGGAGGAGGGCTTAGGACCAGCTTTGCAGAATAAAATCTCACAATACCACCCCATATGCCTTTCCTTCGGCCTGCTCCACCCTCGGCAACGGTTCCAACTAGTTCCGGCTAAATACAGCTTCTGGGTTTGAAGAGAAAACGCTTGAAATGGCTTCGCTGGCTTCCTCAAGACACCCAAGAGAGTCTACAAGGGTAAATCCAACAGAAATACGCAGCACATGATCTGATTCCTATAGAAACATACCTGCGCTTAAGAGAAATAGAAACGGGGAGCCTGGGTGGCTCAGTCGGTTGGGTATCTGACTTCGCCTCAGGTCATCATCTCAGAGTTCATGGGTTCAAGCCCCACGTGGGGCTTTGGATTCTCTGTCTCCTCTTTGCCGCCCCCGCTGCTTGAACTCTCTCTCTCTCTCTCTCTCTCTCTCTCTCAAAAAATAAATAAATATTAAATAAAAGAAAGAGAGAAATAGAAAAGGTGCCTGGCTTGAAACATTCTACTTCAGAAAGAAATAGCGTGAATCAGTGAAGCAGATCAAAAACAACAGCCTGGGATCATCAGACCCAAATGAGAAAAATACCAAAAGGCAAAGGAAAACCTAAGTGAAACTTGCATCTTTCACTCGCAGTGGGGGGCTCAAAGAAACTAACACGCAGCTGAATTACTGAATTTCTGAAGGTCACGGGTGGCTTCCTTTATCCCCTAAGGCAGCAGAGGTCTGACGATTTTACCCACTGACCTGGGGCAGCCTCTCTGTGGCTGGCGGGTGTCTGTCCCCACTGATGTATTCCAGCTCATTGCCAGGGAAAAATGAAACAGAGGCCCAGAAGCAAAATGCCAACATGGCAGCAAAAGAAAGGAGCCCTGTTAAAGGTCTCTGCTACTCCATTACATTTGCTGCTTTTTTAACACTAAATCCTCTAGAACCAGATGCTATGCTAATAAAGGCCTATTGAATAAGCAATTCAGAAAAGGTACAAGGGCAAGTCTCCTAAGGGGAAATGCTGATTAACACATAATGGGCAGTCCGCCCTGCAAACAAAAGGGCCTGGGCTCTAAGCCGCAATACCACGGTCTTAAGCACAGGTCTCCAGAGTCACCCAGACCAGCTCGGGCCACTTGCTTTCTGTGTGGCACAGGAAAAATCAGTCTGTCTAATTCTCATGTGTGGCATCTGTCTAACGGGATTAATAACTATGACTGTCTCGTGATTTTTGTGTACCTTGAACAGACAATCCAGATAAACACTTAGCACAGTTCCTCATACAAACTAAGTTCTTACAAGTGGTAGCTGTTACTATTCTTATCAGAGACTTGAAAACGTGCCATAGGAAGGGCAGGTGAAATACTGTCTCTAAATCATCATCTAAATCCCAACTAGGCATAACCTGAGCTATCCTCACCAGCTACAGAGCTTAATTATCATTTTTAAATATCAGCTCCCACTTCTTATGTACTGTGAAAGCTGGTAGAGGCGGAGTTCCTCTGGGCAGCTCACCAGCCCCCTGCCTACATCTGGACCAGGGCATTGCGTGGATATGAAGAGCATGGCCCAGAATTCCCATGTATAGACCAACAGCCTCACTCAAGCCAGCATGGCCTACACCAAGAGCTGGCCAGTCTCTACGAGAAATTCTTTATCTCAGGGAGCAGATCTAGGGATTTTCCACAATCTCCTTTTCCAAGGAGGAGCCTCTCAATGAGTAACCTTGCAGTGTGCTTGTATTTACACGGTAGGCATGCATGGTGCCCAAGTTTAAAGGCAGCTTTGGGCATTCGGGTGCCAGCAGTTAAGCGGGTGGTAGCAGCTGTATCCCAGAGCACTGAAAATGCCCTCCATGGACTAAGGGAGGTAGTCCAGTCTGGAGAGAAGCACTTGCCTGCCTGTTCTGCCCCCTGACGTAGGGTACCAAGTCCCGGCCCGGGCAGCACCAACAGGGGCCCTGCCTCCCTCGCCTTTCTCCATCTCCCACATACCTGATCTGTTAGCTCTCACGAGATCGTTGTGGGCTTGCCACATTATCCGGCTTTTTAATTTATTTGTATTTGTTAGGCTGAGTTGGTAAGGTCATTTGCCCACTCAGAATGAGGAATTACAAAATTCCCGCTTACAGCCAAGACTCACCGGCCTGCTGTAAAACAGGAGATCCTGGGGCACCTGGGTGGCTCAGTTGGTGAAGCGTCACGCTCAGGTCATGATCTGGTGGTTTGTGAGTTCGAGCCCCGCGTCGGGCTCTGTGCTGACCGCTCGGAGCCTGAAGCCTGTTCTGGATTCTGTCTCCCTTTCTCTCTGCCCCTCCCCCACTCACACCCTGTCTCTGTCTCTCTCAAAGATAAATAAACATTAAAAAAAAATTTTTTTTAAACAAAAACAGGAGATCCTGTACATCCAGGGGCTCCTCCATCAGCCAGCCAATCCATGGCTCAGTCAAAGCAGGAGAGTGTTTGAAAGAGTGCCAGTGAGATGGGGAATTACTACTAGTCTGTGCCTTCTCCCCTCCTCCAAACTCTGGGATACCACAGGAGCAGGAAGGAATTTGGGTGAGGCCACAAACCTAAGATCACAACAGTGCTTCTCACCGGGGAGCACAGAATGTGTCTGGGCCAC
The DNA here is from genome assembly GCF_018350215.1 of Panthera leo. NCBI lineage: Eukaryota > Metazoa > Chordata > Mammalia > Carnivora > Felidae > Panthera > Panthera leo. Next base: position 18,468,148 of record NC_056679.1, read on the forward strand.
TGTGTGGAGGGGAAATGGCACCCTACATCAAAAGAGAGCCAGCACCACCGATGAAGTCTAGGTGGCAAGGAAAACTTTCAGTTTCTGCCCTTTCTTTTCCCAAAATTGTCCTGGGAAGATCAGCATCTGCCCCATTATCCAAATGGAAGAGAAACAGAGCAATGCCAGCCCAACCCAGTGCCCACTAGAACCGAAGGGTAACGTCAGAGCAGCCAAAGGTAGAGAGAAGAGTTCCCTGGGGAGCGGGGTCACTGGGTTAGGGAAAAGGTACAAACAGAAAATGCTCTTGATGTATTTCCAAGGGAATGTGGTTCACAGGGGGAAATAACGAGCCGTTAAATAAGAACAACAGCTTGCTGAACAACCTACACCAGAGGAAGCAGATTTAATGAACCCAGAAAAAAGAATCTGAAAGAAGCAGAATAAATATCCTCAAAGAGATAAGGGAGGATATTGAAATTATTCAGGAGCAGGCAGTTACAAATTTAAAAACTGAGAGAGTAGAGCTAATGGGTGTGTCAGTCAAGACTTCTCCAGGAAAAACGGAAACTACAGGGGAGAGAGACAGAAAGACAGAGAGAATTTACTTTAAAGAATTGTCTCATGTGAGCGTGGGGGCCGACAGGCCCCAAATCTGCAGGGCAGTCCAGCAACCTAGAAACTTAGGAAAGAGTGAAAGTCAGTCTTGAGTTCGAAATCTGTAAGGCAGGCTGGCAGGCTAGAAACTCAGACAGAACTTCTGTTCCATCTTGAGGCAAAGTTCCTTCTTCTCTGGGAACCCTCAGCTTCTGTTCTGAAGGCCTTAGCTAATTCACATTGTTGAGGGTAATCTCCTTTACTTACGCAACTGTAAACATTAAGAACATCTACAAAATACCTTCACGGCAACATCTAGACGAGTGTTTGTCCAAACCACTGAGCCACCATGGCCTAGCCAAGGTGATGCATAATTCACCAGCACACTGGGGATGAAAGTATTTTAGCTTAAATAAGGGGCTATCAATAAATGGATTGGAGAGCAGTCAAGGAACAAACTACTAAGCCAGAAGATTGAGTCCAGGGGCATTTCAAGTGGACCTCAGAAATGACAAACAGATAGAAACCGATGATGAAAGTTTAAGAAGATACGGAGCATAGAAGTGGAACAGCCAATGCTCACATGGTAGGAGACCCTAAAAAGAGAGAAAAAAACAGAGGGAGGGAATATTTGTAGAAATTATTACCAAAAATCTCTCAAAATTGAAATGAACTTATAACACTTCGGATAGAAAGCTCCTCTGCAGTGCCAAAATGGGTTACATAAGACAAAACTCATATGTGGATGTGAGACTTAGGGACATCAGAAAGTGGAGAGAAAACTCAAATAGCTTCTGAAAGTAAAAATGGATTATATCCAAAGTAAGAAGAATCAGATTCACAAAAAAATTCCTCTTCAATAACCCTAGAAGGAGGCATTGAAGCAATATTCGCAACGTGCTAAAGACAAAGAAATTCAGATAGAGAATTCCATGTCCACAAATTGTCATTTATGGTTGAAATAAAGATATTTTCGGTAATACAAGGGCTTAAAATTTAACCAAACATAGACCTTCTTTGAAAACACTCCCAGAAGAAACACTGTAGAAAAAAAAAGAAAGAAAGAAAGAAAGAAAGAAAGAAAGAAAGAAAGAAAAAGGAAAAAAGTAAATCCAGGATGATGCCATGAGATATTAGAAATGAAGATGAGTCAATAACTCAGTAAAGTTGTCTAAATGAAAACAATTTTGTGGGGCGCCTCAGTCAGTTAAGTGTCCAACTCTTGTTCTAGGCTTAGGTCATGATCTCATGGTTCAGGAGTTCAAGTCCCATGGTTCATGAGTTTGGGCCCCATGTCAGGCTCTGTGCTGTCAGCACAGAGCCTGCTTGGAATTCTCTCTCTCCCTCTCTTTCTCTCTGCCCCTCCCCCATTCATGCACATGCTTTCTCTCTCTCTCAAAGTAAATAAACTTAAAAGTCTTTTTCGAAAAGAATAAAAACAAAAATATATTCCTAACAATCCATAATTAAAACTCCAGATGATGTCAATATGGCATTGTAGGTTAATAAAAGTAATTGCCAAAAGAAATCAGAAGTGTATGAAGATAATTATCTTGCTCAAGACAAAAAATAAAAATAAAAAGATAAAAAATATAGATATGATTAGCTTATGAAATTATAGGAAAAATGAACATAAGTATGAGTTTGGATAAGTTAGGGAGAACATAAGAAGAACATAAATAAAATTAATGACTTTAAGTCAGCACAAGAAAATTCCACGGAAAATTCCACGGAAGGAAGAAAAAGAAATAAAAATAACAAAGCATAATTAGAAAACACAAAATAAAGTAGCAGAAATAAGTCCTAATATAACAGTAACTGTACAAATGTAAATGAGTTGAGCTCACCAATCAATTTTGTATTTCTTAAATCTAACATTATACAATTTTCAGGGCACACTTTTTTTTTGAGGGGGGGCAAGGGGCAGAGAGAGAATCTTAAGCAGGCTTTGTGCTCAGGATGGAGCCTGATGTGGGGCTCGACCTCACAACTGTGAGATCATGATCTGAGCCAAAATCAGGAGACAGATACTTAACCAGCTGAGCAACCCAGGTACTCCAATGCACACTTTTAAAAAATCATTAAAAAAAATAAGATAACCAAAAAAATCTGAACCAAAACTAAGCCAGCATAATTAATTATCACAAAATAGAATTTAATGGGAAAAGAGGGACACTGGGGCGCCCGGGTGGCTTGGTCGGTTAAGCGTCCGACTTCGGCTCAGGTCACGATCTCGCGGTCCGTGAGTTCGAGCCCCGTGTCGGGCTCTGTGCTGACAGCTCAGAGCCTGGAGCCTGTTTCGGATTCTGTGTCTCCCTCTCTCTCTGCTCCTCCCCTGTTCATGCTCTGTCTCTCTCTGTCTCAAAAATTAAAAAAAAATAAAAAAAAAAAGAGAGACACTAAAGTGCACAAGAACAAGAAGACAAAATGAATATGAATATATATGCACTTACCAAAGTGATCTCACAACATAAAAGAACAAGTCCGAAAAGAATGCAATAAAACAATAGCCGTGGTTAGAAATTGCAATAATATCTTTCAGAAACTGATAGAGAAAACAGACAAGGAAAAAGTAGACAAATATCAAAGGTTTAATAATATAATTGATAAGCTCAAGTTTAGATCTACAGAATTGTACCTGAAACACAGAAAACAGTCTTTCAAACAATCATGAAATATTCTCCAAAATCTGCTACCTGCAATTTCACCAAAGAAGCCTCAATAAATTTCCAAAAATCATGCACACTGTGTTCTCTGAGTACTATGAACAATTGTATCCCAACAAACTAGATAACCTATAAGAAATGGACAAATTTCTTGAAACATACAAATTATCTAAACTAATTCAAGAAGAAACAGAAAATCTCAACAGACTCACAAGAAAAAGGATTGAATTAGTAATCAAAAATCTCCCAACAAAGAAAAGTCCTGGACCAGATGGCTTACTGGTAAATTCAACCAAACTTGAAGAAGAATTAACACCAATCTTTCTCAAATGCTTCCAAAAAATTGAAGAGAAAGAACACTTCCAAACTCATTTTATAAAGATAGCACTATCCTGAGACCAAAGCCAGAAAAAGACACTATAAGAAGAGAAAATTACAGACCGATAATTTCTTATGAATATAGATGTAAAAATCAACTAAATACTAGCAAATTGAATTCAACAGCATATTAAAAGGACTGTGTACAATGACCAAGTGGGATTTATCTCAGAAGTGCAAGAGTGGGTCAACATATGAAAATCAATTAATATATTACATGAATAGAATGAAGAAATAAATCCACATGATCATTTCGATTGATATAGAAAAAGTATTCGACGAAATTCAACACATTTTCATGATAAAAACACTCAAAAAACTAAGAATAGAAGAGAACTTTATCAACATATGAAAGGCTATATAGAAAATCCCACAGCTAACATCATACTCAATGGTGAAAGACTGAAATATTTCCCCCTAAAATCAGGAACAAGAGAAGGACATCCATTTTTGCCACTTTCATTCAACACAGTACTAAAAATTCTAGCCAGAGCAATGAAACAGTAAAAAGAAATAAAAGGCATCCAAATTCAAAAGTAAGAAGTAAAATCATCTCTATTTGCAGATGACATGATCTTATATGCAGAAAACTCTAAAGAACCTATTTAATGATTATAGCTGAAAAAAATCATGAAAGTAGTAGGATATACAATCAAGAGCAAAAAATCACTTGCATTTCTATATGCTAGCAATGAACAATCTGAAGGGAAGTTAAGAAAACAATCCCACTTAAAATAGCATAAAAAAGAATAAAATACTTAGGGATGAATTTAATCAAAGAGGCACAAAACTTGTACACTGAAAACTGCAAAACGTTACTAAAGAAATTACAGAAAACCTAAATAAATGGAAACATAGCCCATGGTCATTGGTTTGGAAAATTTAATATTGTTAAATGATAATATCCAAAGTGATCTACAGAGTCAATACAATCATTATCAAAATCCCAATGGCAATTTTTATAGAAATGGAAAATGTCACCCTAAAATTCATATGGAATTTCAAAGGACTCCATATAGCTAAAATTATCTGGAAAAAGAACAAAGTTGAAAGATTCACATTTCCCAATTTCAAAACTTACTACAAAACAAGTTTGGTACTCGTGTAAGGAGAGATAGGTAGGCCATTGGAAGAGAACTGAGAACCCAGAAATAAACTCTTACATCTATAGTCAATTGATTCTTCACAACAGAGTCAAGACCATTCAATGGGGAAAGGAATAGCCTCTTCAACAAAAAGTTCTGAGGAAATTGTATATCCACATGCAAAAGAATGAAATTGGACCCTTATTACCTTACACTATACACAAAATTAACTAAAAATTGATAAACATAAGAGCTAAAAGTATAAAACTCTTAAAAGAAAACAGGGACAAATCTTCATGACCTTGGATTTGATAATGGTTTCTTTAAAATGACACCAAAAGCACCAGTAACAAAAGAAAAAAATAAATTGGACTTCATCAAAATTAAAAATGTGTGCCCCAAAGGACATTATCAAAACAGTAAGGAAAAAATTCACAGAATGGGAGAAATTGTTTGCAAGCCATTTATCTAATGAGGGTGTAATATCCAGAATATATAAAGAACTTCTATCACTCAACTACTAACAAATAGCCCAATGTAAAAATGGGCAAAGATCCTAAACAGACATTTCCCCAAAGAAGATATACAAGTGGTCAATAGGCACACAAAAAGATGCTCAGTGTCATTAGTCACTAGGTAAATGCAAATCATAACCACAATGAGATACCACTTCATATCTAATAGGATGGCTTTAAATGAATGAATAGATAGATAGATAGATAGATAATAAGTGTTGACAAGAATGTAGAGGAATTGGAACCCTCTTACAATGCTGGTGGGAATTGAAAATTGTGCAGTCACTGTGGAAAATGGTTTGGACACTCCTTTAAATTTTAAATACAGAATTACCATATGACCCAGTAATGCCACTTGTAGGTATATACTTAAAAAAAAAAATTGGGAACACCTGGGTGGCTTAGTCAGTTAAGCATCTGACTTCAGCTCGGGTCATGATCTCACAGTCCGTGAGTTTGAGCCCTGCGTCAGGCTCTGGGGTGACAGCTCAGAGCCTGGAGCCTGCTTCAGATTCTGTGTCTCCCTCTCTCTGCTCTTCCCCTGCTCGCACTCTGTCTTTCTCTCTCTCTCCCTCAAAAATAAATAAATATTTAAAAAAATTTTTAAAAATGAAAACACAGACACAGATACTTGCACACCAATGTTCATAGCAGCATTATTCAAAATAGTCAAAAGGTGGAAACAACCCAAGTATCCACCAACAGATGAATGAACAAAATGTGATATATACATACACATACTATGGGATATTATTCAGCCATAAGAAGATTTAAGTTCTGACACATGCTACAAGATGGACGAACATTGAAAACATTATGCTAGGGGGCGCCTGGGTGGCTCAGTTGGTTAAGCAGCCGACTTCGGCTCAGGTCAGGATCTCGCAGTCCGTGAGTTCGAGCCCCGCGTCGGGCTCTGGGCTGATGGCTCAGAGCCTGGAGCCTGCTTCCGATTCTGTGTCTCCCACTCTCTCTGACCCTCCCCCGTTCATGCTCTGTCTCTCTCTGTCTCAAAAATAAATAAACATTAAAAAAAAAATTAAAAAAAAAAAAGAAAACATTATGCTAAGTGAAATAAGCCATACAAAAAGAACAAATACTGGGTGATCCCACTTATTTATTTATTTTTTTTTTTACTTTTTTTTTTTCAACGTTTTTAATTTATTTTTGGGACAGAGAGAGACAGAGCATGAACGGGGGAGGGGCAGAGAGAGAGGGAGACACAGAATCGGAAACAGGCTCCAGGCTCTGAGCCATCAGCCCAGAGCCTGACACGGGGCTCGAACTCACGGACCGCAAGATCGTGACCTGGCTGAAGTCGGACGCTTAACCGACTGCGCCACCCAGGCGCCCCGGTGATCCCATTTATATGAACTATCTAGAACAGGCAGATACATAGAGACAGAAAATAGATGAATGGTTACCAGGGGCTGAGGGAAAGGAGGAATGGGAGAGTTATTTCTTAGCAGGTACAGAGTTTTTGTTTGGGGTGATGAAAAAGTTTTGCAAATAGATAGTGGTAATGGTTGTACAACATGTGAATGTAATTAATGAATTGTACACTGAATTGCACTCCTAAAAATAGTTATAATGGCAAATTTTATACATATATATGTGTATATATATGTGTGTGTGTATACACATATATATATATGGACATAAATACACACATGACCAGGCAAAAAAGAAGAAAAGACTGGTCAGGAAGCCAAGAGGAAAATAACAGAAACTGGCCTAAAGGAAATTCCCATAACGCAGTTATAAAGCATTGACTTTAGCTATGCTTAATATATTTTCAGAATTAAGAAAAAAAAAAGAGTATGTTGGCCAAGAACTAAAACAACATTTTATAAAAAATAAATAAATGAGAAGTGAAAAATGTAATGGCTGAAATTACGAAATTATCTCAAAAGAGAATTTATTGACTAGATAATAGAAGAAAATATCCAGATTGAAGAAAGGAAAGACAAAAGGAAGGAGACTACAGAAGAATATACAAAGAATAGAGGTATAGGAGAAGGTATAAGAAAATGGCCTCACTTGTGTGGAATCTCAGGAAAGACAGAAATAGCTGAGAATTTTCAAAAAGTTATAAAAGATATCAAACCACACACTCAAAAACTGCTACAAACACCAGAACACACACACACACACACACACACACACACACACACACACACATACACACAATGTATCTTTGCACATAATGAAACTACTTAAAAACCAAAGACACGGGGTGCCTGGGTGGCTCAGTCGGTTAAGCTTCTGACTTCAGCTCAGGTCATGATCTCACAATTCATGACTTCAAGCCCCACATCAGGCTCTCTGCTGTCAGCACAGAGCCTGCTTCAGATCCTCTGACAGCCCTCTATGCCCTTCCCCTGCTCACACACTCTCTCTTTCAAAAATAAACATTAAAAACAAAACAAAAAAAGAACCACCAAAGACATAATCAGTCAGAAGCAAATAAAAATAGTTTGCAGACAGATTACTTCTCAGAGGAAGTAATGGAATCCAGAAGACGATGGAATCTAAAAGCTGTTGAAATAATATCTTTAGTATTGCCAATCTAGAAGTCTATATTCAGGAAAAAAAAATCCCTCAAAAATAAAGCTTAAGTAAAGATATTTTCAAAGTAAAAATGAGAACATCAGCAGCACATCAACTCTAATGAGAACACTAAAGGCTTTTCTTTAGACAACAAGAAAATGATCCTGGGCAAAAGCTCAGAATGTGGGAAAGAAGTAAGAACAACACAAATGGCAAATCTAAATATTAAACACAATTTATGTAAGTCAGAATGAACACGATTGTCTAAATAAACATGGAAAATATCAAATAACCATGGTCTTGTGGGATTTAAAATACATATAAAATTAAAACACACGACAACAATAGTACATACATTGAAAGTGGGATTAATGGGAGTTTAAATGTCCTAGGGCTTATTGTATCTGGGAAACAGTAACAGTATGAATGTATGTTAGACTTTAAATTGACAAGGATCCACGTCAGGGGAAGGGCAGAAGAGGGAGAGAGAAAATCTTAAGCGGGCTCCACACCCGGCACAGAGCCCTACTCAGGTCTCCACCTCATGACCATGAGATTATGACCTGAGCTGAAATCAAGAAGTTGGATGCTTAATCTACTGAGCCACCCAGGTGCCCTGAAAGATATTTCTTTTCCTGAATATATTTTAATTACATTAAATGCAAGCTGACTAAACACTCCAATGGAAAGACTGAGAAATCAAAACAAAACCCAATTATTTATTTGATTGCTGCTTACAAAAGACTCATTTTAAATATATAGAAATAGAAGTGTTGACAGTAACAGGACGGAAAAGATTTACCATGCAAACACTAATCCAAGAAAGCTGATGTGGCTGTGCTAATATTAGACAATATAGACTTTAAAGGCATGAAGCACTTCTAGAAATAGAGACAGTTCGTAAGTATAAAAGCTCCTGTCTACTTGGAAGACAGCCACTCTAAATTTCTAATCACTTAACATCATAGTCTCAAAATATACAAAGCAAAAGGACCTTTGCAGGAGATTTTAACACAATTCTCCAAGCAGACATAAAATCAATAAAGATATAAAAAATATGAACTATGTAATTAATAAACTTGACCTGAGACATATTAAACATTGTACCCAACAACTGCAGAATACAAACTCTTTTGAAATACGCAGGAACAATTTATTAATATAGAGGATATCTTAGTCCATATAGCAAGCTTCAGTACATTTTCAAAGGATTGAAATCTTAGAGTGTATGTTCTTTAACCAGCAACAGAAAGGTAACCAGAAAATCTCTAAATGCTAGGAAACCGAGCACGACACATACATACTCCAAAAACTAATTATTCTTCCAAAATACGTGCATATCTAAAAATACATGCATACAACAAATTACAGCAGGTGTCAGGGGGCAGGAAGCGGGAGATGAGAAAAGCAAAATGAGAAAATATAACAAAGAGAGTGGCCTTGCACGGCATGATGATTTTGGTGAATCACGACCCAAGAAGTATATTGAATTTAACTCTGTCCACCTGAGGTAAAAAACTAATTACATAAAGCAGTAACATTTAGAAATCAGAAAATTTGAATTCTAGCATGCGCCAAATTTACTGATAAATTAATGTCTTCGGACCTCATGTTTGATATAAAAGATAAATACTAATATTAATAAACAGTACTTGTCCTTCATCCATTAATTCAACATGCATCCATTGAACACCTCATGTGCCAGAAATTGTGCCAGGTGGTGGGGATACAAAGTCACATGAGACACAGTCCCACCTCTCAAGACACTTACTCCTCAAGGGAGTTGATGTCATATGAGGCAAGTAGAGAAAATATTGTAAGGATCATCACAGAGCAAAATTGCACAGAAACCACAGATTACACAACAAAGTAGCAGGTATTTGGTCATCAATTTTGACTTGGCTGAGAAGGACCTCCCCCTCTCATCTTGAGCTTGCTATTTAATGTGCAATTCCTCGAGGGCAGAAACGAAGGATTATTCCATTCTACGAGCCCAGTGTTTAGCAAAGAGTACATTATGTTCTGGTTTAATGAATGAATGTAAAATGGGTGGCAGTTTGAGTCAGTGTTCCAAGTTCTGTATTTTCACATCAAAAACCCAGGTACACAAAGCAAGTGGAGCTTATATGGAGCATGTGGCTGGAAGCAGAATCCACAAGTATGTGAACGTGATTAGGTATTGAACTCTGATTAACGTCCAAACCCACATATGGTCATAACTCCAGGACCTGCTGAGGAGGCTCCGTGAAGAGTACTGGAGAATTTCACTATCTGTATCCGCTGTGAATCAAACCTATACCATGCTCAGAACAAAGCACCCACTGTAAAGTCCTAGATGACAACCAACTCTCGAACACAGGCGCAGGAATGAAGGAGCACGTCTGTGGTGCTCATCTGTCAAACGGGCAGGATGATAACCTTCCAGAAAGGTTCCTGGAAGAATGATATCTGATGTAAAATGCCTGGCAATTAGAGTTGTTAAATGAATAAAGAAATAGTGGGCGTTCTGCAAGTATGATTTTTCCTTCTCCCTCCTTCCTTCCATCCCTCCACCTTCCCAACAGAGGCAGGTAGTCATGAAATAGAGGAGTATTTTAAGGACTTCCATGCACAGCTCTGACTCGAACTGCAGAAAAACACCACCACAGTTACAGCATGTAGAGGCCAACATAGAACTGCTAAAGAAACAGTACTGCAGGCAAAGGCTCGGATGGGGCCATAGAGCAAATGAGAAAAGAGTCTAGAAGAATCGGCCGTCTTGATGCACATACAATATGGTCAGCTCCAAAGCCTCTACACACAGACAGGCTTACCTTCTTAGTCAACAGACAATAACATGACCTCACGGGCCACATCACACACCCCATAAGCGATCTCCACGGCACCCACCATTGCTTTTCTTCCCTTGGTCAATTAGATATCCCTAGCGTCCATGCAGTTTTAAAGATCGGTTTCTTCAGACACAGTCAAGTAATCAGGTAATCTGCAAAGTACTTTGCATTTATAAAATGCATCAAAATGCATTTATCTATAGCAGGGGGCCTGGGTGGCTCAGTCAGTTAGGCGTCCGACTTCGGCTCAGGTCATGATCCCACGGCTTGTGGGTTCGAGCCCCGTGTCGGGCTCTGTGCTGACAGCTTGGAGCCTGGAGCCTGCTTCTGATTCTGTCTCCCTATCTCTCTGCTCCTCCCTGTTCACGCTCTGTCTCTCCCTCTCTCTCAAAAATAAATAAGCATTAAAAAAAGATTTTTTTTAATGCATTTATCTATAGCCTGTAACGTACTAGAAGTTTTGCTAGATGCTGTCTGCACAAGTTAGCTACATATTCTCGGGCTCAGGCTTTGAGGAATCTGGCTTCCACAGACATCCCTTTATAAATATTGCCCACCGATGGCTCCCTGACCCCCAAATCTAGCAACCTTTCCTCAGACTTCACTGGCTTCCGCCTCTCTACAGCTCCTGGCCTCTCTCTCTTCCCTCCTCATTCTCACGGCACAAAACTGCCGTGTCTCCCCACTCTGTCTCCAATTATTTCTTCTGTTTCCATTGGTTCCTTTTCTTCCTGAGTCCTAAAAGGAGAGACTCCTGGGGGTTTTGCTCTCTGCCCTTGTCTTTTAGGTCTACACTCTCTTCCCTGATGATTTCTTTTACCCATAGCTCCAGCATCTCTGTTGCTATGTGCTTGCCTCCAAACTAGCTTCCACCCGCCCTGCAGCTAGCCAACACCTCAAGTCGGCAGGGTTAAAGTAAAACTCCTTTTGTCTCACAAACCAGCTCTTTCTCCTGGCTTTTATGTTGCGGGCACTTGAGTCCAATGACACGCTGGGAAGCTAACTCTGTGGGGGAAAGAGATCAGTTTGACTTCTAGCATTTGTTGATTTCCATAGAGTTCCCATATTCCCACCATGGCCAATTTCAAGCTACCTACATGAAGTCACTGAATGCAGCCTGGGGAAGAGACCAGTTCAGGACAGGAACAGGAAACCATCCTCCAAATATCTCTTTCAAAACTTTTCCCTCTCCCACATCTTCACCAAGACACCTTATCTGCTGCGAAGCACAATTGAGCCTCTAACACAGATTCTGCCATCCAGCCTCTTCTTTCCATTTTCCCTACCGTCACCTACCTGAGACTGTCATTGCCATCTGTCCCGCCCACTGTCAGTCTCCTAATTATTCTCCCCACCTCTGGGCTTTTTCATTACAATTACATGACTGGAAAGTTAATCTTCCTAAAGTGCATTTCCCCAAACCTTCAGCAGCTCTTCTATCATCCACCGAATAAAACGTAATTTGGCCTTTAGTGCCTAATTCAATATATAGTGCCTGTATCACATTCTGTGTCAGTTAAGATTAGGTTGGCTGCAATTCAGCTTATAGATCCCAAATAGTAGTGGCTTTAAAAAGGCAGAAGTTTATTCCTCTCTCATGTGAAAGTCCAGAGGTAAACGGTCCAGGGGTTTGAGGACTCTGTGCTCCATGTGGCCCCCAAGCACCCATGTGCTTCCCGCTCACCATCCTGCCAAGTTTGCTCATCTTCCAAGATGGCAGCCATCACCTCAAGTTCCAGGCAGCAGAATAGCAGACAGAAGAAAGGACAAGGGGCACAAGCTGGCTGGCTTGTTGGGAAGTTTCCAGAAAACCCCACAGGACTTTTTCACTCAGACTTTGCTTGCCAGAACCTAGTTACATGGTTACACCTAGCTGCAAGAATGCCGGGTGGCTGTGGGGATTCTGGAGAAAGGGAAACTAGATTTAGGGGAACAACTACCTGTCTCTGCAAAAGGCCTCAATGTTCATTCGAAAACTTATTTCCTATTTCCTTATTGCCTCTGCCTGAACTTAAGAACAACCAAACCTTTATATAAATCTATGCGCCAGGCACTGTCATAAGTGCTTTGCATACGTATAACCGACTTAAACCTTACGCTAGTCCGATGAGGCAAGTACCATTATTATCCCCCATTTTATAGGTGGGGAAGCTAAGAACCAGAGCGATTAAGAAGTCCAGATTCTCAAAACTTCTTGGGAATCAGCACGCTGGGAAGCTTATTAAACTGTAGAATCGCATGTTCTACACTAAGATGAAACTGCTGGGAAAAAAAAAAAATTGAGGACTAGGAAGAAGACCAAAAGTGGAACTCTGGGAACCAGCAGCGACATTTATGGGACAGCTGTAGGAAGCAACTGACCTCAAGACTTAATGTATTGAGAGGTGACAGGGTGCTGCCTCGGAGGTTCAAGGGAAGAGGTCACGTCAGCCGGGTCAGGAAAGGTATTGGGAAGTATTTGCTGGCATTGGCAATTAGGAAGTCACTTATGACCTTGGTGAGAAGCGTTTTAGTGGCATGATGGAGGAAGAATTCATGTCTTTATCCTCAAATACTTTGTAAGACCCGCCAAGGAAGCACCCTCCCCCACCTTCTTCATGGCGTGTGTTGTGCCTAAGACCAGACCTGTGTATAAAAAGTGCTCATTTTGCTGACTTTGCCACCGCCGAAGAGGGTGAGGCGACACTATTCCCAAAACTGCCGTTACGAAGTCAAGAATAAGACGGTGTGCATGTGAGATGCGATTTAGAAACGTGGAGGCAGGAGGCTCAGCCTTCGGTTTCCAGGAAGTAGGGCAGGTTTCCTAGAGGAGGAGGAGGCCGGCAGACAAGAGCGTCTTCCGTTGGCAGAGATCTAGCCTTGGGATGGCCCGCGGACGGTGACCCAGTCCGCTGAGACGCAGAAGGAGACCACAGCTCTCAGATAATACACGCAGGTGTTCCCCTTCTCTGGAGAGGCAGGGGCCAAAAACTGAAGAGATGGTTCGTGGTCACTGAGAGCCCAGACCCACCCTAAATGGTGTCCCTTCATCTGCCTCCAGTCCCTTCTAGGCGGCTCAGCGTTCTCAGGAGTTACAGACACCCTCCTACACCTCGGTGAGAAAACACACAGTTCCTCATGCTTGTCAGTAGTTGAGGGAGGCCTATGGAAGCGGACTCGCTCCCACAGCTCCGGGAACATCAAGCCTTCAAAAGAGGAACTACTTACACTGTCATGACCACAGCGGTCACTTCTACAGGATTTCTTTTTCCGAGACAGCACTGGACGGACGGGCTTGGCTCACGCCTCAGGAGAGAGGACGGTGTCGCAAAGACACTGACTCATCATCGTCCTGCCCTCCCTCATGCCCTCCACAGCCTCCCCTTGCTGCACTTCCTCCTCCTCTGAAGTTAAAGGTCAGCCTCTCATGCTCACGCCAAGGTTTTTTACTCACACACACACATACACACACACACACACACGGCTTCCAAGAGGGTAAATTTTTTAACGTGAAAATAAATAAGGAAAGGCACTCTCAAAAAATAAATTTAAAAATAAACAATCCTTCTCCCAAACAACTTAATAGTTACAGGATGATAAAATTTTCCGATTGCAAATGTGTAAAGAACAAAATAAAAGGAATGAATGCCCCCCTGTATTAATGGAGGTCTTTTAAAAATGACCCTAATTTCTTCCAGAAGCCTCTGTGGGGTAAATTGCAAGATTCCCCTTCATATAGAAGAATTCCAAGACTAATAGATTTGCTTGTCTTCCCATGTCTTTAGCACTAATGTGAACACAGAAACATTTTACAGTTGGCCTCCTGTACACGGCTGCTCAAAAATGCTCTCTTCCAAAAGGGCCACAATCATGCATTGTGCATTTGAAATGCCTGTTGCTAAGAGCCAACGTCAACCCCGGGACGACCCCACTCGGAGGGCCCAGCCAACTCCCACCCGGGGCCACCACAAAGAGCTTCCTACTTATGGCCAAATACCCCTGCTTCTGGTAAGAGATAAGCAGCCCATTGAACCCTCAGACCCAGGCAAGTGCCCAAGGGCTCCTGGGCGGGGCTGTTGGAGAAACTTTCAATCAGGATGTCTCTGCCTTCATTAACTTCTGCCTCCCATTCCTCATTTGTCCCAATTTAGGAATTTATGCAGCCCTTTAATAAACCAGGAGGCCTGGGTGGCTCAACCGTTAAGCATGTGACTTCGGCTCAGGTCATGATCTCACAGTTGGTGAGATCGAGTCCCACATCGGGTGAGCTCATGCCCCACTTAGGGGGAGACTGACCCCACTTTGGTAAAAACACAAGCCCCAAGAAGCCCCACTTCTCTCTCTCTCTCTCTCTCTTTCTCTCTCTCCCTCCCTCTCTCTCTCTCTCTCTCTCTGCCCTTACGGGATTCTCTCTCTCTCTCTTTCTCTCTCTGCCCCCTTGCTCACTTGCGCCCTCTCTCTCCCTCTCAAAAACATAAAAGAAACAAACCAGGAGGCCTTCGTTGTCAAGAAGTGCGTGCGTGGGTTGGACAGCGGGAATTACAGGATGATTCCTATTTTCCGGATAAAGAAACTGGCGCCTGGAGGTTAACGGCACAGCTCATGAGTGGCAGTGAATGGAGGAAAGCCCACGGCTTCTGTATCTTACCACTGTCTGAACTTCCTTCCAGCCCCCTTGGACAAGAGGCCAACCCAATGCTCAAAACAGGGTCTGACCTGGTGACGACAGGAGTCTGAGGCGCTTTCTCTTCCCTCCAGGCATCCCTGCCCTGTGCTGCAAGGTCCCTGACCTGCACACACTGTGTTTTAGCCACTGCTCTTTTTACCTTTCCGAAACCGACATCTAACTCCGTGGCTCTGTTTCCACGACTCCTGCTTTTCCCAGCGCCAGTGACAACCTGCTTCAGATTGATTTTAACATTTTTCTCTGGAGATTTTCCAATCCTCCCACTCCCCCCCCCCCCCCCCCCCGCCCCGTCCCCCGACCAGCCAAACACCCAGGGAAAGGGATGCGCCTGGTGCCGGCCCAGTGCCTGGCAGAGGGGGACGCAGTAACTGGGTAACCCCCTTCGTGGATTCAGTAATTTGCTACAATGGCTAACAGAACATTACTTATGCTTACTGACTTACTATGAAAGGATACAGCTCAGAACAGTGAGTTGGAAGATATATGTAGGGCAGAGTACGAGGGAAGGGGCAGGGAGCTTCTGTGTCCTCTCGAGGCTCACCACCACCCTCTCAGCACCTTGATGTGCTCACAGCCCAGAAGCTCGTCAAATTTCATTGTTCAAGAGTTTTTATAGACCTTCAATCCCCAGCTCTCCTTCCACCTCCATCCCTAGTGGCTGATGGGTGGGGCTGAAAGTTCCAATGTCTTAATCATTGAGTCTTTCTGGTGATCAGCCCCATCCCGGGCTATGTAGGGGTCTCGCCCTGAGTTACCCCGTTAGCATAAACTCAAGTATGCTCAAAAGGGTTCTTGATAAAATAACAAGGAGCTCTGTGTCAGGAACTGGGTACAAAGGCCAAATATATTTATTATCATACCACAACACCAGTCTCCTAAAGTTTGGTTAGTATCAGTCTGTCTCTGAAAAATCATTATGCAAAAAACAAACAAACAAAAAGATCAGACCAGTCCCTGAACCAGAATGAGGTCACCAAGATTGCCTTCACCTTAAGAGGCTTCACAATCACCATAGTGAAGGAAGAGTGAAACCTTTCAACTGATGTTAGTCTCTTGTCTCATGATTTCTGATTTATTCCAACCAAGAGGACAAAGTGAGATCTCACCTAGGATGAGGTGGTCTTCACAATTTTATGATCTCAACATAGATAAATTGAAGAGCTCAGCAGGAAAACACACCGCGATTCATTGGTGACGGCTGCCAGGGCACGGAAAGGAAGAAATGACCACAAATGCTATCTGCTATCCCTCATCTCGACAACCTTTTGTCTTCATTTTCCCTGGAATGTTCAGACACCTCTTCAGAGTCGCTGATTATGGAGCACCATAAAGATCCAATCAAGAGTGCCCTCTCTCTTTGGGGGTTTCTACATCCCTTGCCATGTTGCTTCCTGGATGGTAAATGTAGGAAAAGTTACTTTTCGTCCTTCGGTTCCTACCAAGTCGATTTCTTAGTTCATAGAGAGCCTCCCCTGGACTATCTCAGACTCTCCAGTAGAAAACTATGATCTATCAGTTGTCTATTTACAAAACCCTGTGCACCTTCGTTCCATAGCCCAGCATTCAGAGCGAGAGTAAGAACATGCCATCTCAACTTTTCATTGGAGTCGTTCACGTACGCTCAAACACCTCTCCTCACAGTCTGCTTCTAAAATTAGGCATCAGAACAAATGCCATTCCTGCCTCTGACGGGTTTGTTTGTTTTCTTATCTCATAGGTCAAGGGGACATCCTCCACTCCTGCTTCCTGACCCCCTTGTACTACCTGAAAAAAAAACCAACAACAACAACAACAACAAAACTCAAGCTTCTTATCACAGGCCAAGTTTCCTCACTGAGGGCTGTAACCCTCATGTGACCAAGGAGAAGACCAAAGTGTGCTGCAGCTTAGGGAGCAGAAAGCCTTTCAGGAACCAGTCACTAAATACAACTCAAGACCCATAGCTTAAGTCTCGGGTGTGATTCAATCTCACTTCCCTTTCTTCCACTGATGGACCTGGAGAGCTTACCTGAAACTTCTGGTCGGGGAGCCAGCTATGTGTGTGTACCATAACAAAGAATGACATTGTTTTTGTCTTTTTTTTTTTTCTAGAAAAAAAAAAAAAAAAACCCAACCTTTAGCTTCAAGAGGTCTGGCTGTGAAGAGGAAAGGCCAGACTATCCAGGGAACCTGGTGTGCACTCAACACAATGACAAACGAAGCAGATGCCTTGCCCTGTATCTGTATCTAATTCTCAGGGAACAGCAACAAAAAAGTTTCAGTGTTTTCTTTCACTTTGGCCTCTAAGGCTAGATAGTTCTACGGATGTCTCACCCTTTCTTTGTATTTCTTACTCAAGTAAGAATATCTATGCCTGTACAGTCATGACACATCTGTAGGGTAGCCATGGTCATCACTTTATCGAGGGGGACTGGAGACAAATAAGGTTTGTCCGAACACCGCTTAGAAGTGTAATGAATTAATGAACTAAGTGAATAGCAAAGGGATGATCTGACTCTGAACCTCAAAACAAACAGTTTTGAAACATGACTTGAAAATCCACAGGGGGTAATATTTCCTTTCCTTGGGGTACTAGGAACATTCCATTTCAAGCCAGTGTTCCCAATTTCATGTAACTCCTACCCCCATGAAGGTATATCATGTTAAGTCACATCATGATATGGTCTCAATATCCAATAGATTGCAAAAAGGGAGGCATAAGAACCCCTTGCAAAATGAAGAAAACACAATTTCTGAACATAGTATGAGTAAGGATCATCAAACTAAGGCACTAGTAAATATTCAAAAGGAACTAATATCTATCGACAGTTAAATATGAGTTCAGCGTTGTGCAAGCACTCTATATAAAACATCCCACTTAAACGTGTTCATTTCTACTTCCGATAGCGTAGATTTTTTTTTGCATATTATCAATCTTGTAGAGTTTCAGATCCAGATACTTTGTGACACGGTCTATGAATAGAAATGGGGAAGTACACACACAGTTGATTATTCCCTTCTTCCCTTTAAAAAATATACACTGTAAGAGCTCTCAACTGTGTAAGTTATTTTTAAATAAACACAAACATTTGTGAGAAGGAGGAAGGCAATACAATTTCTGTAACATCTCTAAGGCTAATGGCACCTGCGCTGTTCAGAATCATGTTTATGAGCATTTAACACTCAGCAAATGTACAATCAGGAATTATTTAAAAATGACTCATTAGGTCGATGCGCTCCTCTTAAAATGAAATAATCTATGGATTATTTGAAGTGTGCATGCAGAAGCTGATCAGGCTGTAGGCAGATACCTCAGATCAGAGTCCCTGGGGCCAAACAGCAATTGTTTGTTGTTGTTTTGTTTTGTTTTGAACACCAGATGGTAAGTGGCTCAGAGTACATGATGCCCTTACCAAGTCAAAAAACAACACTTCATTTGCAAGAAACTAGAGTGCTTTTTATAAGTTTGGAAAGGAGTTCCTTAACGGAAAAATCTATTCTAGTCAATTAAAAGACACACTTTGATACTTGCCTGTTTTCTCATCAGCTTCCTCGAGTGGGAGATGCACTGACCCCATTTAAAGTGTTTATAGCTAATATAACGGATACCAGGTATTAAGCACACGCCATATTTTGGGTAATTAAGTAACTTAATCCTTCACAGCCTAACCTTAAGAAGTAGTATTATTCTCCCCCCACCCCGCCCGCCCCATTTTAGAGCTGAGGAAACGGAGGCTCAACGAGATTAAGGAACTTGACCAACGTCACACAGACAGAAAGTTGCAGAACCGGAATCCTCATGCATTTTGGTCCCCAGGCCCGTACCCAAACTGCGGTGGACCACCACCCACGGAGACACCTGGTGGTTCTTCGGAGCCAGTAGAGCTACAGAACAGAACGCGGGAGCTCTGAGTGTGCAGCCGGAGGGTGAGTTATTTGGAGCCTGGTGGAGCCGTCTGGGATTTGCTGGGCCGGAAAGAAGCACCCTCCTTCACAGATGGGTGAGGTTTGTCGCAGAATGAAAGAAGTGAGCACAACGACCGGCGAGGGCGAAGCAATGCCCGTGTTCTTTGAGCAGTTTGCAATGTGCTTCCCTACTTCTGGACACTAAGCAGCAGAGGAACCACCACCGCTAACCTCACCAGGAACACCGTCAGTAGCCACCCAGCTTGTGCCACCCACGGGCACAAGCATCACCAGCTCACCACCACCACCTGTGTCTCTTTTGTTCACTCATTCTTTGTGGGGGTTTGTCCGATGCCCTCTTCCTTGGCTGTCTCCCACT
Organism: Panthera leo; assembly: GCF_018350215.1. Taxonomy (NCBI): domain Eukaryota; kingdom Metazoa; phylum Chordata; class Mammalia; order Carnivora; family Felidae; genus Panthera; species Panthera leo. The sequence goes on from NC_056679.1 coordinate 18,487,676, forward strand.
AGTCAACAGAAAGGCAGGAACGTTCTTATCCCAGTACGGGCGAAAAGAAATCATTGTTTCCGCACTCGGTCGTTGGCAGGAGTGTGGAACTGAACTATGATGCTGATCATATACTCAGTAGTTAGGCCAAACTGGGATCCCAGTCCAAATCTGCCACCGCAGCACTGACATGGGACAAGTTTTTCAATGTTTCTGAGCTTGGGGCACCTTGTCTTTGAATAGGGATAACAACTCTACACATCACAATCATTGTAAGAGTAGATGTGAGGGAGGGGGTGCTGGCACAGTTCCAAGATAGCTGAGTCTGCAACTGAACCTAGAGATGGCTGAGTGCAGGGCAATCTGGTGTGTCCTCTACAGCTGGCTACCCTGGAGGCTGGGTCCCTTCCTGACTCCTGCCACCTGGGAATGGAGCGACCACTGGCAAGAAAGAGTGAGAGAACCAAGAGAATGAGGCATGGGGATGACAGGGAGGGATGGGGGAGGAATTGGTCATTGAGGTGGGGGGGGGGGGGGAGGAGGAAAGGCAAATTTCAGCAGGCCTAACATTCATTTGTGAAGGCCCAAAACCTAAACACTGCTTATTTCCATCAGATACAATGCAGGAAACGTCATTTCAGGCATATCGAACAGAAGGAGATTTAATATAGGGAATTGGGTACTCACAAAGTCTCTGGAAGGGCTGACAGCAATGGCTCCCAGAACAGTGACGACTGATCCGCCAGACCAGCTGCTTGCTATCCTGAGGCTCCTACTGAAGTTATGGGTTCCAGACCCACTTCCATAGCTGTAACCCAGAGACCAGGAGGCTAAAGACGGCACACTGCAGTGCTGCTGCCGGGCACCCTCACCAAAAAAGCGAAAGCAAGCCAGAAAGTAAGATGGCTTCCACCTCACTTCCACCTTTCTTCATATAATTAGCAGAACCCGGGTGCCTGGGTGGCTCAGTTGGTTAAGCCTCTGACTCTTGGTTTCAGCTTAGATCATGATCTAATGGTTCCTGGGTTCAAGCCCAGGATCAGGCTCTGTGCTGGCAATGGGGAGCCTGCTTGGGATTCTCTCTCCCATTCTCTCCGCCCCTCCCCTGCAAGCACTCTTTCACGCTCTCTCTCAAAATAAATAAATAAACATTAAAAAAACTTTTTTTTAAAATCAGCAGAACCCAATTCACATTCAGAATCCTAGCTGCAAAGGAATCTGGCATGTATTAGTGTTAGATTTCCAACGTCTATTTGCAACTAGGAGACTGGAATAGGGATTGAGTGAGCAATCCACAGCAACCTTTGTTTTGGAGACATTTGAATTCCACAGGTTGTGGCTCTGACTTTGCCCAATCTTCCTTCCCACTACTCTAACTACTTTTCAGTGTCCAGAACCTAAGACCTTATACAATCAAGTCACTTTTTTCTTTTGTAGCTCACTTTATCATTTTGATTAAAACAGCCTTCTTATCCCATTCCAGTCCATTTTAAAGTTTAACTAAATGTATGCCTATCTTCTCTCTTTTACATAATATGTAAATTTACCTGTTTTTCAAATATGAATTTCAAGGTCTAACCAATAAACTTCTAGTTTAACTTCAGAAACTAATTTGGCACTCTGTTTATATAAACAACACTAGGCAATTTTTCTTTGGCTAGTCACACACAATAGCGTTACTGACCTTCAAATGATATAGGGGTTGAGAACAGGGCTGGAAAATTCCTTATTTTATTATAGGATTGGTACAAAGAAAACTTCTTTAATATCACCAGATTTATATTCTGTTCAATAAGTGGATTTGTATTCAGATTTTGTTTTTAGTGACCCAACACCTTAGCACAAGAAATACCAATAATAAAAATAAGCATATGGCTTTCATTTGATGTAGTCATGGACAGAAGGCATTTTCACACCAATTGTCCTATGCTACAATCTTTTTTTTTTTTTTTAATTACAGCCTAGCCTGTCTTTTGTATGTTATCTTTAATTCAGGAAATTTTCAGACTTCTACAATAACAACTGCTTTTATTTCATTTTTACTCCCACAAAACCAATTATTTTAAAGCAAATCCCAGAAACCATTTTGTTTTTTTTAAATATGTAAATCTAAATTGCCACTAACATACTTCTAAAAAATAACATTAATTCCTCAACATAATTAAACACTGAGCAATGTTCACATTTCCCTTTTTTAAAAGTTCTTATGATGTAGAATTTTGAACACACACCAACGTAGACAAAACATCTTCTCTATGTGTATCACCTGGGCCCATCAACCATCAACTCATGGCTAGACTGGCCCTCATCTCCCTCCAGACAGACCACTCCCCGTAACCTTATGCTTTTGCAGCAAATCTCAGACCCCATATCATTCTGTAAATATTTCAGTATGTGCTTTCAAAAAATAAAGATTCTAACATAACCACAATACCAGTATGACATGTAACAAAATAATAATTCCTGAGAGAGCATTCAAATTTTCTCTTCCCATAAATGTCATTGAACATTTTTATAGTTTTTAAAAATTAGGATATTAAAAAAAAAACAGTATCTAAAGAAGATCCATGCATTGTAATTCACTGATGTCCTTTAAGTCTCCTGGGATCTTACAGGTTCTTAATCCATCCCCCATTTTTTTTCCTTGCAATATATCTGTTGAAGAAAATGGATTGTTTGGCCTATAAAATTCCCACAACCTGGATTTTGGTGATTGCAGCCCTGTGGTATAGTTTAACACGTTTCTTTGTCCTCTGTATTTCCTATAAACCGGTAGTTGCATCTAGAGGCTTAATCATATTCGGGTATTTTTTGTGAAGACTATATTATGGGGTGCTATATTCTTCCACCGAGGTTGTCTCTACTATTGTAATATTAGTAGTTCTTCATGTTCAAGGTCTAGATCCATCAACTCATCAGTGTGTACAAAATTTTAATATTCCTCTTTCAACTATTACCTCAGATACTTCTGCAGCTAGAAACTTCCCCTCTTCCATCTGGCTATTATATGACACCATTCATCTTAGAAAGAAAGAATAGATGTTTGATTCTTTCCCTTTTTTTGCCAGGTTTCAAATAATGAGTTAACCAACTTTGGCATCCTCTGATGATGACTAATTAGTTTTTACTTTTTAAATTTTTTAAAAATGTTTATTTATTTATTTTGAGAGAGAGAGAGAGAGAGAGAGAGGTGTGCAAGCAGGGAAAGGGGCGGAGAGAGGGGGAGAGAGAGAATCCCAAGCCAACTCCGCCCTGTCAGTGCAGAGCCCAACTTGGGGCTCAATGTCATGAACCATGAGATCATGACCTGAGCCCAAATCAAGAGCCAGATGCTTAACTAACTGAGCCACCCAGGCTTCCCTAGTTTTTACTTCTTAAGATATCATTATAAACTCATGCATTTAAACATATTTCTACCCAATGCTGTCGTTACTCTTATTGATGCTCACCTTTCCCATCTCTGGCCAAGTTGGTGCTCGAGTTCTTTCTATGATGCGAGTAGTCTTCAATACCTTCCTTGCTATCCGATTCGACAAGATTTTTTAAACTCGTAGTGTTTATCATGCACAGAACTGGCCAATTCTCCAAGTAACCCTGGTTCCTTTCAGTGAAGAGCCATATTAAAGCCCACAATCTAAGGTCAGTGGTGCTTATTGTTAGTGGACTGGCCTAACGTTACTCCAAGCTATAAATCTTTTATGTAGTTTGCTTATTTGAACTGGAATTCAGGTAAGCTTTACTATCAGTTGCTACACATATTAATTCTCTTTTTAAATTATAGGTTGCCCCATTCATGTTTCCCACCTGTTGTTATTGTTGTTGTTGAAGAAGGAGGAGGAGGAGGAGGACAGAGAGGAGGAGGGAGAAGAAGGGAAGAGGAAGAGGAGGACAAGGGGGAAAAGAAGAAGCAGTTAGATTATTTATTCTTTAGTTTCCTATATCTGAGTTTTACTAATTACATCCCGTGGTGTCTTTTAACATATTACTCTGTTTCTTGTTTTTCTATAAATGGTCACTGGATCTAGAGGCTTGATTAGCTAAGACTTTATTGACCTTATTTTCTCTCCTACTTTTCCATTCTTTCAAGTTTTATATAACAAAAGAAATACATTTGCTTTACTTACCCCACAGTAGCAAAAATTCCAGGGAGAAAGGTGGTTTTAAAAGAACCCCACTCAATATTTATTTCTATGTGTTTCAGTATAAATTATCTACCTTGAATTCCTATAAAAATAAAACAAGGACCAGTAGGTAAACAAGACTGAAAATGGCACAGCATCACATGCAGAGATTCCTTTTGCTTTTTAACACACCACTTTGCTTTTCTCTAAATCACTGTAAGAACCAGACATTTTACTTAAACAGCAGACTCTGCATGACCTTCCCCACTCCTTCACCCTAGTATGTTCTAATTTTGGGCAATTGAAACATCCATTTTAAGAGAAAGAATTTGAGCAGCCACACTTGTGCCTTCTGTGGTCGTTCTCTACCCCAAATGAAAATAAACTCCATTTTAAAAAACAAACAAACAAACAACAACAACAAAAGACCTTTGCTCTTTACAAAGATATCTTGTCATCAGCCTCCTAGAAAGCTGTTAGATATTAATCTGATGCTAGAGGGCTGGGACAGGGGGTGGGGAAGGGAGGAGGACATGGAAACTTCCAATCAACTGGACATGAGCATGATCTACAATCATGGACTTATATCGAGAGGCATCGTGGGCCTGGAGTCTTAGAAAATATAATGGAGAAAAGGCACTCTTATCTACAAAATATTTTGCAGAATAAAGAGGGCTGTGAGTGGGTATTAAATCTGAAGGGGACTGAAGTCATGCAGCAGTCTAAACCTAGCTCAGAGTATCATCAGAAACAGAAGACTGCCACTTGAACAGCACACATTTCCATGATGAGCTGACTGAGTCCAACATGAAAGAAGAGAATCTAGTCAAGTGGGCTCAGAACACTTTCATGGAGCCTGACACAGTCTGGCATCATTGGCATTGCTCATTGCACTCAGTTGGCAGTGCAGGGGTGAAGCAGGGAAGGCAGAAGGAGCATCTTGAGTAGGGCAGCTCTGTGGGCTAAGTTGTGAACCCTACATACAGTCTCTGTTGCTTATAGGCCCCGTGACCCACAGTTACGAGGTTTCATTTCTCCTGAGCTTCTGCCATGCCCAGTACCTAATAAACACTGATGAATTACAGTATGTTAACAGCCTCCAGCCTCTCTCGGCTGGGTCTTGGAATGGGGGAAGCAACCGGTATCCCAGAGTATCAAGGTACCATGAACACCCGGATATCCTCAGTCTTTCCATCTCTAAGTTTAGCAACACATCCCATAGCACTAGGCCTTTGCCTCAGTTTTAATTGCTTCCCACTAGATCGTGTTTGTCCTGACTCATGTGGCTGGGCCCTGACACTCTCCTGTGGATGCTGAATCTGGTTCTCCAGATTCTGTAGTCCAGTGCTAGTCTTTTAGTTGTTACCAGGGGAGACAGCACTGAACCACAAGTCTTGGGTTCAAGCTCCACAAATGTCATTAAATTTAGTCATTAAACCTGTGAATTCCCATGTCTTCATCTGAAGGTTAAGGCTACTCTTAACTACCCTCCCCACCTTTGAGGGTGGTTAAATACAAGCAAAGTATAATGTATTAGATGGTGTTGCCTACCTCCCGCCCAGGGGTTGTCTTCCCACCAGCTTTCCGAGCTCTAGACATTTACCAAGAAATGGCCTGTGAAAAACCCAAAGCCTTTGTATCCATACAGTTAGCTTAATGAGAATTCTGAGCCAGTCGTTCTCTGCAGCAGCTTCCTACATGTCCACTGGGACCCTGGTAGGTCGTCCAGATGGGCTGTTACATGACTTAGAACATCCTGGAGGAGATCAAATGGCCAGAAGCATAGCAGGAGCCTGGCTAGACCCTCCAGGCAACTATCAAAAGAAGGAAGTTGCCACTGGTGACAAATTCTTCAGATCTCAGAAATAGCGGTTCACCCAAAACCAAGTTCACATGTGCACAGAGTGAAAAGTCTAAAAGACCCAATACTGGTCTCATTCAGCTCCAAGTCACGCCCACTAAAACCACTGTCAATAGAACCATCTTTGGAAACAACAGGTAAAATTAAAGACAATTAACTAGATCTTTGTGATGTGGCCAAACAGTAATGTGACTGATTTCACAACGCATTTGGCAAAACCAAATGGGTATGGTTAAAACATTTAGAGAAAGTTGCTCCCAAAGGACATACAAACAAAAAAGCATACTGTTCAACAATGTAATTTAATATCCAATATATTGCAAGCAAATCAAGAGGAATAGAGTATCCCAACAACCAATATTACTCTTTTCTAGGAAATAGTTTAAAACCAGAGTCTCTTGTCATGGAACAGAAGTTCTATTCTCCACAGAGGAATGATGCTCAGCTGATGGTGAAAACATGCAAATGCTGCCCATCAGGCATTGTGCTAGGGACCTGTGTCCACTTTCTCAGTTAATTCCCGTAGGACGCCATGTGATGAGGAAACCAGCTCAGACAGAGTTAGTGATGTACCCAAGGGTACATCGCCAGCAAGTGTGGGAGTTAAGGACCTTTCCATTTCAACCAACTGACTTATATGCAAAAGGCGGATCAAAACAAAGCCCTTCCTATTCCAGCCCACCCAACACACCTCATACATGTACAGTTGTCATAGTGGGGGGGGGGGGGGCAAGAGATGGGGACGGTACAGAGAATGTCAGAATGAGCTATGCTTCTGCTTTCATTCATGAGTCATGGTGACCATTTTGTGCTTATGAAACCACACTCAAAATGGTATACTATGGGGTAATCTTTAGACTTTAGAAGGTCAAAAATGGTGCCTCTACCTTGCACAGCAGATTCTAGACCTAGGATTCTATTACTTAAAATTATCAAAATGCAAATCCAACCAAGATGCCAGCTTAGCATGGTGGTGGTGAGTATGTAAATTAGTATAAACTTTTTGGTAAAAGCTATTAAAATTTAAAATATGGACATCTTTTGACCTAATATTTTCTTACCTAGAAGTTTAACTATAGTCATGCCATATAGTATCCAAAGATATAGCTATATAAGGACATTCATTTCAGGACTGTTTATAAACATGAAAGACTGAGAACAACCCACATATCCACCAGCGGGAATTGACTAAATAATTTATAGTACATACATAAAATGGATTATTCTTTAGCCACTAAAAAGGACAAATGTCCATTGATATGAAAAAGATGCCCAAGATATGTCACCGAGAGGGGGAAAAAAGCATATTGTAAGTCAGCGTGCATAAAATTACCCCATTTTTGTAAATAATAAGACATATGGTTGTATATGTGTAAGGAAAAGATCTGGAATGATATTCACCAAACTATTCACAGTGTTTTTTTTTTTTTCCCTAGGGGAAAAACTAGGAAGGTTCCTACTTTCTACTTTTTAGATTTCTACATTTTTAGAAATTCTTATCTATATGAATATTTATTGTTTTGTCATAAAAAATTAATAAATTTTTTTTATTCTAATTGTTAGTCTGGGGCTTGGTGTTTGCGATATGAGAACTTAACCAATATTTCAAATCTGGAACTAGAAAGGAGAACAAAAAGAACAGAACATCTCCAAAATGTGATTCTCGTGTGAGCCATACTTGAGAAGCAACGATTTATAAGGGAATGGATTTGCTGGTAGCTTTCAAACACACAGCTGCAGATAAACTATTGTTGATGACCCAAAATTTTCTTCGACATGTCTGGGGAAAATGGCAGAGTTATAATATGTTTGTATGACGCCTCTTTGTAAAATTCAATAAAATAAACAAAAATGTAGTCCATTTATGGTTGGGTCTGCAAATTTCTCACTTAAACCATCAAACTTATTTTTAAGGAGAAGATTTTCTAACGGTGTGTTTTGGGGCCTTCAATCTTAATGTAAAGACTTGTTAGATCGTATATACGAAGCTACCTGTGTTTCCCAATTAAATCTATTCCTGGAAGCATGTGAAGGTCACATGTTAAGGGCACTTGTACAACACACAACCTTCCACAGCAATGCTGAGTGACAGAGCCTGGGGAAAGCCTGTGATTGGCTGGCTGGCCGCCCAAAGACCTCACAAGGTGGCCGCCAGTGGGCTCCAGGAGTGAGTCTGATTTCAACAGCACACTGAGAATGGATCCATCTCTCATGGGTGAACCTACGGCCTTACAGAGTCCGGTTCAAATAACTAGATTGCTAGAGAATTAATTTGCAACGAGAATGATCTTCTATTATACAAGCTAATACGTATGATAGCACATGATGGCTTTCTCTCCTTTTGAATGATCTATTGGCAAGTTCAGTATTGTCAGAAGGTTATACTGCAAGTACGACCTCACAGCAGAAGCAGGAAGTTATATAACTGGAAGGTGTAAAGGCATCTGGCCCAAACAGCCTGGTGGGCCCATCTCCACAGTATAATTACATCTTCCAAAATGCCCAGATGCTACTCCTCCATTCAGCCAGGACACCCTCTCTCAAGGACAGGACCAACTTCTGGCTGTTCATCTCTCTTTTTCTATCCCCCTTCGGAAACACAGTACATCACGACGGATTAGATTTCTGCTGTTTGTTTGTTTGTTTATAATCACATTCGATTTCTGCCTCATGAGCTCATTCTCTGAATCACCTTGAATGTGATATCTGATGCCTGCAAATTCTCCAGATAGACCATTTCTGACTTTGCTCTCTCGGATGGCTAATCACATCCATTATATGTATATTTTACGGGCTTTACTGTGAGAAGACAGAGTAGTCAGGATGGGACAGGCTATGCTGAAGTAACAGGGAAATCAAAATCTCAGTAGCTCAGCAATACAACTTATTTCATACTTTTGCAAAGTCTATCATGAGATGGCAGGGCCCTCCTCCCATCTGGTGAGACTGGACCCAGGTCTTTATTCTGTCATTTACACATCAATGCAGGCTACAGGATCACTGCAGCAAAGGAGACAAAGAGGGAGGGGAGAGTTGGCTCTTAAGCACCTCTGTGAAAGTGACATCTGATGTCCCATGTTTCATCCGACTGTAGATGAGTTTGGGAAATATGGTGGACCACTGGATTATTTGGAGAGTGCTAGTTGTGACTGAAACAGAAAGTTCCCATATTTCCAGGTGCTTAAAAGTACTTTACTGTCACTTTATACCAGTAATAGCTAAGATCAGAGAGCACTGGATGCTTCAGAATTGTTCTTAGTCTGTTTCTAACGTTACTCATCAATATGATCCAGATAATTTACTGAGGGTCTAAAAATCTGGGTTAGACAGGGATAGAGAGTAAACCCAGTTTTACCTTTGAAAAGTGCATAATCTAGTAATGAGGTATTATGTTAACAAAAAGCAATGCTGTTATATGCATATAACACAAAACATAGAATATATACAAAATATAATATCAATATCAATATATAAGATATACATTTAATGATATATAACCGTAATACAGAGAAAAACTAAATGGGAACTAGACTAAATATACAAATCAAATTTCGTGGGAGAAATGATTTCCTTTTGAAGAATACAGGTCATGAACCCAGAGAAGGCAGAATTTTCAGTCCTTTAACAAAGGCTTGTGAAAGGTAGAGACAGGTGAGAAGCATATATGAAGGCAGGGGGTGTGAGATTAGCAGTATCTCAGGTCAGTGCAATGTGATGTGTCTGGAACCTAGGTTAAAGCAGGAGAGGAAATGGCTGGAGATGGGCTGGTAAGGTGAGTTGAGGCCTTGAATGCCACTAGGTGGGCTTGAACGTTAGTCTAAAGGTAATGGGATATACCGCTGGTCTAGGGAGAAAAGAATAGCTAAACCTCCTTTAGAAAACTCGGTATCAGAGTAGAGAACAGCCAAAAAGCCATCACAGCCACTGCAGAGAAGGGACTTTTTCCCAATGGCCCATCTCTCACTGGGACCCCCCCAGATTTGAACCTCCTGATGTGTCCATGGCCTTGGAACCTTCCCAGACGTCCCCATCCTAGACCTGGCTGGTACTCATCTGAACAATTCATTCCTTCTCTGCCCCCTGCTCAACAAATCAGCAAACGCTGTTGGCTCTACCTTCTGAGCACATCCCAAGTCCAAACACTCCTCCCCAGCTCCTGCACTCCCACCCTAATCCAAGCTGCCCTCCCCCAGCATGGTCCTTTAAGAGCCTAAATCAGAATTCCACATCCCACAGGGGCTCTCCACTCCACTCAGAATGAAACCCAAAGTCTACCCCCAGTCTCTGTCCTTGCTCTGCTCATCCCAACTCCACGCCTGCTCCCACTCTAGCTTCGGGGCCTGCTGTTCTCTGTACATTTGGGCCATCAGGTGCCTTCGCTGAGCCTCCTGCCCAAAGAGCAATACACCCACATCCCTCCCCATGAACCCTTCCCCCGTGGCTTCAACCCTCTGAGCTTTCCATGGCTGCACTCCAGACCTTCACTGGAGCCTGGCACCCAGGAAGCCCTCTGGAATTATGTGTTACGTGAAGCAGTGAATAAATGGCAATTTTTGTAACATCAGGTGGAATAAAAAATGGGACTATGGGGCGCCTGGATGGCTCAGTCAGTTAAGTGTCAGACTTTTGATTATGGCTCAGGTCATAATCTCACAGTTCGTGGGATCAAGCCCCGCATCTGCGCTGACAGCACGGAGCCTGCTTGGGATTCTCTCTCTCCCTCTCTTTCTGCCCCTTCCCTCCACTCTCTCTCTCTCTCTCAAAATAAATAAATAAACTTAAAAAAAAAATGGGGCTAACAGCTAAGAGAAAGGCTGCTCTATTCCTTCCTTACAGAACTTAACAAAAATCTCAGACCATGTTCTCATTCCAAGCACCTCTACTCAAGTTTAACTTGCTCGGGTAGAGGCTCCTGCCTCTAAGGCAGGACAGGAATATTTATCAAGAGTGATGAGTGGCCAGGGTGCCTGGGTGGCTCAGTCAGTTGAGCATCTGATTTCAGCTCAGGTCATGATCTCATGGTTCATGAGTTCAAGCCCAGCATCAGGCTCTCTGCTGTCAGATCAGAGCCTGCTTTGGATCCTCTGTCTGCCCCCGCCCCCATCTCTCTGCCCCTCTCCTGCTCTCTCTCTCTCTCTCTCTCTCTCTCTCTCAAAAATAAATAAATAAACTTAAAAAACAAGTGATAAGAGGCAAAGGAAGGGCCTGAGAGTCCCATGGAGCCAAATCAGCTACATGGCAGGTGTGACCCTTGCACCCATTTCAGGGGCTGCAACCACTGAGGCCAGTGGGGAGCGGCAGGGGGTAGAGAGGGCTCAGGATGCTAGGTTTCAGGGCTTATGTCTGCTCCCTGCCTGCAAGTCATTTACCCTCTCAGACTCCCCCCCCCACCACCCACCCCACTGCCACCACCCAAGTATTATGGTAAGTGAAAGTGCTGGGCTGAGCCCCTACCCACAGGGTCCTCAGTGATGGAACTGAGAGGTGTGGGGGTGAGCCGGGAGTATCCTGGGCATTGCATGAAAGCGTTTGAGGGGTTCCACTTAGGGAGGAGGGGCAGGAGCCCCTCACCATGCCACACCCCCTCCTTTCCAGCGCCAAGGGGAAAGGTAGAGCTAATACTTAGGGAGCATGGGAAGAAAAGGCTCACTTGCAATCCTGTTCAGAGCCAAGGAATGGTTTCCATGCTCAGAAAGACTTGAAAGTTTACATCTGTGACGCCGCATGCTGTTTTGACAGAATTCTTTTCGTAAGCTGGAAAAGGGGAGCAGAAGGAAATGTGGCCCTTAAAAGAGTAAATTAGCGACAATGCCTTTCGAAGTCCACAAGCCCCCCGTCCCACCCCAACAAACAGAGGTTCCAAACAGGCCACCAATCTATCGGCATGCCCAGGTCTGTGAGGTCACAAGCCACCCAGGAGCCTCGGGACAGGACTGAGTCCTGAGTTCACCTCTACCTGTTTCGGGCATCTGTCTCTTAAGATTTAGGTAAGAATGACTCAACAAAGATGACAAGAAAGACAGAATGGGGATGGATGAGAACAAAAGGGAGAAAAAGTCCATGTTTCTGTGCTGTAGGAAAAAAGTCCATTTCTTTGCCCTTCAAAACCTGACCCAGTTTTCTCCAGCTGAAAGGCAGGCGTCTCAGGAACTCCCTGAGTAGAAATTAAGAGCATCGGAAACTGACTAAGGAGCGGCCTTAGATCAGCAGGGGTTATCACCCCCAGGATGTGCTGTACGATACATATGCTCTCCTTGCTCCGCCCCAGAAATGCCGATTCAGGGTACGGGTAGGTGTGTGCACAGGTGTGTGGGCACCAGAACGGGCCATATGTGCATTTTAAATGCCCCCAGGTGGTCCTGACTCACTGGAACGTAAGGTACAAACCGCTCTAACAGAGAAGAGTCTCTGGAGTGACGCCTGCCAAAGAAGATTCTGCCCACCGATCAAGATTCCTTCTGAAAGAATCACTTATTAGCCCTGCCAAGCTCCAAGGTACAGAGAGGCTCCCAGGTCCCCAGAATACTGGCCTGAACACTTTAGCCACAGTCTTTATCAGCAGCAGCTGTGAATTTGAATATTGACTTGAACTTCAATAGCCCACTCCTTCCCACTCTCAGCCTCTCCTGACTTCCATTCATTTGTCAAGTGCGTGTTGAGCACCTGCAATGTGCCAGGCCCCGGGGATACAGCAGAGAACAGCGCCTTTCCTCATGGCACATGTGGCTCAAGAGGGAGAGAGACAGGAAGCAGTGACCCACGGACAGCTGTCTAACTATAATTGTCAACACAAGCCAGCAAACACACAGGACGGTGTAAAGCTATGTGACAGGGGCCTGCTTCCCCTCGGGGGCTCAGAAACACCATCTTGAGGAAGGAGCCCTCAAGAGGAGATGAAAATCACAAGAGTAGGCTAGCCAGAGAGCTTTGGGAAGGAGCACACGGCACACCTTTTTAACTATATAATAAATAGTCAGGAAGCTTTGTCCCTAAGAAGAGACACTCACCCACTTCCCCGTAGTGATCCCCCAGAGATAAGGCACTCAGGGCAACCAAGCGGGGCCAAGGAGCCCACACAGGCCCTCAAACCATCTCACATTCTAGCCACGTAGTGACCAAGGGGCTGGGTTTGCTCTGTCTGCTTCAGGCATTCATTCATTATTCACTCAGCAATTTCTTGAACGACCTCTTTTTCTCAAGCACCGCGCCAAGCACAGAAGGTGCAAAGCTTAATCGATCACAATCCCTAGCCTCTAGAACCTCACCACCTGTTAGGGGAAACACACTAAAGGTGATTCTAAACTAGACTGTAAAGCGGGAGCAATGGTGATATGTTGCAAGATGAAATGAGCAACATGCAAGCACACAAGCCGCTGGGAAGAGCACCTGGCATGTAGTCGATGTTTCATAAATATGCGTCATCGTCATTAGAAGAGGATGGTGTGTAGGATACCATGCGGGGTAGAACGGAGTATAGGAGCCACCTAACCGGGATGGTTAGGAATGGTGGGGATGACACCTGAGCTGGGTTTCAAAGGATAAATAGGAGCATCAATCTGTATCATCTTAATTAAAGTACCTTACTAATAATAGCTAACCTATACGGTGTGCTAACCACGCATCAGGCACTGTGGGAAGTGCTGTCCCCATTTTACAGACGAGGAAGCTAAGTCCTCAGAAGGTGAAATAACGAAGGGTCCCGCACACAGCAAGTGGGAGACCCAAGATTTGAAGCCAAGAGGATATGATTCCAGAGGCCAATCTTTTTTCTAGTAGTCACATTTCCAAATTTCAAAAAAATAAGTAAACTTCAATAAAGAACAAGGAATGGGTAAATACCTATGGATCCATAACCTGAAATGTATGTAGTCATTTTCATATTGGCCTCAGTTATTTTTCCGTAAAGGCGCTGAAGTAACTTTCCTTCCCCAAAGATCACCATGGTGGATCTGGTGTGTGCCCTTGTAGTCTCATAGCTTTTACTTCTACCACCCGTATAGATAGCCAGAGACAGTAAGATATCTAGAATAGCAAGGGGTTTCATTGTGTTTTAAATATCCTTATAAATTGCTTCTTTCTCTATGTGTTCTCTAACTTCCTTCTTTTTCATGCAATGTTTTGCATTGAATGTACTGCGATGATACTTACTGACCCAACTTGTTCACTTTAACTGCTGCACGTTATTCCATCTCATACCATCACTGATGTGCCTGTGGTCCTAACGATGAACACTGAGTCGTTACCACCTCGTCACCATTGGAAATACTGCTGCGCTGGACATCCTTGCACAAGGCAAGAGTTTCTTCAGAAGCTGAACCCCTACCCTCGATATGTCACCAATTCCCCAAAAAGATAGTAAGACAAAAGATGGAGATAAAGTACAGTCTGTAGGTGCCCTAGAGTGAGCACTAATCAAAACCCCTCCTGGCTACAATGAAATTGTAATGGGAAATTTGCCATCTTTGATAGAATGGGAAACTGAATGGGAAAATTTGCCATATTTGATAGAAATCAGCACAAATGAGCTATAGCCTAGTTATTCTTTTCAGAACTTAGAGTTGGTTTTCTTGGCCATACATGAGAATCACCTGGAAAGCTTTCAGCATCACCAGAGATTCATGATTTATTTGGTGTGGGGTGTGATCTCAGTGTCACCACCCAGTTCCTCACACCTGGTGGAAAGCACTGCTGTGATAAACATGTCCCGAATTCACTCTGACCTTGGGACAGACAGGACCACTCTTTTTCCCTCTTCTTGGGACTCTTCTCCAACCCTCACATCTACCCCACCCCCACCCTGCCCCACCTTGTTCTACAGAAGGACCCATGTTGACTTCCCTGGGTACACCAGTCTTCCTCTGCCTGCCTTGACAGAAACTTTGTCACACTGATGCTGAAAGAGCATCTTTCATGACTGTCTGCCATGCGTGTGTGCTACTGGAAGCTGAGAAGGAAATGCTAATCAAGAAAAAAAATAGCCTGGGTGGCTCAGTTGGTTAAGTGTTCGACTCTTGATTTGGGCTCAGGTCATGATCTCGTGATCGTGAGATCGAGCCCCTCCCTGGTTGGGCTCCACGCTGGGAGTGGAGCCTGCTTGGGATTCTCTCCCAATGTCCTTCCCCAGTGCTGTCTCTCTCTCTCTCTTTCTAAGAAAGAAAGAAAGAAAGAAAGAAAGAAAGAAAGAGAAAGAAAGAAAGAAAGAAAGAAAGAAAGAAAGAAAGAAAGAAAGAAAAGAAAAGAAAAGAAAAAACAAAAAACAAAAAAACAAAAAACAAAAAACAAAAAAAAAACAGGACAGGAGGAGTTTACTTGTTTACCTCTGTTCCATCATCTCTCCATGCAATGACTCATTGTACCAACACCGACATTGCTGTCTGCTCAGTGTTCAGGGCATTTATATCAGGCAAAATATATGGCACTTCTGTCTAGAAAGAACGTCAGCCTATGAAAACCGAACAACAATGCTGCTGGGGAACCTACGTGAGTTTATGTCCATTTCACAAAGGAATAAATGAGGTTCCAAAGATGAGGTGACTTAAATCACGGTTCTCAGATTTTGGGACTTCACATATCAGTAAAAGAAAAAAATTTAATAGTGAGCCCAGTACCTTTATTTTGTCTGTTGGCATTTTTTAAATACCGCCTACTATCACTATTATTTAAAAACTAAAGAAGAAGAATACTTCAACAACATTGACAAAAAGAAAAGACCTTTATCTCAGAATAAAGTCCTTAAAACTGAATAAATTTAGCCTTAGGGAAAACTGAATCCATTGTGCTGATTCTTCTGCATTTTAATGCAGATGGTGAAACTTTGTCCTAGACCAGCATGGTCCAAGGACCCACATCTGGGAACCATTGAGTTAGAGCATAGAATCTTAGAATTATAAAATATCTTTAAAGTAACCATGTTCAACCACCCCTGTGATGCTTGAGTTCCTTGTATAATATACTTGACTAATGTGTGTCCAGCTAGTCGTAAGGACGTGTTGATGAGGCCATTTTGACACATGGACATCTTGACATGTGGAGTATAAAATTGTAATTGAGGTTTTTTTGGTAACGGCAGAAAAAAAAATCAGCTACTCTAAAACACAAATCAAGATGCGAATGCTTTCCATATTTTCAGCTCTAACCCCAGCCCCACCCCAGAGACCTGTCACTGACCTTCAATGTCAGCAGATCCCCATCTCTAGGCTAATCAAAAGGGCCAAGTGACAGGTAGGTGGGGCCCACAGATGTGTCAGGAGTGGGGCCTGGGTCAGAGAAGAGCTGTGGGTCAGGAGTAGGAGGAGGCTGAGGGAGGGGGTGGAGAAATGGGCCAAAAGCATCAATCTTGCACCCAGCTCAAAAACAGAAGAAAGTTTAATGGTAGGAATGAAACTCTGTTCTGCTGTTGACCAAAGAAAATCGACTCTCTCGGAAAGGCACGTCCAACTGCTCGTGGTGTTAGTATTTTGCAACATCGCACCGAAATTCCCATGACATCAAACAGCCAATCAGAATTGCAGAATGTGGTATGATCATTCGCACTAACGGCCATCTGAGGTGTATCTTTTAAACCTTTGCAACCATGAGAAAAATCTTCCCTATAGACGCCTAAAATGCATTTCTCCTTGGTTTCCGCCGCAGTCCCAGACCTTGCCTGTAGGGCCCCACCAAAAGAATCTAATTCCTCTTCCCCGTGACAGCTCTTCAGAATCACACCTGCCCCCGAATCCCTTCGCCGGCCCAGGGGCTTCAGTTCCTCCATGAGTTCCTGATGTAATGTGGTTTCACATCCCCTGCCTGCCCTGGCCGCCATCCTCTGAATGTATTTATTCTGCCTTGTCTCCAGTGCTTTTCAAGGGTGGCCCACAGATCTGAAGTCAGTCCCCTGGGCATGGCCCCACCAGTGCCTCCATCGCCCCCTCCACTCTCGCTGCCATTTTAAAAGCCACCAGGGCTTTTGCGGCCCTGTCACACCACTGATGTTGCAGCTATGCTGTTGGCACATGGGCCCGGACCTGAGGCTTGTAAGTTGGGGCATTCTCCACTGCACCACACAGTCCTGAGGCCCCCATGGCACCGTCTTAATGGGGAAGGATGATGGGAGCCATCGCGGCTGGTACGTGGCTCCAGAATGAGACAGGGACATTCAGCTTGAGGTGCTCTCCTTTCTTTGGCCTCAGTGAGCGTGGTTAGACGTCCTCTAAGTATAAGCAGCGTGGCTTCCAGCTGCCTGCACCACATGCAGTCAGCCCTATTACCAGCCGTGATCCCCAGGGCACAGTGCTCCTCGGAGGAATAGAAACAGTTCTCCAGGAACCGTGGACTCGCCTTAGCCTCTCCACCCCCACCCCCATATTGCCCTTGCGAGTTGCCTGCCTGGGGACAACACACAGGTGTCTCAACCCCTCCAAGAGTCACAAACAGCCCTGGGAACAGCAGGGGGATTTGACATCGTGACATTCAACGCTTGAATAAGCAGCAAAAATTAGAGAAACTTCCAAGGGGGAATGGAATCAGTAGGAGACACATCATCCACCACTTTTGACTGACTTTCCCACAGCGTGAAAATTTCTCTTCTGCTATGAAAGAAAGTTTCCCTGGCTCTGCCCCCACTTCCCTCACTGTATTTCCCTTTAAAACACTTCATATGGTGGATGAGACAGTCATTAAGACATTGAAATTATGAAATGCTTCATGGATACGCATTAAACAATGGATTCTTGCAGCAAATCTTCTAGCAGTGAATTAATCCTGCTTAAGCTGGCTGTTGACTACAGATCCCTGTACATAAACATGCGCGTACACACACACACACACATACACACACACACACCAGCTGTAAAACCATTACAAGATAGATTTTTCCCTTGAACCACACCTGTGGCCGTGAGAAGTTCCCCATTAGCAGTAACAATGCCGGGCGACAGCGATCCACCATATCCCTCATTTAGAACAAAATAACTCTTACGAGGGTCCCAGAAGGATGCAGTTCGCGCACTATCAGAGTGAATCTCGAACTTCTCAACCATTCGTTCCCCCCCCCCCCCACACACACACACACTAACTCTGGGTTCTGCCAGAAACCAGCCGCCCTAATTCTCATTATTACTGTTAATATTAATAAAGATGGTGGTGCTAATGAGAAGAAAATGTGTTTCAGCACAGAGACCATCCACCCACTGCGGGACAGGCTTTAGCATTCAGATTTCATTAGCATTAATGTGGCTTCTGCCAGGAGAAGATTTGCACATGGAGACAAGGCTCTGCTTAGACACATATTGTTTTCCTCTCATTATGTGGACATTTTCAAGAATATTCAAAATGCAACACAAATTAGGTATGTCATGAGGCTACAGAACTCACGGTTCACTGTGAAGAATGTCAAGTTGGCTGTGGATGAGGCATTTGTGGGTATGGCAGTTTCCTCTCCTGCATGGCAGAAACTTGAATTTATACACTCCCTAGGGATTTCTGCTTGGGTACACAGGCTTGGAAAGCACCTTGCCCAGAGACCTTGGCCCGAAGGAAACCAGACAGCCGGAAGCCGTTCTCTGTTCTTCAGCCTCTGTAGACAGGAGAGGAGAGATAGGAATCAGGAGGCCCAGTCCAGGCCTGTCTTAGAACAGCTGCGGGAACCAGGCTCTCTGAACATACAAGCCAGAAAGACCTGTCCAGGAAACTGAGGCTAGAGCGCTGTAGAGCCATGTACTCCAGAAATGAAAGCGCATGACTTACCGTGCAATTCTTGAAGTCCACTGAAATCGCCAGTTGTTATCGCACGTTGTAGGCTGTCCCCAGAGAAGAAGTTGAGTCAGTCAGGGCCCAGTCACGTGGTGCAGGTGTGTGTGCAACATCAGGTTCTCACCTGCCTCACTTTCTCCCTGGTGAGCTGCTGTGTTTCTCCAGGTGTGTGTGTGAGAGGGACAGAGAGACGAGGGTCAACACAGCTAATGATGGCTAGGGTTGGCTGCAGTGATCAAGCCCCAAACCATGGAACTTGGATTTGTCATTCACACTGCTTCCTGAATATCTGAGCCGGGTCATAATGTTGTGACATACATGCACATGTGCACGTGTACCGGTGCATACACACAGAGAAACCGGCTGAGAAACAGATTTACCCTAGTTTGCCTCGGTCTTTGGGAGGACAGGGAAGCCTAAGATAGAAGTGAACTTAGGGTGCGTTCCTGGCCACCCCTGCCCATTCTCTTCCGTTTAAGGTGACCTTGTACATGCTCAGCAGGCTTGCATTCCTTTTTATGACAAATGACATCATTTGTGCACCGTGGCAACAATAATGTCCCGTCCTGTAGGTCTTTGGGTGTTGGCAGGTGTCTCATTGGTCAGAAATCCCCGATCACTTGTGTCTCCTGGTCCTAGATTTTTGAACTACTGAGTCGATTTTGCCCCTACAATCTGGAGACCCAAGAAAGCTGGAGGGAAGAAAAGCAGAGTTGACTACAACTCCATTCTTGAGTAAACAGCCATTTACATACTAAAAAAGTAAGACAGAATCCTATCCAGCAGCATTCTACCATGCTGTGCAATCTTGCCATTGGCCTAGATAACCTGAGTTCTTGAAAAATTCCAAATGGGCTACACCAAATAATACAAAACACATTCCCATTATCCCAACTGATAGTTGTCTTTAGATAAAATGTGCTCTCGTGTTTCTTTAACATCATTAAAATAAGAGTTTAAGTTTCCATCCTTCACTACTCAAGGTTATGAGTTAACAGAAACAGACCAGATGAACTCTATTTCGGCATCTATTTTTATAAAGTAAAGTGCACATGAAAACCAACATTAAGCAGAGTTCTGATTGGGCCTGCCTGCCCTGGCAAAACAAAATCAGCATTTGAAATATCACCTGGATAATCCAGTCCTGAGACAATGAAGCTTTCTCCCTGTAAGGCTAGTTTAGTGTCAAGACAGGCCCGACAAGCAGGAAATAAATATTCAAAAAAAGATACAAATTAATTCACAATCTTTTCACTAGTGGATATTTTTCATGACATTAGCAATTTAACCACTATCTAAAAGTCAATATCTACTCAAATTTGGGTAGAGTCTAAAATTTGAGTGGGTGAGTCTAAAAAATTCTTGAGTGAGTCTAAAATTTGCAAACGTCAGTGCTCTGAGAACTCTGGCTGAGTTCTTCTCAATAGAAAACATGGCTTCCCCACCACTCATTTCTCTCTTCCTCAACTGGGCCACTTAACTGAGCCCTTTAGATACATAAGAGTCCAAGAAAATGCCCAAAGACTTGAAAAGAGAAAGTATTTCACACCTGCTAGCCCAGGGAGAACCACTCATGCTCAAGTGTAAGTACAGGAAGAAGCCAAAAATGGCTCTTAAACAGACATCCCCTAGGGAGGGCAAGGCTGTGTCTGCAGCTAGGAATCTGACTTCCCTTAGTGTAGGTCGGTAATACTCAGATCACAGCTCTCCAGCTGCAAGCAGATCTGTTCACAGGAAAACATTTAGTGAAGCCCTCCCTTTCTCTATGAAAAATATATATTTTACCTCTCTATGAAAAATATATATTTCACCTCTTCTTCCAGGGCCGGATCAAGTGACACTTTCATTCAGTGGTAATTGCAAATATGATTCCTAGCATGTCCACCTCTGAGGAACACTGATGCGAGGCCAGAGTCAGCTACTCTTAACATGTCATAGAAATTACTTTCACTCTCACCTTCTCCCGGCCCCTTTGCAAACTGGAACCTTTAGCTAGGTACTGAACCATCAGCCATGACGGGGTGAGGGAGAGAGGAAGGGATTTCCTAATCCTATTCTACTTGAATCGTACCAGCTTCTCCAGGGAAGGAGCCCATGAAGGGGGAATATTCTCACACAAGCCCAAAATGTTTACAGGCCTCATTGCTTGTCTGAACTGACACTGTCTCAGCAGAGACTCAGAAAAGTTAAGTAACTTGTCAGAAGCCACCCAGCAATTAAATGCCAGAGCCATGACTCCAACCTTGTTCCATTGTACTCCAAAGTTCATGATTTTTCCATTATGTAGCACTGCTCAACATTTTTCTTAAGGGTTCTCAGGAACCATATTAGTTAAGGTAACATCCACTGCTACAACAAACAAGCTTAAAACTATATAATGACTCAAACAGGATAGTTTGTTTAACGCACACATGAAGTCTAAAATGAATATTCCTTATGGGGGCCTGTCTCCTGGAAGTTGTGATTCAAGGTTGAATGAGGCTCCTTCCACTTTGTGACTCTGCCATTTCAACCTATGGCTTCCGTGCTGGTCATGCTCACCTTCATCGAGAAGGTCCAAGAGGAAGCGCATAGCGGATCAACCATGAACCAGGCCTAGAAATGGCATACAATGGGCCACCTGGCTGGCTCAGAAGAGCACGCGACTCTTGATCTCAAGGCTTTGAGTTCAAGCCCCATATTGGGCATGGAGTCCACTTAAAAAAATAAATAAGTAAAAATTTTAAAAAGGAAAAAGAAATGGCACACATCGATCACTTCTTCCCACACTCTTTCATCTAGAACCCAATTACATGGCCTCCTTTGAGAGATGCAGCCTAGCTGCACACCTGAGAAAAAGAGAAAATTGGTTTGGTGAACAGCGGACTGACCTTTTTCACAGAAGCTGAAATATTTAATATTTGAAAAGAAAAAAATACACATCTCAACAGAAGCTTGTGGCACAAATTATTTGTGTTTTAAAATACAATATCTATTCAAATAGTTATGCACATCAACCAAAATTAAGGTTTGAAAAAAACTTTTCAGCCAGGACCTGTGATCAGTAAACATTTATATCTTTAAAAAGGGTTACAAATTAATTCGCAGTCTTCACATTACTGGGCATGTTTCAAGATATTTAGCAATATAACCAGCCTCTGAAAACAACTCCTGCTAAAAATGGAATCAATAATATGAAAGGGTCAGGTTGACCTCACTATTACACCATCCATAAGAACTAGGCCTGGCCCTAAAAAGTACCTTCCTACTAAGACTGACCCTATCATTTTAACAGGAGAGATGCTCCCTGAACTCACAAAGCAAAGTGCCCTGTAAGGAAGGTAAACTCTGGTTCTTTACCGTTGTTGGCAGTGAAGTACATAAGTCACCTTGTAAGCCCCAACCATTCTTGAGCATCGATGTCTGAGATTCCATCTATATCTGCCCACATTGTTTTTACCACTGATGACTTCTCCCAAGAGACCCTTTGCAGCAGCAAGACAAAGAAGGTCTTACAATGACAGTGACAATGCTCTAAGCACTTTTCTCCGTGCAAGAGTTGGGCAGTAACCACGGGGGATGAAACCACATCCCCTCCATGCCTGTTCATGGACTCTGTTCCAAATGTCCAGGTGCATATGGCAATATTTGGAAACTGAAGCTATGAGCACCCTGAAGAATGAATTAAACATCTATGTTCTCAAATAAACTTTGGGTATATAAAAGTGAGATGCCTGAGACAGGAAAACATAGACACTCTTTGTCTGGTTTGTTAGATGTGGTCGTTCAATTAAATGCCTCTGCTACTCCGTTCGCAGCCCTTGCTCTATCCCCACCCCTATTTTAGCTTTCTTCTTGGCCTTCTGAAGAAAATCAGAAGGGTGGGAACCAGAGTGTAACACAGAGTCTGGCAAATGCCAAGCGCTCATTTCAACTCTTCCAATATGTATGAAGCGTCATTATACACAGGCAACCATACACAGTATTGGGGTTACGGTATGGTCCCATTTTGAAAGAGGTCCCACTCTTTCGGAGTAAACAAGGTGCATATTCTTTCGCACGTAGTAGAAACTCTGAGACTATTTGTTGCATAACTGAGTGAAAGATCAGACACTATAGTCACAC
This sequence comes from Panthera leo, assembly GCF_018350215.1. Taxonomy (NCBI): domain Eukaryota; kingdom Metazoa; phylum Chordata; class Mammalia; order Carnivora; family Felidae; genus Panthera; species Panthera leo. The sequence continues at coordinate 18,510,473 of NC_056679.1, forward strand.
TGTATGTCAAGGAAAGACCCCAAGCTTTTTCTAAAACTGAAGAACATATCAATTTTGGTGAATTATTGATCCCCGTTTCCTTCAATGCAGTAGGTAGATTGCACAATTTTCACTGATAACGGTGGGTGAGAATGACATTAGCAGAATTTCTCCATAAGAAAATTTCATAAAATGATCATCAAAAGTACTGGAAACAGGAAAAATTTTTAAATATTCTCAACGTTCAGCCTTCCCCGGTTTGTCCTTTTAAAGAATAAACACACATGCACACCACTGAGTTATAAGAAGTACCACTTTAATGCAAGCCTGCGAAAACTACGGAATGGTTTTTAGGTTACTATTGAGAGCCAATAAAAGTATGATTGTCAAGTCAAAATTCATTTCAAATCTCACCAAAGATTCTGATACCTTCCATAATAGAGATGAATTGTCATACACCCCACGGAGTCCATTTCTCTTCAACTACATTCTGCTATAAAATTAAACTGGGAAAAATGATAGCACATCAGACACCAAAGAGCCTGTGACGCATGAAAAGTGGTGTGGCCCAGAACAAAGGACAAACACATATGGTAGCTGGTTGGATCATCCTGTCGAGTGTACCTCTCACCGTCATCACAGTCTCTCTGAAGCCAAACACTGCAGCCAGTAATTCCTCGTAACCACTATGTCCCTCCATAGAGCAAGAAACTGCCTGAGCCAGACAGAGGTGCCCATTTTAAGTAGAAGAGATTTTACCCTGCACGGTATTTTATTCAAGACATGCCGATTTACTTAGAGATCCTTTCTTAGAGCTCATGGTCTAAATCTTCATGCGCGCTCGTGTGTGTGCGTGTGTGCATGCACACACATGCGGTCATGCCGACGTGTATGGGTGTGACAGCTCTTTATAATTTCGGGGTTCCTCCCCAATTGCACAAATGCATACTTCAGATGACTTTGGTAACTTCATTTTCATACCCTGAAATGCAAGTACACCAAACCTCAGTTCAATACCCTTCACCCACTTAAAAGTCCATCCACCCTCCAAAGGACATCCACGCCTATGTCCTCCACCCTCCAAATTTATGTGCCTTCTGTTCCTATTTCCTTTTTTTTTTTTTAAAGTATAGAGGTTTATTAAAGAAGCTGCAAACATCTTTGTTCTTTTGATGGCATTATTACTGGCTCTCCGTTCCTGCCTAATGAAGAGGAGAGGTAACGTCTTCTCTTGCTCTCTCTCTTGTCCTCTGTCTTCTGTTACAAAATATTTAGAGACGACTAGCCTGCAATAGGGTTACAATGCTAAACATCTGGCTGCACTTAAATCCATACTTTAGTTAGTCTTTTGTCATTCTATCAAGCATTGAGTTGGACTAGAATTACCTCTGCCCCAAAGTTCTCTTCAGCCAGTTGACAACGGCTGCCTGACTCTTGCTATTATTGATTTAAACCCAAAAGACAGCCATGCTGTTCCTGTTCAGCACCTCCTGGTTCCAGAACAGTGGAAGCAAGCACACATTTTCCAAGTTAGGCTTAGAAAACCACTTTCACTTTCAGAAGGGAAGCCAGATCCTTCTACTGCATGAAGACCACAGGCAATTGAGTACTTAATAAATGTCTTTGATAAGGATTTTGAAGATTCTTAAACAGAAGGAAAGAGGGGACAAATGAAAGAGATTGAGAGAAGAAATGGTCCTGCAGTCAGAATGATAGAAATGCACAAAGACTCTCATGGCCATTTCTGTGAACATGTGAACCCCGAACTTTTATGAAAGACATTCTCTGCACCACACGCAGTGCTAAGTCATTGATGTGGATTCGTGATTCAACTAATCAGTGACTCAACGACCCAGGTATTGCCATTAATCTAATCCTACTTTACAAAGGAGGAAATAGGCACGATAAGATTCAGTAACTAGCCTAACATTGAGCTCAAAGGTGTGTTAAACTCCAGAGCCTTCGTGCATACCCACTTGATGTCGGTTACATGGGGCCTGGAGCTTCATAAGGCATCAAAAATGCCTGTTTCCTCTCCGACCCTCCCTCCTCCTAGCCCTTTCTTGTTCTGCGTTCCCAACAAACTTGTCCCTTGGGGCCCAGATTCCAAGTGTTCCACCACTTCTACTGCCCATCCTTTCCTTGCCCATCCTGAGCTCTGTTAGCCACTCAGCCACATCCTGAGCTCCTTCCAGTCCTGATGTCTTCCTTAGAAATCTAGCTCTCTAGGACAGTTCGCTAAGGTTCAAGCCATCCTGAGGGTGCAGGGGAGAAGGTGAGAGGCCACGTGCCAGCTGGCCAGGAACTAGAGGGACATGGCTACAGCAGCTAGCAGGGGCTAAGTCCCTCAGATCTAGGCAGTTCCACAAACTCAGCTGCACTGAAACTGGGGCCACAATGCACCCTGCCATAGTGCAAATTTGGAACCGTGATTGGCAGTTGGCTTGCAGACCCCTGGGCACTGACCAGTTTCCCGCGTAGGCTCATCCTTGTTATATGTGCCTTCTAGCCCACACTCCACTTTACGTCCTAAAGTCTTTTGGATGCTTCTCCTAGTGCTATTGCAGCATTATAATAGATCACCGCCATCAAGGGAACACGGGTGAAACCCATTTACACAAGCACACACACACACACACACGCAGGCGTGCCCATGGACACATACGCATCTGCATGGCCGCTGCCCCTCTTTTCCTCCCTCATGTTTTTATTATAATGTTTATCGTAATTTGATTCTATCTCCATAGAAACAATACTATGATCATTTTAATGTGTATCATGTATTAAGCATTGCCTCGTGTAAGGCAATTTCTATGCAATCATCTCATTGGATCCTCACAGCCACCTAGGAGAAGAGAATCGTCACTCACATTTTAAAGACACTGAATATTAAAGCTTACAGAGGCTCAGAGACTTGCCCTGGGACATTTGGTGAGTTACAAGTGACTGGTAGACAGGAGTTTCAGACCACCTTCCCTAAGACGCTAGTAATCTCTACACATGTGTAGAGGGACCTGCACCCCATGACCTTCAGAGAAGGCCAGAGAAACAGTACTAAAGGGTAATACTTTAGAGAAAAATCGCTTTTCCTAATAGTTCTTTTAAAAATATACGTATTTATTTATTTTGAGAGAGAGTGTGTGTTTGCGTAAGCGGTGCACGAACAGAGAAAGAGGGACACAGAATCCCAAGCACGATCTCAGGAATTGTGGGATCCCGGCCTGAGCCAAAATCAAGAGTCGTATGCTTAACCTACTGGCCTCGAGGCACCTCCTGATAGTTTCTTTTTATTGGTGTTTTCCAATTTTCCGTGGAGAAATATAAAGGAGGCAATTGACCACCTCTGACTGTTTACCTGCCATCATTTCCCCTCTTGTTCCTCAGAGACTATGTTAGCTCCTAAAACAGCTTACGAGGCGCAGACACAGGTCAGACCCAAACGCCAAGGGAAGGAAAAGGCTCTAGATAAGAAAAAGGAAGTAGGAGGAGAAAACATGCCTGTTTTATTGTAGTGGGGAATCACTCGAGTTAACCTTGTGCTTTTCCGAAGGAGCGTTTCGATAATCTTAGAGGGGCTAGAGCAAGAGCGTTTCCATTAGTGGTCTCCATTAATTTCCAATGGCCTCCTTCTGAGGGGTTGGGAAAATCAGCTGTTTGTGAGCTTCTATCACTGTCACATTTCCTTGCATTCAGAGGGAATGAAAGTCTAAAAAGCACTCCTGTCTCTCATGTAAACAGTTCCACACCCAGCCACAGCATTCAAGAAAGGTGGGATATGTTAACATCTCTAGAGAACTCCATGAACACAATCCGTCCAACTCTGAGATGTGACAGGATCTATACAAAAAAAAGTAAAAAGAAATCGCTGTCTGAAATGCCTAAAAACACGAACCAAATGGCGTTCTAGGAAAAAGGGTTCCTGCTAGGGACTACCTGCAGGAAATCACAAGGTAGGTGACTCACGTGAAAGGGATTAACCTTTGGTATTTAGATTGAAGTCCCAGATGGCGCTGGCCACTGGCCATTCTTATCATCTAGTGCTCAGAGGGTGCCAGCCGTCCGGGCTCTGGAGGTCAGGCTGGGGCAGGACGGAGGTGGCAGCCTGCCAGGCCTTACCAAAGGGTTGGCAAGCTATTTGATACGGGAATCGGAGTTTCCCTTTTGAGTCTCCTGAGCCCCAGGCCCACATAAGTATCCTCTGTTGACAAAGGGTCCTAACCGTTGAATACATACCACCGTGTTTTCTCCACTGCAGCTAAAGGCGTTAACACAGACTAAAGGCGTTTTTCAAAACTAGCATGGTTTCATGGCTTCTCTTCCAGTATTCCTCGGGTTTAATCAGGAAAACATGTGGTCATAACTGTTCACAGGCAGACCCCTTTTTGACATGATTGCCCATTTCATCAGTTTGATACTACAGGCATTTCTGGATTCCAATTAAGTAAATAGAGAATAGAGGCTGACCATGGAGAATCATATCAACTGATGCTTTAGACAGACTTGACCCTGTTGTGCATATGCAAACACGGACACAGAGTCTTTTCTAAACCTGTCTTCGTTTGGTGCGACCTATAAAGAAAAACATTATCCCACGTGACAATACTCGCTTGTAAAAAAAACTTCCCATCACTTTCATCAAATAGGTACTGAAGCAAAGTCGCAAATAACTGTATCGGCAAAACCCTACGTTGATCTCAAAGAAGATTCTACGTAAGGGCAGGTCTAGGTGCATCTCAAATACAGTGTGTAATTATTGACTCCCCAACACGTGCACAGGGTTTGTTTGTTTGTTTGTTTTTTTTTTTAATCAGGCTCAATGAGATTTCTCGTGCACTTTCACTTCTGGCAGTAAGTCTGGAATTTACTTCAGTTGATCGAAAGAATTTGTGAACAAGCATTTTATGTCAACTGTCACCACCCTCCAGCAACTGGCTGGGGCTGAAAGGTGTCTTCCACTGGACGGCCGGGGGAGGCAGGTCCGTGAGACCCCCCAGGTGTCTCGTCACTCAGCACGGCCACTTCATGAGAGTAACGAGACCAGCCCTGGCCACTTGACCATGGGCAGCATGGCAGGATTACCCCAACGGCCTCTCCGAAAACTCCGATAAGAACTGACAAATTGAATAAGGATGCGTGCCGAATGCCATTCTATCAGCACCCCCACTTGGCTCAAAAGCCGCAGGGGTGAGAATCTTTTGGTATAACTCATGCCGCGGTAAGAATGAAACCTGCAAACAGCAAAGCCCTGATTGAGAGGCGTTGGTTTTTTCTGTTGTTGTTTTTGTTTAAAAGAGGCAGTTTACAACGCCGGCTGCTACAGTCAGGGGACCAGTTAACAATGCAGAAGAGAAAAGAACCCTAGAAAAGAAAGCAAGATAAAGATGACAACAACTTACAGGAGAGGATGGTGAGCAATTGTAAAACACCTTCCAGTCATTTTCGGCTCAGAGGATGTCTTTTTCTACAGCATAAAACAAGGAAGCCTAGAAATTCCCTCTCATTACAGCGCCACAGGCATGGGCCGGATATTTTACAGAGTCCATATACATGAAATTTGATCTTCTGGCTTCCGCGTTTGCGCCAACGATCGCAGTAGTAAATGGGAACAGAAGTGGCTAGAGCTACGGAAAATGATGAAGCTTGGTCAGGGCAAGAAAACGAAGATTAAATTCTGAATAACCACAGGCGGAGGGCAGAAACAAGTATATATCGGCTCTAAAATAAAGAGGTGAACTGTGATTAGCCATAAGTGACCATGGATCAGTGGGTGACAGAAGGGGTAAAGGTACATCTGATAAGCCACCTTACTTAGTGTGTGTGTGTGTGTATGTGTGTGCGAACATGTTCATTTCCCACCATGTCCACAAAGAGTTTGAGCATCACCAATTCCCTCATGAGGAATCCTGGGTCTGACAGCAGACCCATACTCTACATATACCAATATATACTTTATGATTTAGGTTGATGTATGCACACACACTTTATCAAGCTATCGATAAACCATTCCATGGGAGATATTTATATAGTCTCAACCAATTCTTTTCTTACATTTCTAGAACTTTGCGCTTTAAAATATTAGAATGCCCCATAGATCAAGTTAGGAGACACTTGAATGGGGTGGCCACTTTCCTGGGAAGGAAACTTTCTTGCCTTTATGAGAGTTTCATCAATGACCCCCTCCTCCCCTGGGGCAGATGCTGGAAAATGCAACGGCAAGATCAGCTGTAGCCATGTGACCTCTCACCCCAGGAGGACACAAAGCCAAGAGCATCACAGGAAAAGGGACCAGACCCACTCAGTTCAGTCTACCCTAAAGCCAATCTGCATTCTCTGAGCTTTTTAAGAATACCACTTTTAAGGGCACCTGGGTGTCTCAGTCAGTTAAGCGTCTGACTTTGGCTCAGGTCATGATCTGGGGTTTGTGGGTCCGAGCCTCACGTTGGGCTCTTTGCTATCACCACAGAGCCTGCTTCGGATCCTCTGTCCCCCTCTCTCTCTGCCCCTCCCTCACTCGTGGTCTCCCCCCCACTCTCTCTTTCAAAAATAAATAAACGTTTATTTAAAAAAAAAAAGAATACCACTTTAATGGGTAACATGAGGTATGTCGCCAGGTAAGTGAAATAAGTGATTATTTAAAAACCTCTATCCGCCATTCATACATCCCAGCCGCTGCCCTCAGGGGGCGGTTTCTGTGCCTGCTCAGAGCTGGGCCTGTGTGGAGGGAGCATGTCAAGGCCCTGCTTAGGACCCGCCTCCAAGGACCCCCTCATCCTTCTGCATCTGCGGTTCCCCTTTCTCCACCTCTGTCCATCTCTTTTCTGCTTCAACACCTTTCCTTTACTTCATCAACTTTAATGAAACATACAAACAGGAAATTCACATAAGTAACAGGGGAAATGGTTTTCAGATTGCCTTTGACGGTCACATTTCTCCGTGTTGTTTGATTTGGTTTTCCTACCACGGGAGGAAACAGTCCTACACGCCATTTCACAGACAAAAACCTGCGGCCCCCATAGCTGGGAGACCCGCCAAGGTCATGTAGCTGCCCTGGGGGCGGCAAAGGGCCCCGAACCCGGGTCACCTGTGCCCAGCCAGGTGTGCTTTCTTCAGAAGAGAGGTTATTCAGAAGATCCTCTGGCTCTTCCCTGTGGCTGACTAACCGGCCATCGCTGAATGCTTGAGTCCATTCAGACACTGAGGAGACAGGCATGCTTCACAAAGCACAACCTTGAGAGCAGCCGGGGGGGAAAAATGCCCTGACAAATCTTGCTTCCTTTCAACAGTTCTCTGCCCTACATTGTTCCCAGCATTGTCTGCACTTCCCCGTTAGTCACTCGGTGAGTCAAGAGCTGGCCAGGGCCAGCTGCAGACACGCACCACTGGCTCCCTCCATCAGGGGCCCAACCACGATGCTGCCTTCCTCCCGGGCCCTGAGGAGGCCAGGCTCCACAGGCCAACGAGCCACAGGGGACCTCCCAAACCACCTGTTATTGTGACCATGTGCGTGGCCTAAGCGGTTTGTTTTGATCGGCGTCCCAAAGAGGAAACAAAGCCTATATTTATGTTTAAAAAAAAAAAAAAAAAAGCTCATTTGCCCAGCCCCCTCTGTAATATTTGGAATTCACTGGGCCTTTCCTAAAACCCACTGGAGATCTGAATGAAAAACACCTTCCCACAGTGAAAGTGAACTCCCAGTTTTGGGGGTTAAACATGGAGTCTATTGGCATCTTTTCTGAAACTACTTTTTTTAGCCAGGAACTAAGCCTGTGAGGAGCTAGAAAAATCCAAGAGGAAAAATGACTAACTCTCATGGCTTACAGGGTTTGCTATCCAATCAAAAAGAGGAGAAAACCCAAACAAACATATGTGAGCACATATAACAGACATTTCAGCAAATTCATGCGTGGTGAGGTTACAAGTTGAATTACGTCTCTCCCTTCCTCCCCCAAAAAAAGATATGCTGGCATCCTAATTCCCAGTATCTCGGAATGTGACCCTATTTACCGATAGGGTCTTTACAGAGGTAATCAAGTGAAAATGAACTCATTAGAGTTGGCCCTAAGCCCGAAGGACTGGTGTTCTCGCAAAAGAGGAACATTTGCATGCGGGCACTCACAGGGACAGCGTCATATAAAGCTGAAGGCAGAGACCCACAAGCTAAGGAACACCAAAACATTCCAGGAAACCCCCAGAACAAGGAGAGAGGAATGGAACAGAGTCTCTCTCACCACCTCAGAAGAAACCAACCTTGCCAATGCCCTGATCTCAGACCTATCTGGCCTCCGGAACTGAGGTGGTGAATTTCTGTTCTGTCAGCCACTCAGGTGGTAGCCCATTGGCACAGCCGCCCTAGGGCAGACGAGTGTGGGCGATAACGGTACATTCAATCCACCCAGGTTCCTGTACTGGCTCCATGCGATGAGGGCCTTCGCGCTAGGGGTTTCCCCAAATCCATTCGTGGTTAGCTTCCTTCTTGCTATACAGACTTTAGCTTATATGATACCTCTTCAGACCCTTCCTCACCACCCATGCTAAAGAACATCATTCTGCCCCCCCCACCCCCCCCACCCCCACTGCAGCACTCCTTCCCACTCCCTAACTCATTTTCTTGATGGCACTGGTCACTCTCCTGCTCAGCGCTTTTGTGGGTTTATCATCTTTCTCTGCTCCTCCACAATATAAGCTCAGAAGAGCAAAGTTCTCATGTGTCTTGATCACAGCTATGCATTTTAGTGGGAGCTGAATGCATTTTTGTAGAGTAGGAGCACACAGAGAAAGGAATTAAGGAATTAGAAAGGGGGGGGGAAATCTTATTTATTCATGTTTTCATTCAGTTTATTCAGTTACCATTTATTAAGAACGTATGAGTGTCTAGAACTCTACAAGACTCTGGAGAAATTCAAAAGACCTTCAAGTCCTATCTATTGATAAACATAGGAAACTTCCAAAAATAGTCCTGTGCAGTACAAGATAACTAAGAAAGTCGGATTACATCTTATAGCATCTGAAATTGATTTCGGCATTATCACCACTTCCCACCTACCCTCTTTCTTCCTTCACCTTTCTGTGTGAAAGCAAGAGTCTTGAGAAAGAAGACAATGGAAACACAATGTACCTAGATTCTCCCTGAGGGGTAAATTCCCTAACTGGCCCTTCCATTCTGCACTGTGAAACTCCCAACCCCAAGCGCCTCAGGAAAGTCTCAGCAGCTTCAGCAACCTGTGGCTCCCACCTGAGTCTCTCCCTTCCCACCTCCCAGTGAGACACTCAGGGACAGACTGACTTGAGAGTAGAATGAACATTTGTGATGATGTTGTCTTATGCCGTTCCTCTACCCAAATTAGCCTCTAAACACTGACTAACAGTCAATGGCCCTTGCAGTTTATAGCTTGGGGCTAAATGTTACTGCTGTCCACTCCTATCTCTCACTCCATAGAATCTGCCCAGGCACAGGTGCCCAATGGATTGGCTCAGGTTGCAGTTGGACCAAAAGATGTTGCCTGTTGTCCCTTTAACCCCAACCCTTGGTCCTGTGCTAAGAAAGTGTTTTGGTTTGTGAAACCTAGTCACTGTCTATCCACTCACTAGGTGTGTAAACTTGCACAAGTTCTGTAAATAGTCTATTTCCTTCATAGGACAGTGAAAATCCCTACCTCACACCAGTGCCATAAGACAGAGCATATATAAAAGCACCAGTAAAGTGCCTTTTCTATAGTAGAAACTAATAATAAATATCAATTAAATATGAACCTTTTCAGTTGTATGTATGAAGTGTGCATCCTTCATAACTATAGATAAGAATCATCTTTTATATAGCATATGTCAAAGAAGAGGTTTTGACAACATTAATTTTCATGGGCCACAGATTATCTAAGACGAAGTTAGGCAGGAGATAAATGGCAAATCACCCAGGCCTGGAGTGGAAGGGGTGGTCAGGATCCCAAGAAAAGACTGAGGAAGGTAAAGGGAACCACACCACAAAGAGGACAAGTTCTGGGACACCACTGAGCCATAGTCTAAAGAACAGCACTGCAGCTGAGAGTCTTACAGCTGTTGACAAGGTAGCATGGCCTGGATTCAACTGCTGTACCTGGAAACAAAAGGAACACTTTTCTACAAGGGCCAAAAACATTTACATAGAGCTCTGACTCAACTGTGGCAGAAACAAGATGAAACTAAGAAGAGAAACATAACTTCTAAAGAAGGCTGGGTTAGGGCCCCATGGTTCTAACAAAAATCCCAAGGAACCTATAGGAACCAGGCAAACAATACAAAAGGGTGAAGCAAAGGGTAGAGGACAGAAGCAGGTATAAAGTGCTTGCATTGTGAGTAAGCACATTACCTGCCTGGTGACGTTGCCTTTAAAGCACTGCCATGTGACCCAGAGGTCACAAGTTCATGATCTCTGCCGGCAACCCACAAATTTCCTATTTATATATAGTTTGTGACCCCAGATTCTTCACATTGCAATACACTAGTTTCTTAGTGGAATGGCTTGGTGGGTAGGATGCTGCTGACAATGCGAAACAGATACAGAGACAAGAAACAATTGATCTAGCTTCTAGGTGATGGCAGAAGGCTTCTATTAGGGAGCTTGGAGCTTCCATCACTGATGTGGGAGAGGCCTCACCAGGCTCTGACCTTTCAGGTCAGTCAGCTAAACCATTTTTCATGACTAAGGCACGAATTAAAATAAAAACTCCACGAACATGAGATCATAAAGTGTTAATGAAAATTCTCTTATGTAAAAAAAGGGAGTGGGGTCGAGTTCTGAAAGATGTCACAATTGTCTTTCTGGGGCGCCATCTTTACCTGCTGCCTAAGGAGCCATCGCTGGGTGGAGAAGCATGACTGCAAGCTGGTGGCATGAAATGCACAGGCCCGACTGACAGAGCTTCAGAGCAGAGACCGCCTGTTATGACATAATCACGCCACGTCTCTGGCTCAACTTGCCCACATGCAACTGGCATCCATGCAGGCTGTGTGGGAACAATTTCATCAACTAGTTTTCAGCAAGCACGTGAAGCAAGTGACATATATTTATGGGCCCCCAAATCAGAACATCCAGGAAAGATGATGTGTTTCTTCCAAGTGTCTTGGTGGCCCTCATGCTCTTGTCCAGGATAAGAAGTCCTCCCTGATGCATAAGAGGTCAACCCCATCTTCCAGTGGACCTTTCATTTGCTGAATGGTCATGGCCAGGTCTCTTCACACCTATACCTGTTTCTCATTTGCAAAGAGGATGACGATCTCTTCTGATCTCATTCTGGAATGACTGGAGAGGACTATAATGATATCCTAATTCTCTCCAGACTATGGAAGTGCTATGGCGCTTTGTCATCAGCATTGCCATAACAAACACACTCCTGGGATTGATAATTAAGGTACACTGAAATAGTTAAATATTTCCCAGTGGCTTTTCTAAAAGTGGTAGAAACACAGAGGTAAAATTAACCTTACAGATAAACAACAGAATGCCAGATTCGAAGAAACTTTCATTTGGGGGGTCAATTTTCTCCCTAGGTTTATACTGCATTGTTACATCACAAGCAAAGAATATGGAGCATCTAAGTATTAGCAGCGATGTGGCTGGAATAAGCTACCTGGTCACCACTGAAGGCAGATTCCGGATAAAACTGAACAGTTGAGAACATCATCTATATTGCCTTGGGTTTGCTTACTGTTCCTCCTGAGTAGTAAATTAAAATAATAGAAACTTCGACAATAAACGCATTAAATCAAAAATACAAAAACACTCACTAATAAAATGGAAAGAACAACTACACCAAAAAACCTTGACCTCAGAGAGTTGAAGTAAAAGATATAGCTCATACTTTCTGTTCTTTCTGTATTTGCTGTTCTTTCATAAATTTTTGAAGTTTCTGTTTCTGAATGCTAAGGAAGATATTCAACTCTGAAATTCTCAGCTTTAACCTTTTAACAAAATTAGATGTTCCAGGAAAGTAGGATATGGGTAGATGTGACCCAGATTTTGAATTTAGTGTACACTTTTGCCTTACTTTTTTTTATCTCTCTCTACCCCAACCATAAAACAATTAAAAAAAATTTTTTTTAAAGAAAATGTAAAGGAGATTATCTTACAACAATGACCATATTGTCTCAAATGCCTGCATTTTCTTAGCCCTAAATTCTTCTACTGTGATCTTCCAGGGAAAAGACCTTGGTGGTTTGGTTGTCCTCGTTTGACACATTAGCCACAAGCCTTTCACATACAGAAAACCGGAGTCATGTATAAATAAGAGTTCATGGAATCCCTTTCAAAACACTCAACACTGCATTTTCAGAGAGCAGGGTCTATCATAGGCCCATCAATTACTGTAATCACATCTCCCACTGGCTAGACACCAGTCAGAACATATTTTAAGAATTCAAAGGCCACTCTGTCAAAGACAAACCAGCTTGACTTCGGATCCAGCATTCAGATGGGGAGCCGGCAGTGTCTGGTAGTCCAGGAGTTCAACGAGCTGTCCCAGGGGACAGTTGCAGGGGACTGACCTCATTGTGGTTCCTCAGCCACAAGAGGAATCAGGCAACTGCCTGATTTGGCACAAGTTTTCATTTCCTGCCCATGTAGATCCTGAGGCTGAAGGCCTTGTTGTTCAGGACACCATTCGAAGGAGGAAGTGGGGCGCTGTTCCCTGTGATAGGACCCCTTCAACTGCAGACAGGCCGGCGGAAACTCTGACCCTGGCCTTGGATTCCACAGTGAACCAGCTTGATTTCCATCTTTGTATAGCGTAGGCTGACAAGTCTTCCTGGGGACAGGCTGTGCATGCACAGTGGTCTTCTCCTCTTTAGCCAGGCTTAACCCTAGCGAAGAAAATGAGCTTCCATCTATGATGATACCGCATAGCTAGGGGCAGAGCCATTTTCTCCAGCCCCTTCGAAAGTGGCAAGGGGAGGAACCTCAAAGAAAATGGCCACTTTGAAAGCCTATGTGTTTGAGTGCTTTGGTTGTTTTGAGAGACAACTTCCAGGTCCTTGTCCAGGCATGCTCCAAAGCTAATGCCAAAAGAGATGCAGCCTGAGGAAGGCAGTACTATTCCCTGGCACATATCGCCAGAGCTATTACAATGTACTCCCCCAGGGGTGCCCTAATGAAGCCCATATTTGGAAGACAAGACATACCACGAGGTCACACTGGGTCTATTTATGATATGCTTAACTTCACAGCCGAGGTGCCTTGAACCCTGTAGTCAAAGGAATCACTCAGGTGTGTGCTCTATGAAATGGATCATCCCGTTTAATTTGGAACTTCCTCATGAGCGTTCCATCAGCCTATGTTATTATGGCCTTCCTTTTCCACCTATAGACCCAATTTTCACTTAGCTGTGAAACTGTGCTATGAAAAAACTTAGATATTTCAGAAAGTTTAGAAGAAGCATGTTCACTTAACTCACAGGTTTGCTTAGAACAGAGGGTCTCAAAGAGCGGGTCCAGGAGCGTCAGCATCTCCTGGGAACTTGTTAGAAATATAAATTCTCAGACCTGGTCCCAAACCTACTAAATCAGAAAGCCTCATGGTGGGACTTAATGATCTGTGTTTTAACAAGACCTTCCACTGATTCAGATGTAGGCTCAGGTTTGAGAACCACCGGCTTACAAGAGAGATCTCTCTTCACCAGTCAGAGAAGGCAAATATATATCCATATGAAATGGCTGAGTAGCATCTGAAGGTACAATCATTTTTCTCATGATAGAAGAAGAAACATGGGGTAGAATTTCACTTCACGGATCATCTTCCAATATGTTTCTCTTGGAGCAGAGTTCTTAAGCAGGCCTAAAGAACAGAGTAGAAAACGTCCTAGAAGATGTTTTAAACTCCGATTATTTTGGCAAACGATGACATAGCCTTTACCCCTCAGTCACCTCTGAGCGTCCTTACAACAGTGTGCAACTCTGGTCAGAGAACTCACTCAACCAGGCTGATGGAGAAAGGGGACCTGTTTGATTTAACTCTTCGAGGGCCAGCTGCAGCAACACCATTTTCAAGGCCCAGTAAGAAAGACAGTCGGTGACAAATGACAACTACATAATCTTTGTCACAAAAATAGAAATAAAACACACTCAGTCTTCTCTGGTCACTTCTCACTGAAAGCAGGGGTGCAGATACACAGAATTTCCTTGATAACAATGCAGAATACCATGCCTGGCACCTCCCTCTGAGAAAAATGGCGGGTAAAATAGAAAGCTAGTATTTCTAATGTTTGATTCTCTTCTTTTTCTCATCAAAGAAGCAAACTGAAAGCCCGGTTATCCCTTAGACATTTGCCAGTGGTTTTATGATTTTCATTGAGAGGCCCCTGGCCTAGTTGAAAACCCAGCAACTTGAGAAACCTTAAGTCTCTCAAAGGATACGAGTACCCATTTTGTCAGAAACACCAGACTTGTTTAAGTGAAGATGTTCAGTTTTTGGGTTTTGGGTTGTTTTTTTTTTAATTTTTTTAATGTTTATTTATTTCTGAGACAGAGAGAGACAGAGCATGAGTGGGGGAGGGGCAGAGACAGAGGGAGACACAGAATCCGAAGCAGGCTCCAGGCTCTAAGCTGTCAGCACAGAGCCCGATGCGGGGTTCGAACTCACGGACCGCAAGATCATGACCTGAGCCGAAGTCAGTCGCTCAACCGACTGAGCCACCCAGGCGCCCCGAGGATGTTCAGTTTTAAAAGATACGAATAACATGTGAGTCCTTCTCTTATGTCTCATTTCTTATTCATTCAAATTAGTTACTATTTTTATATCCTAAAACTAACCAATGAAAGAAAAAGAAGAAATTTTTCCCTTCCTAAGTGCCTCTCACCATCATTTACAAATAAAAGAATTGCTGTTCAATGAAGTTCATAGGGTCATAGGGTGAGTTGCCAATTCTCATATTCCACTTTTGTGGAATAATACTCCCTTATCTAGGGCATAAAAATGGAGCAAATTTAGCAAATTGAGGCAAGCTTCTTTTTTTTTTTTTAAGATTTTATTTTTAAGTAATCTCTACTCCCCAACTTGCAGCTCAAACCCACAACCCCAAGATCCAGAGTCTCATGCTCTACCCCACGGAGCCAGCCAGGTGCCCCAAGCTCCTTGCTTTGAAGCAAAGATTCGCTATGGCCAGGAAAGAGAATGGGGATAAAGTTCAAGCCTAAAGGAGCAAAGGATAAAGGGAAAGAATAGAAGTTGGATTTTAGAACCAAGCAGACTTGAAAAAAGAGAGGGGAGTAAAGACAGAGGCCATCAGGGACACATCATCTACCTGTTCAGCCCAAACCTTGTATCAGTGCCAGAAGCTGGGCGCTTGCCTGGCTGTGTGCTCTCTCACAGTCCCTTCTAGACTGCTGGCTCCCTCCCCTTCTCCAGGGAAAGCTGCTGGTGTTCTCCTTACGTCCAAGTGTAACTACTCCCCCAGAACTGCCTCCTGCCAGGGGAATTAATTGACATTAATTAAGTGATATTAAGTTCTAGGAGCAATTAATTGATATGAATTCATTTCTGTAAGTTCTGTCCTAATGTAATGTAACCAACTAATGTGTTAACCAACTAATGTGTTAGGTACATAGTTTAAATTTTCAAAACCCAGCCACGTGATATCTGAAACAATAAACTGCATAGATTTCTCAGAAGTGAAATTGGAAAAAAAAAAAAGTTAGTACAAATATGCAAAATTGGGAATGGCAAGATTGCTGTGAAGAAGTTATTTTATTACATGGAAACTATGGGCAACTCTCTGCTAATAATTCTGAAATAGGTGGCTTGGGGAGATGACTTACATGGAATTGAGAATTAGAACATTTTAAGATACAGATAGTCATGACAGAAATGGACAGTATTCTCAGAGAATTGCCTCCCTAAAAAGTCTGACCAGTTCATTTTATAGGCAAATTATACATTTTTTTACAAATAAATACTACTTGTGCTCTATCCAGTCCCATAGAAGTACCTTGATAAACTTCTCCATTCATTCTATGACTCTACCATAACCCAGATTCTACCACCTAACGAAAAGAACACAAAATGAAAAACTGCAGATCACCCTCACTTACAATGTAGATATAAAAACATCTAAACAAAATCACAAATCTAGCGCAGCAATACGACAAAAAAGTAAGAAATGACCCAATATGGCTTCATTGTGCATGTGTAGGTGGCTGAATATTAGTAAATCAACTCCTATGATACATCACTTCCAGGACATGGGGGAAATAGAAGATCATTATTTCAACAGATATCAAACATAGAAGAACCATTCCTCAGTTTTGAAAAAGAAGTAGTTAGCAAACTACCAGTAGTAAGTAGTTAAGGTAATACTACCTTAACATTCCAAATAATACTATTTTTCAATCAACAGGTATTTTAATTAACAGTGAGATGCCCTGGGTGCCCTCATAAAAATCAACAGAACAAATAAATAAGGGACATATAAACACAACGACTCATGGTGTATCTTCTAGCCAATGCAAGATACCGAACAAATAAAACAGATACATAGTAACTAGAAAAAGATAAAATTTCTTTTCAATGTATAACTGTCTATATAAAAATAAAACAAGGCACACATGCACACACATGCATGAACCAAAGTAAAAAATAAAAACAAAAACTCAACAGCTTTTATATTTTTATATATTATTATAAATATGTACACATACATATAAACAAAATTGGAAAACGTAAGGAAAAATTATCTAATTCATAATAACAGCAATACATAGACTGTATCAGTACAGCCTTAAAAATAAAGCTGTGTGGGACATGTACAAAATAGATAATGCTTTATGGAAGGACATAAAGAGAAAACAAGTAATCGTGTAAATGTTATAAAGATACCAGTTCTCCCGAAGAGATCTATAGGCTCGAAGTATTTGGGATAAAAATAAAAAACAAAACTCTAATATTCAGTAAGCAATTTTGCGTCCTCAGATGAACTGCTTTGGATAATTTAAGGTCCCAAGCAAGATAATCCACTGTGAACTATTCAGGCAGATGCCCAAAAGAACTTCAGCTTCATCAGGCAACATTTACTGAGCTCCTAACTTGGGACAAGCAATAATTATCAACACTGGCAATGAGACGACTGTGCATGCCCCTAGAGCACCTGGCCAGAATCCGGAGGCGCCGGCAGGTGCTCAGGTGTGCCACCAGTAATGAGGACAGCTGATGCCCAGGGGGGAGCAATTGTGGGGAGTGATGACTGTGCTAAGCAAGTTGTTCTCAGCTGGCCCCTCACGTCAGAGCCCAGCGAGAGCTGTCCCCACTGGAAAGTGAAGGGCTAAGGAGCCACAGCCTGAGGCTCCTAAAAGAGGGACTCTCTGTGGACCCTAGAAATGGTGAAAAGACGGCCCGGGGCTTAAGGACGCTGCTAACAAAACTCGGAGAGGCAGAACTTGCAACGTGTTGACCTCCAAAAATGCAAGGTGTGGAGCAGGAGAGGGGGAATCGAGTCCAGTCTTACTTCTCAAATTTGACCAAGTGCCCGCTGTGATGGTGAACTCCTGTGCCTTCAGAGAAGGAAGAGGGATGGCCAGACTGGTTCCCCACCTGCCCCAAGCACAGCCCTACTGTATTATAATAACCATAGGCTAAGTTCCGAAAGAGAAAGCAGATCGGGGCTGCCCAACTCCACGGCCTGCCGATCTACCATAACCTATAAGGCCAACGTGAATGCTAAGACAGAGAAGAGAGCAGAGTATTGGCTGACTCGTCAGTGGGGCAGGAATGGGGCTTGCCCCACAGGAGCCCACAGCTGGGCTCAGCCCTCCGCTGGTGTCCGAGCACTTCCGGCACATCGGCAAGACCATGCTGTCCCGTACCCTGCCAGAGAGGAGAATCCAAGAGGGGAGCGGGGAGTGTATGAGGTCTCTAGTTTATTGCCTGAATTCTGGAATTCCTATGACCTCTGGCGTCAGCTGCAGCTACAACCCCATCCCTCCTCCGCTCCTCTCAACGCTCTCCATGTTTCAGGGCTCAGTTGAAATGCCCGCTTCTTTTCCGGGAAGTATTCCCCAACTCCACCCTGGCCCCATGAAGGCAATTCTATCAGAACGTGTTGCCTTGAACCCCACGTTCGCGAGCACTTTGCTTACATCTCCAACACAGCATTTGTCCCACATTGCCTTTGATTCTAGTCAGTTGAATTCCATCTGCAGACTACAGACTGTAGGAGACAGGTGGGACCATCTCCTCTTTTGATGGGGAGAACAACAGTTCGCTCAGCAAATCGGGATACTCACTAAATATTTTTTAAGTGAGCCTCACTCGTACTCAGCCGGTGATGGGGTTGTTGAGGGGCAGAAAGTTCCATGTCTTTTGGCAGCTCCCTTCAACCCTTGGGACACAAAGCAGTTACGGTGCCGTGCCTTCATTAACTGAAGAATAGAACCCAGCCCTCAGGTTTCCTGGGTTTTGCCCGATTATGCTTGTCTGGCTTCACGCAACAATGTCAGAGCAGGTCCCCCCCATCAGCTTGCCCCAGTTCTGTGTTCATTCCGAACACTTGCCAGAGACCAGCTTAATTTAATTTTGCTCTGACAATATGATGTTCGCACAAAAATTTCTGAATGTTTCACACTTGCCAATGTTTGAACATGGATTTCTTTCACAGTCTCTGTTATATTTTCTTCTGGAGGCTCAGTTTGGCAAATTCTGCCATCTCCTTTAGGAGAAGTGCTATCCTTGCCAGTAAAAAAGTATTTTCAAGCCAAAATTCCTTCCTTCCACACACACATACATTTATAGTGTATACACCTCATGAAAAGCCCAATACAGGGTCTCTCTGTCCCCCATGCAGCACACAGAGAGGGAAGAAGATTGGTGGGCCTCCCTCCTCATGGGACATCAGCCTGGGGGGACACAGGACATGCACAGCCAGGCTCTCCAAGCCTAGGCAAATGCAGGGTGGGAGGAAGCACTGTAGAGCCCTTTACTTCAGGGATCTTGTCATTCCAACACACACACACACACACACACACACACCACTCTGCCACGTGCCTGCCAGAGATCAAGAAAGCTATTCCCAGCTGCAGGGGAGCCAAGAGAGGAGTTACCACAGCAGCCAGGATGGCCCCGAGGGAGAAGGAGCGGAAAGTGGCTCCTCTCTCAACCAGGAAAGGCATGTCCTTACCTCCCTCCCTGGCCTCAAGGGGCGCACCAATGCCTGCTGCAGGCAAAGGAGAAAATCCACACGTCAAATGAATTCTGGTGCAAGAACCAAAGAGGTGCTCCTGTCCTCAGAGCTATTCAGTGCAGGGTGTTGTAAGACAATCCACGCATTCGGTAGGCAGGAGACTCCACCGCAGAGAGGCGGCGCTGACTCACAGGGAAGAGTCCCGCACAGACAGCACAGGTGCAGCCCCCGGGGTATGGCCAGCCGGGGAGTCACCTGCAGTTTACTTCACGGTTTCAGATGCCACGTGGACATCAGAGTCAAAAGTCCCCTCCTCATTGCCTTCGAGGCAATTAGACAAAAAGACATGGGAGTATAGTTCATAGCAACGTGCCCTGACAACTAAAAATGATAAATAGTAACAAAGGGAAGGAAGGCAGGAAATAAGGGACAGAGAGAGAGAGAGAGAGAGAGAGAGAGGAGGGAAAGAAAAGTAAAGAATGAAAGAAGGGGGGAGCAAATCGGTGAAGGACGTCAAGAGGTACAAACTCCCAGTTATAAAATAAAGAAGGCGTGGAGATGTAGCACGCAGCATGGTGACTACAGTTAATGACACCGTACTGGATGTTTGAAAGTTGTTAAGAGAGTAGATCTTAAAAGTTCTCATCACAAGGAAAAAAAAAAAAAACCATAACTATGTGAGGTGATGGATGATAACTAGGCTTACGGTGGCAATCATTTCGCAATGCTTACATATGTCAAATTATTGTGTTGTTCACTTGAAACTAACATAATGTTAAAGAAAAAGAACGAACAAAGCAAGCAAGCAAGCTAGCAATGTTTAACTCTCTGCCACATGCAGACTTGAGCGCTCTGGTGGAAGAATCATTCTCTCTTGTCAGGAATAAAGTTGGCCGTGTCCAGCGGTGGGAGGCGGAGGTCCTGGGCTGACCGCAGCCCACGCGGGAGTCATCCAAGAAGGAGACCGCTTCTCCCTGTCGGTGCTGCGGAAAGATCCACGGCTCTTCCTCACATCCTTAGATCCCACCACCCTGCCCGTGGAAGTGGCCGTGGGACCGGCACAGGGTTTGGAGACAGAGGGCTGAGGTTTTGAGTCCTTGTTCTTTTCTTCCCAATTACTCAGTCAGGAGCAGTTCCTTAAACTCTCTGAATCCAGCGTCACACCGGTGGTGGTCCAAGGGAAGCAGAAAGTAAGAGCGGGAAAGTCAACTGGGATGAATAGTATCAATGCACCAGTCTGCCAGGCCGAACACACTGGCTCCCATTCTCTGATTATTATGCCTCTCTTTACCTTGACTCATCAGCATAAAATACAAGGGGCCCACTGCCGAGCACACCCCACATCTGCACCCCTCTGGGGTGCCCTGGGCACACCAACTAAACCAAGCTTGAAGAGTCATTTGCCAGAAGCTGAGGCACATTCCCCTGGAGCAGCTCTGATTATCTGGAACAATCCTCGCTCATCTCAGCAAGGACTGGGAGGAGTCCAAATACCCCTGGTGAGCCGACACAATGTGGTGGGCAGAGCCCTGTCGCTTTCTTTTTTTTAATCAAAGGACCTTATTAAGCTTAGTTTTGGTTTTCTAAACAGCTTTATTGCTATATAATTGACATGTGATAAACTGTACACATTAAAGTATACAAAGAAGTTTTGACGAAGGTACATGTGAATAATCTCCATGTTTTGATCGCCAGAAGCTGTGACTATGTTAGCTGGCACAGCAGAAGAGACTTTGCAGATGCAGTTAACTTAAGGATCCTGAGATGGAGAGAGAATCCCGGATGATATACGTGAGCCCAATGTCATCCCAAGAGTCCTCATACAAGGAAGATGGGAAGATCTAAGGTAGGAGCAGACAAATGAAGCAGAGATTGGCAGAAGAGGAGGAAGATTGGTGGGCTCCCTCCTCACTGGGACATCAGCCTGGGGGACATAGGACATGTGCGGTCAGGCTTCTTGTGACTAGTAGAGTCTATTGGGTCTACCAGCCCAGGCAGATCCATGGTGGGAGGGAGCCAAGATACGAGGGCAGCCCCCAGAAACTGGAAAAGCACGAAAACCAAATCTTCTCTAGAGCCTCCAGAAGAAACAGGCCTGCCAACGCTTTGATTTGAGCCCCATGAGATTCATTTCATATTTCTGACCTCCAGAATGATAATAGGAAATATCTGTGATGTTTTGAGTCACTACACTTACAGTAATTTGTTATAGCAGCCATAGAAAACTCATACCGTATCTCTCTGTCCCCAGGCAACCATTTATCTGCTCTCAGTCAGTACAGAACCAGTTTTCCTTTTCTAAAATTTCATATACATGGAGGGGTGCCTGGGTGGCTCAGTTGGTTGAACGTCCAACTTCAGCTCAGGTCATGATCTCCTGGTCCGTGAGTTTGGGCCCCATGTTGGGCTCTGTGCTGACAGCTCAGAGGCTGGAGCCTGCTTCGGATTCTGTGTCTCCCTCTCTCTCTGCCCCTCCCCACTCGTGCTCTGTCTCTCTCTCTCTCTGTCAAAAGTAAATCAACATTTAAAAAAAATTTTTTTTAATTTCATATACATGGAATCATATCGTATGTATTCTTGATTTTCTTTTCCCTTTGGCATAATTGTGTTAAGGTCCATCCATGTTTTTGCATGTATCAACTGTCTACTCCTTTTTTTTTTATTTTTTAATGTTTATTCAGTTTTTGAGAGACAGAGAGAGTGTGAGAAGGGGAGGGGCAGAGAGGAAGAATCTGAAGCAGGCTCCAGGCTCTGAGCTGTCAGCACAGAGCCCAACACGGGGCTCGAACTCACGAACCATGAGATCATGACCTGAGTTGGCCCCTTAACCGACTGAGCCACCCAGGCATCCCTGTCTATTCCTTTGATTGCTGAAGAGTAATCCAATGTATAGATATACCACAATTTGTTCATCCATTAACCTGTGGATGGTTATTTGCATTGTTTCCTGTTTTCAGCGATTATAAGTAAAACTGCTACAAATATTCACATTCAGACTTTGGGTGGTGTTATGGGTTGAACTGTGTCCCCCAATAAAGGAGATGTCAAAGTCCTAATCCCCACTACCTCAGAATAACCTTATTTAAAAGGGATGCTGCAGATGTAATGAGTTCAAATGAGGTCACACTGGTGTTGGACCAATATGACTAGTGTCCTCATAGGCAGGTGGCCATGTGAAGACAGATACAGAGAGACACCATGTGACCATGAAGGCAGAGATTGCAGTGACACAGCTGGAAGCCCAGGAATGCCCAAGATTCCCAACAAATCCCCAGAAGCTAAGGTTTCGGAGACAGGGTTGCCCTGCTGACACTTTGATCTCAGCCTTTTAGCCTCCAGAAATATAAATCCAAATATATTTCTGTAGTTTTTAAGCCACCCAGTTTGCACTACTTTGTTAAGGCAGCCCTAGGAAACTAATATAGATGGACAGACATACACTCTCATTTCTCTTGAGTGAATACCTTAGAAAACTGGATCACATGATAAGTCTCTGCTTCATTGCTCAAGAAACTGCCAAACTGTTTCCAACGTGGCTGCGTCTTTCTACATTTCTATCAGCAGGGTATGAGAACTTCAATTTGTCTACATCTTTGTCAACTCTCGGTGTGATCAGTCCTTACGATCTTAGCCATTCTAAAAGGAGTGTAGTGGTAGTTCACAGTGGCTTTATTTGCATTGCCCACATGACTGATGATGCCGATCATCTTCCTTAGTGAAGTGTCAAGATCATTTGCCCATTTTTTAATGGGGTTGTTAGGTTTTTTTACTATTGACTTTGAGATTTCTTCATATATTCTAGATACAAGTTCTTTATTAAATACAGGCTTTCTAAATATTTTCTCACACTCCGTGGCTTGTCTTTTCATTATCTAGCCAGTGTCTTTCAAAGAGCTTCCAAATTGGGATGAAGCCCAAGGCAAGGCCTTTCTGAGTACTCTCCCCAGTGCCCTAGGTACCATGAGATTGTCCAGCCCAGTGGGAACAGGCAATCCTCACAGCCCAGTGTGAGTGCTGGGTGCTGTTCCTCCTGAGCCTCTCATGTGCTTCTTGCCTTGGCCTTGTGTGGATCCCTACTTTGCTGAATACACCGCAGAGCCTCTGCAGATCTCCAGAGTCCCTCTTTTTGTAGATCTCTTCTCGAGTACTCTGTGCTGCGACCTCTAGCCCCATGAACTTGCTCTCCCTGGACACTCTGCTCTATCTCCTCACCTTAGGGAGTCCGCTGAGTTCCCCTTAAGTCACTCCGCCCTGAACCATGGTCTGGAAGCAAACATCAGGGGAGCAAGGGTGAGGAAGCTTGGTCATTAGACTGTTTGATGATCGGGGACTGCGTAGGATATTTCTACTGCA
The DNA here is from genome assembly GCF_018350215.1 of Panthera leo. Lineage (NCBI taxonomy): Eukaryota > Metazoa > Chordata > Mammalia > Carnivora > Felidae > Panthera > Panthera leo. The sequence continues at coordinate 18,533,938 of NC_056679.1, forward strand.
AGTTGAGATTATTGCCAACGGTCTTATCTCCTAGGGGAGGGACTCACCCCAGAGGGAAACTGGGGCTGGGGAGGCAAGATTAACTCGGGGCTCACGGAGCCATTTGCTGGCGATGCTCCACAGTTTCATGGAACTGAGGCCTGAAAATATAAGAGGAAACCGAGAGTCTATCAAAGAGATGTCTTCACCAGTCTCATGGAAGTTCCTCTCATAGACCGCATCTTCACCCAAACGTGATGCCCAGGTTCCCGGTAGGAAACCTCGTCCCCTTCTGAGGAGCTAGCAGGGCACATGAGCTAGAGGACCCTCATGGACTCTGGGTTCCTGGCTCCACAGCCTTCCAATAGGGGCAACTCTGCCATTTTCCCCCTGGGTACATGCCCCAATCTGGAAGCAGGAACTGGCCCAACTGGTTATTAGTCATTCCTCCAACAGGCACTTATGGAGTGTCTTCCACATTCCAGGTACTGGGCTAGGATTCCGGAGACAGAGAAATGAATAAGGAGCCATTATCACCTGGCTGGGGGGAGAGATGCATATAACAAACAGAAGACAGGTGGCAAATGCATTCCAGAGAGAGACTCTGGTGAAGGCAGCTGAACGCTACATCTTAATAACATAAAAAGAAAGTGAAATAGTTAATATTTATTGCAACTCCAAGGCCACCCAATGGTTAAAAAGTTCTTCTGCTTCTCAATGACCTCTAACCACCTACCAGCGCTAGATCTATCTGCTGGAGATTTCCACAGTAAGTCTTCTCACTTTTCCATGTAGCACATCTTCCTTATTTGAATTTAGCTTCTCAAGTCAGCTCTTCTACAAGGAAAATAGCCACAGTTCCCACAAGCGGTAGTGGGACTGGTTGGCCTTTGGCCTTTGGGGGTTAGATGGAACTGAACTGGACTCCAGTCATTTGTTAGCTCTGTGACCTTGAGCAAGTGATTTAGCTTCTCTGTTTCTGTGTTTTCATGTGTAAAACAGACCTGCATCATAATAGTATTATGAGGAAAGAAGGAGATTGTGTACGTTAAATCTTTAACACTGAGTACAGCATCAGTAAATTCTCAAGAAAAGGCAGCACCACCAGGGTGAAAAATCTTAAATGTGATAAAGTTTGAAACTTCTAGGAGCATTTAAAACAAGTCTGCAGGATAAGAAGATAGGCTCTCTGATTGCCCCTTTACTTAGTCTCTAGAGCATTTATGCAGCCAACTTGCGTTCCTATGGCAATTGGTACATGGCAGTCACATGAGGACCAGGACCCCTCTTCCCTCTCCTATGGCGCCCAGGACGATGCTGTGAACACAGGAATCTTATCGGAGTTACTGAGTGAGTAGGCCAAACATTCTGAGCAGGCCAAGTTTCCTGGCAGGCTTTCCCCAGCTTTCTTTCTTGAATTTGCTGGGAGCGTGAGGAAGGGCATTTATTTTCCATGAAGCTTGTTTTTCTTCTCTGTTCCGTGGAAGCCCTGGTCTAAGCTAGTTTCTCAGCGTTTGGAAAAGGCAGCATGTGAAGACTGAGGACACAGGTGCCATTCCTGCCTTTTGTCTCTCTCCGAGGTGCCCAAGGTAGCTGTCCTAATTGGGCAGGAGAACACAGCTCTCCCGCAGCTCATTCTATAGCAGTTTAAAAAAATGTGAACGTGAACTCACCTCCAATTCTTAAAAAATATTAGAGAGATACATGCTTTTATTTGTGTATGTGTGCATGCGTGCTAACGTAGCACAAACACTATAAATATGCACAACCAATTGAAAGAAGATGAGATTAAAAATAAAGACAAATAGGAGTTTGAACGCTTTCTGCCCACACTGCAACATTTGCACATCACACTGGTGATTTCTGCTCTGCACCATCTTAGAAGAGACAGAAAGAGAGAAGAGGCTGCCAGCAGCTACGACACTGCGTGGCAGGCACTGAGCTCGACTCAGAACTTGACAGGAACTCTCTCTCTCTCCATCCTGCTTGTCCACTACAAATCTCTCCCCAAACATTCAAAAACAAGTTGAAGTTTTCTCTACTTGTGGCACAGAGAGGGGAAAAGGTCTTTCTGCTCTACCTTTCTAAGTTCTCGCCTGGGACCCCGGTAACAGAAGACAGGTTAACAAGAGAAAAGCATACCTATCTGTTTCATGTCAGTTTTGCATCGACAGAGGAGCCTTCAGGAGGAAATGAAGTCCTGAAGAAAGCGTTCAACTTGAGAGTTTTCCTGCTAGGCTTGTGGAAGACCGGAGAATCGTGGAAAGACAAGGTAGACCAAAGCCTGTGAGCCGAGGGTAGTAAACTGAGCAAGACCTGTTCACTCAAATTCCTCTCTGTTCCTTCGTTGTCTTCTTTAGCAGTGAGGATGACCCTTTCCTCAGGTACAGGGTGGGCACCTCTCACATGAGGGTTTTATGACCTGCTTCAGGGGTAGGTTCTTCCTGTACATGCCATTTCTCACAGTCCTTCAACCCGAAATAGTCAGTATGTCAAGATGCCTTACTTTGGAGGAATGCATCCAGAACCGCATCAGAAGCAAAAGGCTGTCCGGCCAAAGTTCAAGATACTTCTCTGAAGTGGTCCCAGAACCCCATTTCTCAGCCAGTTCCCATCAAAGTGCTGCCTGGTATTTTTGTTAACATGATGCTAACTCCTGTAAAGACTTTGAGGGTAAGGCATCCCAGAATGGTGAGTCAGTGTCTTTGCAAAATGTCTCTGTGTACCCGGGCACGAAAGCTTCAGAAGCTAGCTCGTTGGTTCACCTGACACGGGGAGAAGAACACCGCCCAGCCTTTTCTTTCCCCTCCAAGAAACGCTTCTCGTTTTCCAGCCCACACCGCTTTGTATCAGCGCAGACCTCGCCTGGGAAAGGTGTGTGCATGGGAGAGCTCATTTCACTGGCCAGGCAGATGCCGTCTGCCTTCCTCCCCCTCTACCACCCCCGCTGCCAACACACACAAATGCATGCACACTCACACACTCATGCCTCCAGGCACGCACACTCCCATATGCACAGATTCAAATATAGGTGCGCAACACACGCCCTCACATACATGTACATACATACGCGCCGCCCCCCCCCACAAACACACATCCTGGGCCTGAGGTTCTCTTCCCCAGCTGCCTGCGCCTTAAGGAGAAGTGAGGAGGAGAAAGACTCCAGGGTTTCATATTTCTGGTAGATGGAGCCCAACTTGGGAACGGGAGCAAAAGCCAGAGTGGCTGGTGTTCTGGCCGGCCTCCCTCTGAGAACACCCACAGTTCTGAAAGCCTAGTCAATAGCCCATTGTTTGCTGCGAAATTAAGAAGATAAGAGAGTAGAGGAACTTAGTCTAAAATGCTAAGAGGCAGGCAGCTACTATCTTAGATCTTTAGCAGCCAGGCTCCTGCCAAAGTGTTTGCCATTAAAAGCCAGATTGCATCTGCGATCTGAAATTCACATTCCAGAGCCACTCTCCCCCACCACTTTCTCCCACACCTCTACCCTGCCAGCCCTCCCTGCCAGCATCCTTCTCCTCTCTCCCCTCCTCTTTCTTCCTCTCTCCCCTTGTGGTGCTCCCAACTGCCCCACCCTAGGCGACCCGTCCTGTTGCCGGGCCCTTGGGGGTCCTGGATGGGCCGGGCCCTGATCCTTTCCGTGAACAGAGTTCTAACAGTAGGCGAACATGCTACTCGTCTGAAACCCAAGGAAAGCAGAGGACCTTGGGCAGGTTGATCTATCTCACTGAGCCTCACACCTGTAAAGCAGAAAGCTCCATTTTCATACACTTATAAAGAAAATTTTAAGCACTAGGTTAGATATTGTCAAGGTTCCTTTCCAACTTTAAGGAGCTATTTCATATCTTTCTGAAACCCAGGAAAGAAGGTTTTCAGAATCCCATTCTGAATCAAAGCCTAGCCTTGACTTCATAATGAGGATTTTGAATTCGTTTTCCAAACGGAACTAAATGAGTAGTCTGACCCCTGGCATAAATCTTTCCCACCTTGGGTGTAAGGAGAGGTGGTCACGGAGCCATATGTAACTCATGAAAATTCCCACCAATTCAGTAACCTATAGCACCAATAGCACAAAGCCTAATTTGGCTTCTCTGAAGAGAAAACTTACACTTTACCAAAAAAGGTATTTGGAAGTCTTTGTGATATAGACTGATTCTCCCAAGTCAATTTGGAATGAGGCCAAAAGTCTTCGGTCTAAGATTTAGAAGGCAAATGAAATTGCGAGCATTAAGGAGAAAACTGAATGTGTCTAAGGATTCCCTTGATTTCTCTCACAAGACCCAAGATGGCGGAAGAGGAGAGGGAAGGCCAGGTGGCCTGAATCCACCTTATGAGGCTCACGGAGGTCACGGTGCTCTCTGCTCAATTCTTCCATTGCTACGCTGAAAAACCAGAGGGAAACAGTCATGCCAGGACCCGGGGGCAAGGTGTTCCAGAAAGAGGTAACAGAAAAAGCAAACATCCTGAGCCAGGAAAGAGCCAGGTGCTGGAGGGGCGGAAAGGCCAGAGTGGCCCAAGCATAGTGAATGGAAGGAAGACAGAAGGGGATTGAGATGAAGGAGGCCAGCAAGGCCCAGGTCGTGTGGGGCTCCGGGCCTCAAGGGAAACGTTGGGGGTGTGGGTGCGTGCGTGTCTTCTGTGACAGGGACTGACACGATCTGACGTGTTTTAAAGCTCTCGCTCGGAGACAAGGGTGACCAGTTAGGAATCCACAAAATAAAGTAGGCAGGAGGTAAAGATGCCTTGGGTTGGGGCAGTGTTAAAACATCAACGGAAACAAACTACAAACATCAAGAGTGTGTTGAAGCAAAATGAATTTGAATCAGGCAGGGCCAAATGCGAGGCGGTTGGAACGCTCCAGTGACAGAAGCTGGGCAGAGACTTTTATGGAGAAAAGGCAGAAGCAAAGCAAGGAAATTATTGACCTGCTATAGCTCCAAGCGTCGGTGGTGGTTTGTGAGTGGTTGTCCTTGGGGTTTTGATTTTGTAACCTTGAGGTCTTTTCGGGCTTGGATTTTGGTCTGCTGACGGGAGGTTGCCAGGGCATTAGAGCCACCTCAGTCCGATGGCCTCCTTGTTTAATGAATTTAACGGTAGTTACAGAGTGAGCAGCGCCTAAAGGTCCTAGTTGGGCGACACCATGAGGGTAGTTAATAATACTGTATTGTCTATCTGAAAGTTGCTAAGGGAATAGATCTTAAAAGTTCTCGCCATGAAAAATCAAGAATTTTGTACCTATGTGAGGTGATGGACATTAGCTAAACTTACTAAGGTGATCGTTTTACAATATATACCTATGTCCAATCATTATGTTGTACGCTTTAAACTAATTTAAACCAATGTTAGATGTCAGTTGTACCTCAATAAAACTTGGAAAAATGTAATTAAGGAAAATAATAATGAAAAAGAGAAGGCAGATCCAGTAAAACTTGTTAAATGATCGGATATGGGGGAGAGAAACACAGGAGCCATTTGAGACCAGGACCTGGGTGGAGGAGGGAAAGCAAACTCAAAGTGGGGAGACAAGGGACTGAGTCAAGGTCAAGATGCCCGGGTGTGCGATGCCTGTTACCCATCCAGGTGGAAGATCAGCAAGCGGGTCTGGGGCTCAGGGCAGGGGCCTGGCTGGAGCGTGGCGATGAAGTACTATCAACCAGAGACAGGGAGGGAGGAGCGAAAACAGAGTCCGCAGAACCAAAGAAATGTTTTATGTTTTTTAGAAACTCTCTTTTTTAGATTACTTATTTTTTGAGAGAGACAGAGAGAGTGCAGGCAGGGGAGGGAACAGAGAGAGAGGGAGAATCCCAAGTGCCCTGCCCTGTCAGCTCAGAGTCCGGCTCGGGGCTCGAACTCACAGACTGTGAGGTCCTGATCTGAGCAGAAAGGACCCTCCACTGACTGAGCCACCTAGGTGCCCCCAAAAGAAATGTTTTAGAATGAAGAGTGGCTGGAGAGGTTTCCTGTAGGACTGAAGTGCGATCAGAGAGGGATTTTTATGGAACTCAGTTTTAAGTCTTAGTAGGTTCGAATAGATATTTTCATTTCTTGTTTGAGTCCCTGCTAAAATGGAAATGTGGCAAGGTATCTTACGTTCTTATTAACAACTCCTAGAGTTTCTGGAAGTACGGCCCTCATATCACAGAAAAGAATCACAGAGAACACTTTATTAACCATGCAGATTCCTGGGCCCTACCTTAGGCCAACTGAATTAGAGTCTTAGGATTTGGGGCCCAAGAACATGCATTTTAAACAAGCTTTCCAGTGCTCTTTTTTTTTTTTTCCCTGAGATTTTATTTTTATCTCCACGCCCAACATGGGGCTTGAACTCATAACCCCAAGATCAAGAGTCGCATGTTCCACTGACTGAGCCAGCCAGGCGCCCCTCCAAGAGCTCATTTTTAATATTAAAGAAATAAATGCCTTGGGGCGCCTGGGTGGCTCAGTCGGTTAAGCGTCCGACTTCGGCTCAGGTCACGATCTCGCGGTCCGTGAGTTCGAGCCCCGCGTCAGGCTCTGTGCTGACTGCTCAGAGCCTGGAGCCTGTTTCAGATTCTGTCTCCCTCTCTCTCTGACTCTCCCCCGTTCATGCCCTGTCTCTCTCTGTCTCAAAAATAAATAAATGTTAAAAAAAAAAATTTTTTTTTTTTTAAATAAAAAAAGAAATAAATGCCTCGCCCCCGCCAAACTGGGGTAGGGAGGAGGGGGAACAGGAGAAGGGTTTAAAACCCAAAGAAGAAATAGGAGAACATGGGAGACACACAGCACCCACTCCATCATTTTGCCACCAGCCAATGGGCATTTGTTGAGTACCTGCCATGTGCCAGATGCTGTGCTGACCACTACTTGAGCTTTATTCCTTTTAACCCTGTATCACTCCGTGAGGGACACTCTGCTACTGGTCCCATTTCACCTCTGAAGCACCAGCCTCAAAAAGGAATTCGATAATTTATCCAGCAAGATCCAGCTGCAGAGTGACAGGGGCCATATTGGAACCCAGGTCTTCTTCCAGCTCCAGAGTACTTAACAATACTCCATGCTGCCAACCCAATGACACCGCTTACTTTCCCCAAATCGGCAACGTGGGTCTAAGTTTTCAGTTTTGGTGGAGGACGTAGGGCCAGCTGACTGCAGCACCAGGTGCCCACTGATGACCAGCAGGGGTCTGGCCGATCTGTACCCTCACTCAGGGGTACAACAGGTGAACGGGGTGGTGTTTCTGAATCACCAGGCTGGAAGTGGTCAGGCCCGGTGGTTTTCAATGGTCCCAAAGAGAAGGGGAAAGCAGTGACTCCATCAAAGACTCCTTGGCCATCATCCTGGAGACACCTAGGCCAGTGGCCCCCAAGCTCCTGGGAAATCTACAGGTGAATGGTTAAACTCACACACCGTGAAAGACTAGTACTACTGCTCAAGGAATAGCTTGACCAGTGATAAGCCAGAAGAGGCTGAGAGGGAGAGAGGGAGAGAGGGAGAGAGGGAGAGAGGGGGAAAGGAGAACCTGGGTGCCCCAATCTCCCACAAGTGTCATCTCCCCGGCCACCTCCTCCCATTAGATATTAAATTCAACGGTGACTTAAACAATAAATGTGAGACTTCGTCTTCAAAAATTCCCAGGTCCAGTATCTAGAAGGCTTACATCCGACAAGAGACCTCACACTGGATAAAAATAGCAGCTGATATTTAATGAACGCTTAATCACATTAACGATATTTAATGTGTATCAGGCACTATTCTAAGTGCTTTCTACATGTAATGACAGCAACCCTGTAAGGTAAGTTCTATTATCATCCCTAGTTTTCAGATGAGGAAACTGAGACACAGAAAGCTTAAGTGAATCGCCCAAGGCAACTCGGGAAGCAAAGGGCAGAGCACAGACACGAGCCAAGAGTTGTTAGGGACTTCCTGAAGACCTGTGTTGTGAAGGAGCTGAAGCTGTATCTTAGCTCAGAAAAGAATGCTTTGATCAGTCAGAAGAATATCCCCAGGGACTGGATCTCCACTGTTTGTGAAAATGCCACAGCCGAGCTGGGACATATAGCAATCAGATGGGGTGGCTCAATGTGCAAGCCCAGGACAGCCCCCAAGCCAAATCTCGGTAGGCACAGAACCTTCCAGAAACAGCCCCAGATGTTAGACAGGTGTGCAAAGATGAGTAAATAATTGTGGCTCACTCAATACGCTCCTCAGTGGGGATCATAATGCCAGCACCAGGTCTTGGGGAACCTCGAACACAGAAACTTACCTTCAGAGACACTCTCCCCCCTTCCCAGACTCTTTCTGCCTTTTGTGGCAACCTCCGTTAACACCCACATCCAATGTATTCCTTTTCTCCCCCCGTCCTCAGCCAAAGTGAGACACCCCTCCCAGGCACCTTCACAGAAAGGAAGGCAACTCTGTGGAATTCAGGTACCAGCCAAACTTGGGTAGAGCTGCCGTTTCTTGAACATTTGCTTTGTGTGCTCAGCTCTGTACAAATATTATTTCATTCAGTGCCCCCAGTATTGTCAATTCCAGGCTTCGCCCCACTTGACCACCAGTAGCTTTGGTACAGCTCCCTTTAAACTTTCTCTTCAGCTGGCTCCCCCAGTCCCACTGACCTTGTCCTCCCTCCCACCCAACTCGCTGCCGCTGCGACAGTTCCTCCTCCTCTTTGACCCCCTCCCCCCCATGGTGGAGGGACCCAGGGCACAGGCCTGGTTCCTTCTATATCTACACCAGCCCGGATGTGATGTCATCTGGCCCCAAGGTTTTATTTTCCACGTCTGTTGTCTCCTTCCCTGCTTCACCACTTGAGTCCCAGTCTCTTTATTTCCAATTTCCAACCTAACATCTCCACTTATATACCACACAGGCGTGCCGTCTGACTGAAACAGAACCCCTGACCCCATCTGCTTCTCCCCCGCCTCAGTAGACAGCAGCTCCATTTTTGCAGTAGCTCAGCCAACAGAAAAAGAAAACCTGGAGTCATCTTTGACTTCTTTCTTTTTCATCCCACACCCAACACGTCAGAAATCAGGTCGACTCCATCTTTAAAACACATCCCGAATCCGCCAGGCCCTACCAGCGTCCTACCATTCCACCGCGGAATTCCACTCAGACTCCATCTCTCCTAACCACTCCTCCTGCTGCCACTTCTGACGTCTCGGTCTATCTTCAACCCAGAAGCCTGAGTAATCCTTTTAAAATATAAGTCGGATTTATCACTGTTCTGTTCAAAACCCCATAATGCTTTCTGGGCTGACTCCTGATAGATCCAAAGTCCTTACAATAGTCTGGAGTATCTGGGGTAGGGATATTTCTTTCTGGCTCCCAGAAAGGTCTCTGTCCCCAAATCCTACCCCTCTCCCTGCTCATCCCCCTCGGGCTTATTTTCTACTATGTTAGAGTCTTTGCACTGTCCCCTTTTTCAGTGCATTTGGGTGTCAAGGGCCAGTCCTCAGGTAGACTTTCCTTGGACACACTATCTAAAATAGCAGCTGTGGCGAACACACACACACACACACACACACACACACACACCCCGCCATCACTCTCTTCCGTCACTCCACCTGGCTTTTCTTCATATTGCTTATCTCACCTGACATCGTATGAATTTATCTGATTGTTGTCCTTGTTTATTTTCTATCTCAGCCCATTATAAGTTCCAAGTAAGCAGAGATGTTGTATCCACAACATCCAGGATAGAGAGGTTTTCAACAAATAATTATTGAATGAATGAATGAATGAATGAATGAACATACTGTACAGATGAGGTAACTGAGGGTCAGAGCTTACATAATTTTCCCAAGTTCTTGCAGTAGGTAAGTGGAAGAGTTGGTATTCCAGCCCAGGTCTGGCTAACTTGGCCTCTCAGAAATCATGACACATAGGGAAACCCTGATAAATCAAGCCCTGACCCGTTAAATACAAATGCTTGCAGATAGCAAATAGCGCATTCAAGATCCAAAATAGTTACTTCCTGAGAGACTTCACCAAAGACACTACCTTAATGGACTGCATAGACGAGTGTTTCCTACTCGCCGCTTCTTTGACTCTTCAACATCAAAAAGTATGTCCTCACGTGGTCCCTCTCTGAAATGCCTGGAATTAACCAAAGCAGGCACAGCCCCTGCCCTTTGGAGGCTGAAATCTAGAACAAACACTGATGCACACAGGGCTGGTCTCATGAGCTGGCAACCACATGGTCTGATTTTAGAGGCTAGGAGAGCTTAGTCCAAAAATATCTTCCCCTCCCAAATGCCACAGTGCCTGAAATTCCACTATTAGAGAGATTTCTGGGGCTTTAAGCACCATCTCTGATTCTGAGTCACTTTGTTTTAGGTGTACATTTTTTTAAGACAGTACATGGTTGTATTTAGGGTTTTTTTTTTTTTTACCCATTCTATGAGTTTATTTCTTTTAATAAATGAGTTGATCTCATTTACATTTATTATTATAATACATTTGTCACAATGCTATCATCTTAAATATCTTTTCACTTTTATTTTCTTAGTTTGCTTTTACTCTACAGTCTGAATTGTAGTTCCAGGAGTGATTAATTTTTCCATTTTAAAAAAGATGCTTAAATTTCTATTTTTCAATGTGCTTCAAAAGTTAAATAGTATCTATTATCTCCCAATGAAGAAAGATGAGAAAATTAATGATCTTATCTTTCCTCCCATATCTTTTTCCACTTCCCCTACACCTACCTGCCCAATAAGCACGATATTCTCTTATTATGTTATTGAATTTTCCCTTCTTAAGGCTATATTATTATTATTATTATTATTATTATTATTTTGCATTTGGTAGTTGCTGGGTTTTTGTCTCTTTATGGACTTCTTTCAATGCAATAAATATCTAGAAGACGCCACAGTCACGAGACGCCAGTATCTCTAGATGACTTAAATATTCAAATTAGTTTTATTTACGTAGTAGGGGCTTCAAGGCTGTATGACAAGGAAGAGGGTGGGGAAAACACAAAAAGGGAAACTGGATGGAGGCTGGGGAAATACACAGAAGGCAAAGTTTGTCTACTTCTCTGTTTGCCTCTTGTCGAGCATATAAAAAAAAAAAAATAGTGGAGACTAAATAAACCTTTTCCAGAAGGCACTGAGAAGGCTGATGGTCTTCGGGTATACAAGAGGACAGAGACGGGACGGCTGAGCACACCATCAAAGGCTGGCACTGTGGGGGTTGGCGAGGGAGGAGGGGCAGGGGTGCTGAACTTTCCACGGAGTCCTCCAAATGTGCTCCTTGACATCACAGGCTTCAAGAACTCTCTCAGCTACAAACCGTACCCCACATCGCGTCATGTCCTGTCCTCACTCTGTCCCTGGCCGTGCCTGCCTCTCCTTGAAGAGCGGGGCCCTGTACACAAAAGAATTGCCTCATGCTCGTCCAGGCTCGATTCTTTCTGCAACTGCCCTGGGTTTCTTTATCTCAACCCCTTGTGAGAACACAGGAAACCCTGCTTCCCCAATCCTGAAATATCTGCCTCAGGAAGGAAGGTATATCGTCTTTCCAGGGCCTCTGTTTTGCTTGTGAACCAGTTCGATAGCCTGCTTTGTAAATGCGCTGCAAAAGCAAACCAATTCAGATCTTCCTTGGAAATGGCATGTTCAAAAGATAATGCCCAAATCCATTCAAACAATGGGGAAAATGTTAGGTCATAAAACCAGGTACGAACTTTGTACAAACTGGACTAAACACAGTACCGGAGAGGTCTTTTGTTCTTGTTTTGCTTAGTTTGGTTTGTTAATTTGGGAGAGAGGGGGCAGCTACCAAGAATTGTTCAGGAGAAAAATCATTCATTTTTTCTTCAACATTCTTTTTTTTTTTTTAATGTTTATTTATTTATTTTGTGACAGAGAGGGAGAGAGAGAGAGAGAGAGAGAGAGTAGGTGGAAGGGGTAGAGAGAGAGAGAGTTAGCGAGAGAATCTCAAGCAGGGTCCGTGCTGTCAGTGCAGGGCCCAACACGGGGCTTGAATCCACAAACCGTGAGGCCGTGACCTGAGTCGAAATCAAGAATCAGACGCTTAACTGACTGAGCCACCCAGGCGCCCCACTCTTCTTCGACATTCTTACAGAACTTAGGAAATAGTCTGTTAATGTCACCTTTTTTTTTTTTAAGTTTATTTATTTATTTTTGACAGAGAGAGAACTCAGGGGAAGAGCAGAGAGAGAGGGAGACAGAATCCCAAGCAGGCCCTGCGCTGTCAGCACAGAGCCCGATGTGGGGCTGGAACTCACGGAACCAGGAGATCATGACCTGAGCCGAAATGAAGAGTGGGACGCTTAACCAACTGAGCGACCCAGGCGCCCTTCTGTTAATTCACCTTTAATCAAGTCCAGATGAAATTCATTCCTTACGCTTTATAAAAACATGCAAACCTTCAGCTAGTTCAATATTTTACAATCAATTTTTATAAATAAATAGGCTAAGTAAAGACTCCTTCAAAGGAGAATATAACTAAATTAGAGAGCTACCATGCCCCCTGTGAAAAGATTTCAATTAAAAATATTTGCTGGAGACGCAGGGCGGGGTGGACCCGTGGGAGTCGCCTCGCGGTCCCGGAATTCTGTATTTCTATAAGCAGAAACAGCATTTGTGTTTGACAATGATTTCTGGACCATCACCCATGATTTCCAAGCTGGACCCCACTATTAATATGCTCACGTAAGCCTCAGACGGCCTTTATTTCAGAGCTGAGGACAAACCCACCTTTCTGTGAAAAATTGTCCGTTGAGGCCTTGAAATAATTTTTTTTTTTTTTTTAACTATGTCTTGAAGTCACTAAATTCCAGGGCAATTTCTCCTTCTGTCTGCTCCTAAGGACCCATCACCACAGATCCGAGGTGTTGTTTGTATACCAAATACTGCAGTGCAGCTAAAAAAATAAAAATAAAAAAAGGACAAGCGCTCTTTGCCTCCAACCTCTGAAAGCCGGCTATTAGGCCGTGTTTCTCAATTCTGAAAGGCTTCTCCGAGGAACACTTTCCACGTTTTCCAGCCGCCTTCAGGCCCCCTCCCTGAATCCTGCCTGGCCTGCTCCCTCCTGCTGCCCACCCAAGTGGCCCTGCCTCAAGTGCCCTCCCGCTCACACTGTGCCTCTCGAACGGCTCCCCGACGACGTCCCCATTGAGGAGCGTGAACAAAAAGAGCCTTTTACAGCATCTCCCAGGCGCAGCAAGAGCGAGGCAGGCTTTGAGGAGCCTGCCAAGGAGGGCAAAGGCCTTGCTTTGAAAACGCTTCTCCAGTTTGCTGACTCGTGGGACTTGGCAGGCCCAGGGAACAGCGCTGCCGGGAAGAAAGCCCCTGGTCGGGCCTCCCTGGCGGGCACCCCTGCTCTTTTCACTGGGCCCCATGTGACGCCCGTGAGGGAGCTGGCGGCAGAGCCGGGTGAATGAAGGCTGTTTGTCAGGGCCCCCCTCCCCCGACTGCAGCCCATACGTCAGGACACACGCCTCCCGACTGCTAAATAATGGCCGGGAAAAGGACAGCACCCTGTCACCCAGAAGGCCCATCCACCGTGCCATTCTGTCCTTCTGGTGTCTCCCGTCGGGCCCATCTGCCCCGGGGTTCCGAGTTTGTACGACATGCAGGAGTGGCCAGGCAAGCACGGGGATCAGTCAGGATCAAATAAGTAAGAAAAGGGAGGAGTAAAAACCCACCGACCACAGGGGACTGTGCTCCTTTGCGCCCAGGCAGCAATAAGGCCCCACGAGTCAGCACAAAGCGCGCTATACGGCCTCCCAGGTTGCGTTCGGCTCTGGGTCGACTGCAACTTCGATGTTGTCGCTCCGTTTTCTCCTCTGTAAAACAGGCCTTCGAGACGCGGGCCCGTGGGAGGTGCTCCATAAAGCCCTATTGTTTAATCGGTTGACCAACTGCAAATACAAGTCCTAAACACTTCATCTGCTGACCACCGGTGATGGGTGAGTAATGAGAGCAAGAGCTCAAGGGAGGCCACCTCGCCCATCTGTTTATTTTTCCTGCCTGAGTCTAAAATGGCTTCAAGGCCCTAGACTCTCAGCGGTCATGCCTCTTCCCGTGGCAGCCGGAGAGGGTGCAGAGGACAGTGTTACCCAAGGTCATTTGAAGGCGGCAAGGACCTACCTACCACAAAGGGCCGTTGTGAAAAACGCAGACGCCCAGAAGCGAGGATCAAGGGCAAGATTCCCACACAGGAGGCAACCCAGGGCACCCTGCTGCTGAGATTTTAGGAGCAAAAAGAAAGTGTGGTCACTTACAGAAGGCAGAAGCCAAGGCAAAGCCTTTCTGCGAATCAAAAAAAGGCGCGCCCTCCGGCTGAAAGAATTACAAACATTTCCTCTGGGCGGACAAGTGACGAAGCCGGGTGCCTGTGTAGGCAGTCCAGGTAGGACGCGGCATCCCTGTTTCCCAGGCTGGGGGTACGGTGAGAGCAGCCCTGCCTAGAGGTCAGCCCCAACTTCCCTCGCCTGTCTGGACACCCTCACACGCCCTCCCGGGCCCTGCTTTTACCAGCTCCAATGCCTGACAGAACTGTCAAGGTCAAACTCGAGCTCCTCACAGGTGCAGGAAGGAACACCAAAGCATCTTCTTAACAAGTAAACAATGTGGCCTGATTTAGCTCTAATTTTTTTTCTTTCTTTTTTTCTGAATGGCTTTGAAGTGGCAGTTTCTAGGGAAACCCCTAGTACTCTTTAAGGGGGAGAGCAAGGACTCCGGCATATTGCAGCGTAGATACAGAAGCCACTGCCAGGCCTAGGTGCACGCGGTAAGCGTTCAGTCCACACACCGACGCGGGTTGGCACAGCCCTCGCCTTCTGGGAGCTTACAGTCCAGGGCCTTAGAGAGCCCAGCAGTAGCACACGGCAGAAGGAAGTAAGGAGGTGCAGAGAAAGTGCCGACGGGCAGAGAGGACCGAGCCACGCGCTGATTTTAAGGGAAGCAAAGGCGGCTTCCAAGGGGAGTCTGCTTCTGACTTCGGGTAGGATTCCCATGCCTGGAACAGCCACGTTAAGGGAAAAGCAGAAGCAATACCAGGAGCCAGGAGAGCTTGTGATGTGGCCAGAGCACAGGGTCGGAGTCTGGAAGCCAGCTGGGCCAACTCTGGAAAACTGAAAACACGCAGGGGTCAGAACATTGCTAGGTCAGGGGAGGTGATGTCTGGGGATAACTCTGACGAGCTGTGAAGACTAAAGCTACTAAAATCATCTGGAAGACTTGCCATGACCCAGGAAGGAGACTGAGGCATGATGGCCAGGACAATAAGCACAGAAAGGAGGAAGTGGGGATGGGAACAGGGAAAAGGTGACTCTGAGGTCTCTGTATCGGAGGGATCGGAGGTTAGCAGTGGATAGTGAGCTCATGAACCTGAAATAGCACGAGAGTGAGAGCAGGTTTGGAGGAACAGCAAGGAATTTAGTTAAAGAGAATCCCAGTTTGAGATGCTAACAACTCAGTCTTGTAGAAATGTCTAACAACCAACTAACTAAAATTAGGCCATTTTAAAACTGAAAGGCTGGGGCACCTGGGTGGCTCAGTCAGTGAAGCATCCGACACTTGATTTCGGCTCAGGTCATGATCTCAAGGTTCATGAAATCGAGCCCTGTGCCCGGCTCTGCTCTATGAGTGCAGAGCCTGCTTAGGATTCTCTCTCTCCCTCTCTCTCTGCTCCTCCCCCGCTCGTACGTGCACTTGTCTCTCTCAAAAATCAATGGGTAAACTTTAAAAAAATAATAATAAATAAAAGATGTAAAATCTTAAAAAAAAAAAAAAAAAGAAAGAAAGAAAGAAAGGAAAAAAAGCTGAAAGGCAAAGAGATAGTTACTGAACTAGGGAGCTGCAAACGGGTCCCCGCCTTGCCCAGGTGGCTGTGGAAGTGACCAGGTCAGGGCAGCAGTTCTCAGACTTTGGGGTACCTCAGGAGCACCTGGGAGCACGGTGATATAGCAGGTGCCTTGACCTAGCCCCCAGTCATTGTTCAGAGGCTGGTGGCGGTGCCTAGAGAGGGGAAAACAGATTCTACCCACTCGGTAAAAAAAAGTAAACGTCAAGGAGATTCCTTTCAACTTTTAACTTCTTTCTCATTAATTAACTAGAATATCTTCATCTGTTTACTTTTAGCTAAATAATCTCTTTAACTGATTAACTGAAGTCAATTCACCTTGCCCAGTAGGAAGGTCAGAGAAATCAGCCTCAGGGGAAAGCATCCAGGATCACAAAGGCTATTTTGTCAGAGGCGAGAGTTGGTGGAGAAACCGAGAGATAAAGACGTGGAGGGCATGGCTAAGAAGAATGGTTGGTTTGAGCATTGTCGGCCAACACAGCTTAGCACTAGGGGGTCGTCACTAGAAAATGCTGTGAGGAGCCAAAGTGGAAATGGGAGAGCCCTGGATCCTATCCTCAGGGAAGGAGCACGCCGCAGGGAGTCCTGGGGCTCCCGGAGCACAGGCCTCCCGGGCCCACCCCCAGATAAGACCCCAGTGGGGCCGGGTGCTCCTGTCCCAGACTGTCTCAGCAGAGGGCTGCTGAAGGCTTTGCTGCTGTTAACCTCTGACCCCATGACCTACGTGACCTGTGCAGAATCATTCCAAAGTTGACCGAGACTTGGCTAAATTATCACATGAAGAAGAGACAACAGGGACTGGAAAGCATAGGAGAGCAAATGCAAAATCCCTCAGATCCTACCGGTCACAGAAAAGTAATATCCCAAACCAATCTCGGAATCAAGGCCAGGTTCGACAAAACTTCAATTATTGGCATTTAGTACGAAGTGTCATTTAGAAACAAATGACAAAACGCCTGGGTGGCTCAGTCAGTTAAGCGTCTCACTCTTGAGTTCAGGTCACGATCTCACGGTTCCTGAGTCCGAGCCCCGGGCTCTGCGCTGACAGTATGGATCCGGCTTGGGATTCTCTCTCTCCCTCTCTTTCCCTCTGCCCCTCCCCTTCTTGCTTGCTCTCAAAATAAGTAAATAAACTTAAAAAAAAAAAAAGAAGGAAACCAGTAACAAAAGAAAAACACGTGATTCTTCAAAGCTGATTAGCAAAGGGCCAGAAGAAAGGAGGAGGGGGAAGAAAAAAGGAGGCTATATTTTCCTTTCGTCGGGAACCTACTAGACTAGGCACGAGCCCAACTGCCCTGACTCTAACATCCCCGGCTGCAAGGGAAGGACGACAACCGTCCCAGGTGTCCCCCACTATCCTTTTGGGGCAGTCAAAATCCCATGTCCTGGGAACCCCTCAGTCGGCTGGTCACCTGGGTCCAGGTCTCAGGAGAATCGGGGCCTGCAAAGCCAGGGTGCTGGGGCCATGAAGGTATGGAGTTTGAAAAGGAGACAGACCCCCCAGTTCTGTCAGCTCCTGGACTGCCCTTTCCTGGGCAGGGTTCCGGCACAGAGCACACAACGCCCCAGAACTCTAAAACTGGGGCTTCAAAAACCCACTTGATAGGATTAAAATATAAAGGAACCTGAGGCACACAAGTGTTGGGCACGCGGTGAGCCCTCCAGTCAGAGTGAGCTGCGACATGTCTGTGGGCAACAGCACTACCCGGGGCGGGTTTACCCAGGGTGATGGCCCGTAGCAGGAAGGGGGCGGACGTGCCTGGACCCCTCACCGCCTCCCCTGGCCCATGTGCAGTCCCTGTCACGCGTGGTCCTGGCCCAGGCTCCCCACAGGAGATGGCGCTCGCTCGGGGCCCCGGGCGTGTTTGAGAGGCCTGCTCAGGCACACAGAAGTCACTCAAGGAAGCCACAGGCCCGGGCCACCCAGGCTCCCGGAGGCAGGGAGCAGCCCAGAGAAGCAAGCTGCCAGCGTTTCTCAGTGCTCAGTGACAATGAATTGTCTTCCCCATGGGGACACGCCACGGCACGGTCAGCGACAGCAGGGACTCCCATCCTGCCCCCCTGCCCCCCCCTCCCCTGTCCTGAATCCTGGCGGAGCTCTGGGCGTTCCGTGGGCGCCTGGGCCTTCTCGGCTCCTCGGGGGGCCTCACGCAGAAAACACTGCCCCTGGCGCTGCGCTAACGGCAAGGAGATGAGATAAGACCCTTTTCTTTTCCACGATTTTGTGAGCGTCCTTGAGCCGCTCTGGGGGCTTTTCCAGGGGCGGTGCCGCATCTACAGGCGAAGGGCAGAGAGGCAAGGCGCGCCGACCCTGGTGCGGAGGCAAGCGTTTTGTTCGCTGAGCGGTCTCCGCTGGGCTCCTACGGGGTAGCAGTCTTTGGGTGACACTCTGTGCTTTGCTCCCCAGAGCAAAGAGGCCCGCGAGGTAGACTCCACCTAGACGCCACCCTCTTCCCCCCACACCTCCCCCTCCAGCCCCACCTCGGGAGGCGCACGCGAAAGCTCTTTTGTACTAAAGTACAGTTATTATAAGGTGTGGTCGCCTAGACACTGCCCTCTCTCTATTTTGACAGCATGACTTCCTGTGATGTGACCGAATATCTCCTGTCGTCTCAGTAACAAAGGCTGATACCTGGGTGGTTTTTTTTTTTTTTTAACTCCTCTCAACAGTATACTTGACATTTAATGCATCATCAAAAAGTTTCTGAGGTTTTGGGGCTAAAACTCTGAAGTATTACTTCCTGTCCCGGCTGCAGCCCAGAGACTCTGAAGTGGGGCTGCTGCTCGGCTGCCGGCTTCGCCAGATGGTCTCCAAGGTCTCCGAGCGGGCCAAAAGCCCATCCTGCCCTCTGCACCCTTGCGGGCGCTGAGAAATGCGCTCCAGACCAGAAACCGAAAGGGCCACTGGTTCCTGTCCTTCAGTTCCAGGGTCCCGGAGCAAGTCACTTAATCTCTCTGCTCCTCAGATGGGTAGAGTTATGGAGTTGTGCAAAGTGATCTCTAGAGAATAGTCTAGCATTCCAATCCTCCGGGGGTCCAGAGACTCGAACTGCCCTTAGGGCTATAGGGTGGTCTGTAGCGATACCGCCCATTTTTCCTAGAGGTAGGAAGATACCTTGGTTTCTGCACCGCATTCCCCCTCCCCCCCCCCCCCCCCCCCCCCCCCCGCCCTGAATCATCCCCAATGGCCTGGCACCATGGGAATTTGCTGGACCTGCTCTATAAAAGCTGGAATTTGCACCCAGCAAGGCAGAAAAGCATTTACCATTTAGGCAACTCCTCATTTCTTCCACAGGATTTATGCGCACGTGCTCTTTGCCAGATCCAGTGTTAGGCTCGACAATACGAGGGTGAAGCCGGCAAAGCCCACGTCCTCCGGGATGGCATGTGAACCAAGAACTGCCCACTGGTAGTGCCGGGAAAGGGCTGAGGGGCACAGGAGGGGAGCCTTGAATTATCCTGAGGGATTGGAGAGAGAGGGCCAGGGAGGGAAGGCTTCCTAGAGGAACTAATGCTTGAGCTGACTTAAGGTTTCAGTAGTGCTCGAGCAGCTAGACATTCCAGGCAAAGGCTGAGGAAGGGCCAAGGTCTCCCAAGACAGGGCACGGTGGGTAATGCCACACTGGTCAACTGGGCTAGACCGTGGCATACATGGCCACCAGGCTGAGGCTTCGACAACTGCTGAGGCACGTAGCTCTTTCTTATTTCAGGTTTTTAAGCAGGGGAGCACAGTAAGACTATATGGGTAGAGGATCGGGGCACTGGTTTTGGGGGCCAGCCAGACCTGACATCGAATCCCTGCCCTTACTGACGGTGTGACCTCCGGTGAAACGCTTAATCTGTCTCTGCCTCCGTTGTCTCATCTGCAAAATGACACGAGGACACCCGCCTCCTAGGATCGTTGTGAGGGTATATAACATAATAAATGTCAAGTGCTGAGCACAGTGCCTGGCGTTCAATTATAGCAGAGAGGTGAGGTCTCGTTTGGGGCTTTCCGAATTCTTACCCTAGCGCCATCTGGAAGGTGGATGGGAGGGAGTATGACAGGTGGCAGGGATGAAGCCAATGCACGCACATGCACGTCACTCAATAGTGGGGTACACTACATACTGCGGGGAAGATGTGATTTAATTTGAAGGTGAAAGAGGGGAGGAGTCAGGAAAGGGTTCACAGAGGAGGCGACTCCAGAAATGGGTCTTGTTGGAGGAAATGAGAGAACAGCACAGATGAGAACCCAAATGGTAAAAGTTCAAGGTATGTAGGAGCAATGACAACAATCCATACCCACTGGGTCCACACTCAGGAGAAGGGCTGGGGAGGAAGGCCTTCATGGGTCCACACTCAGGAGGCACATGGGACTGAGCACTGTGTCTGAGGGGGCAGGGCTGTGATGATGAGCTGGGCCAGATCCTGCGTCCGTGAAGGCCATGCTAAGGAATGTGGAATGCACTCCGTAGGTAGCAAGAAGCCTCCTCCTTTATTAGAATGATGCATTTCCTGCCCGCTGATCCACAGAAGGTTTTCAGAAAAGGAGGGAGGCGGCAGTAGAAGTCTTCCCACCCCACCCCCCCAGCTCTCCCCTGTTCAAGGGAAATGAACCGAATCTCTTCATGCTCCGTTATAACCAAGGCAGAGTGTCCTCTCTCCCCCATGCATGCTAGTTAATAAGAACAGCTGAGTTGGCTCTGTCTGAAGTACTTTGACTGCCTTAACTCATTTGATCCTCAAAATAAGAGTGATGTTGTTATTTTCCCACTTTATGGATGAGGAAACGAGACACCAAGCCATTAAGGAACTTAGTCAATGTCACCCAACTAGTGATGGGCCAATGGGCAGTTCTGCAAAGCGTGCAGAAGAAGGACCAGGGGTTTCTCTGCTAACAAGGGAAAGGATCCTGGCACACGAGTGGCCAGCGTGCCCCAAAGGGAAGTCAAATTGCCATGTGAAGACTCTTGGGGACAGGGCGGTCAGAGGAAAGGTGCCTCTCACTACACTGGGTGGGCATAAAAACATTCAAACACCTCTCTCCACCACCTGCACAGAGGGAGGTCCGCCTTGTGTGGGACTAAACATCAGGCCTCCCAGAGAGAGGGCACGGCAGCCTAGAAAGTGTGACCCTGCCTAAATGAAGAGATTTCTTCTTGGGGTGGGGGGGTGGTGCGGAGGGGAGGGCACCTTTCAGCATGGAGGTGAGAGGAGATGGGGCCAGCCTAGAATACTGGGGATCACACAGCCAGTCTCCTCTCTCCCCTCCAAGAAAGACACACTCTGGTGCAACTTTAGGAACTGATGCTGGGGACGGGCACTTGAGTGCCCGGAAACCGCTCCTTTCCTCCCTGGGTGGACACATGTCTTCCACCTCCACCTTCTGGCCTCAGCCCTGTGACTGCTCTTAAGATATCAGTGCTGCGGGACCGCACCAACCCAAAGGTTGTGCGCAGAGATGGGTGAAGTCACTCGGACAGAGCTGCTCAAGGTGACCTGAGAAATTCACAGGTGACAACGACATCTGCTCGGATTCAGGGAAGCCTTCAGTTGGAAAGGGAGGGGCCTGAACTGAAGACCAAATTCCAGGTGAGACTGGAAGTGGAGAAGGAAACAAAGAAAATCAAACAGTGATTTGGTGGCAGCCATTAACAGCCCGTGCCAACACTCCACGTCTGTTGACTCGTTTATCGCCTCCATTCTACAGATGAGGCACAGACACTAAGAACCATTTTCCCAGTCACTGGAATGGCCCAGATGTGAAGGAGGAGCAGACCGGTTCCAAAGCCCATTCCTGCACCTGCCGCCCTACCACGTGAAAGGCCCTTTTCCCAGCACACACTCACTTTCTACCCAACAGTAGGGGGTAGGACCGCCAGCCCCTCTGCTTCCTGACCCACGCAGAAGAGAAACAATCCAGAAAGTGTGTGCCAGGGACAGGAGCGCTTGGCAACAGCACTCCTCCCCGTGCTTTCTCTCCCTCCCCTTCTCCATCACAACCGCTGGGCATCTGACCAGGGGCAACCCTCCTCCCAAGCCTTCCTTACTTTCGAGGGCTGAAGGACCAAGAACAGTGAAGACGGGGAAAGAGGCAATGACCTCTCTCCTTTGTTTCCAACTACCTGAGCCTCTGGCAGATTCAACTTCTTCTGACAGTGGTTAGGCAGACCTCTCCTCTACCTAAGAAGCCCTTAGGATATTAGCTGTGGCAGCTAGGTACACCCTGGGAGGAAGCCAGACACATTACATTGAAAACCTAACTCTGTGTAGGAGACCAACTTCCCCCGGGTCCCTGGGGGAGTCATTAAATGTCTAGATCTTCATTTCCTCCAAGGTAGAAAAGGGGTAATAATTCTGACCTACCTCACCAGAGTGCCGTAAGTAGGAATAACTAATTAACGCTAGCGAAGCACTTTAAAAGTAAAAAGCACTTTGCAATAATTAACGTGGTTTCTGCTTTCATCTCCTGCAGCCTCATAAATAGAAGCGAGGTCCCAGATAGCTACAGATGGCAAGAAGCATGCCCAGGCAGCGGCTTTCCCGAGGAGGTACAAGGGCGGATCTGTCAGGGCCATCAAAGTTGTCTCGGGGCTCCCAGCCACCGGAGACCGTTCCAGGCTGACAATTCTAAACCCATTTGCATCCACTTAGCTTTCTAGAGACCGAGGCCTTTTTCAGTTACAGCAAACAACCATGAATGTGAAGCTCCGAGCAGAGAACACAGAGCAAGAAGGATTGGAATATCTCTGGGGCTGCTGCTGACTTGTCTTGAAAAATCAAAATGAACTTTTTTCTTCAAAGGCTTTGCTTTTATTCATCATCATTATAAAAACAGTCAAGTCCTTGAGGTCTGCAGATGCAGCGAAAGCATACAAAACAGGCTTTCTGTGAAATACACACACACACACACACACACACACACACACACACAATAGTGCTCTAACACTTCTTGTGAGCAACAGGCAACAAGGAAGTCTGGGTTTGGAGTACAACTTTCACCCCTATTGGGCAAATTTTGCCAAATAGTGTGTGTGCCCTCTCCCAAAAGGCACCCCCTTCATGAGGATGTTCATATCCGGTGAGGAGCCTTACGGAAGGTAGAAGTGTCTTTAACTGTGCAAAGGGCTGGCCCCTGGAGGACTGTACCCCCTCTGTCAGCTGTCGCCATGACAAGGATTTCATCAGTGCGTCACAGAGCTTGTTACCGATGGGGCTGGATGTTGCTGACCTGGTTTATTAGTGTAACACCTCAGGTCCTTGTGGTCAAAGGGTGTCTGTGGGTTGGGCTGGGAATCACCGTGCCCAGTAGTGTTTCTTGGGAAAATAAGCTCTGATTTCCAAGTAGCTGCCTTGGGATCTGGAATGCAAGCTGTTTGTAAGAAGGGAACTGCCCTGAAATATTAGACACCGTTTTCCCATTATTTCAGAGGTGAAGAATGTGGTTATCTTGAATTTCCTCTGGATAGACGGTGTTCCTTTTCTCCTGCTCCCCTGCTTCCTCTTTTCCTTCCTCCACGCCATTTTATTAGCTGATAAACCATTGGTGGGTCGCACGGACATCCCAGAAGGAAGTTAGGGATAAGTTTGACCAGAAAGGGGCTGAGAGCAGATGACAGATACCAGAGTCCTGACTCAGGCACTGTGTGGAAACAGGGAAGAGTAAGACTAAGCCTCAGGGCAGTCTGGCGTGTAAGCCCCCCCGAGTCAAGGGCTTGAGAAAGAGATGCAAAGAGATAGAGAAAACCTTGGGGGCCCCTTCTGACAAGCAAGTGGTGCACCGTCTCTGGGGAGCCAGACTGTTGCAGAGACAGAGACCGAAAAGGACAATGACCTGGTCCAACAAGGACAATGACCTGGTCCAACAAGGTCCAACAAGGTCATGACCTTGTCATCCATCATAGACATCCATCATAGACAAGGTGAATGGATGATAAAAGTTCCTGATAGTTTGGGTTGGCTGCACTCAGAGGAGACAGTAGCACATACCCAAGGCATAAAAAATTGGTCTGATAGGAAAGATGAAAAGGCCACCCTCTCCTCTACAAGAAAGAAGAAATTCCTTCCCTGAGAGCCATGTGACATTCCTCAAGACTCCCCCCACCCCCACGCCGGTCCCAAGGGAGGGTTCCCAGATGGTAGGTCTGGGGAAAAAGTGGCATTCAGGCACAGCCCTCTCAAGTCTGGACTCCCCAGCCATATCCTGGAGCTCCCAGTCATGACCCCTCACGAAGCCATCCTTCCATGTGTGGTGAAGGCCAGAATAGAGAAAGAGTCAGCAGAGATGCCTGTCTTCTACCCTGATCCGTTGTGTGCAGGGGTGAGGTTGGAGACCACACCACAAACTCAACAGCATAGGCACCAGCCAGCCCGAATGTACGTGGCTATGGACGACAGGCCAGACTGACCCTGGGAACATCGGCTAAAGATCAGCCCTCTCAGGCAGCGTTCACAGAGGCAGAAGTCAAGTTCTCTTCTTCCAAAGAACATTTTCAGATTAAAACAACACAATGCATAAGTGACGGTGTATGATACCCTATTATAGGCTTTCTTACAATCTTGTGTAGGATGGGCTTCCTGGGGGTGTTATCCGTGCTGCCACAAAGGACTCCACACCAAAGGACCCCATGCCTGGTTTAATGCTCTGCCATCACCGTCTGGATCGTCTCAGTCATTTTCTTTAATGTTTTTATTCATTTTTGAGACAGAGAGAGACAGAGCATGAGCAGGGGAGGGGCAGAGAGAGAGAAGGAGACAGAGAATCCAAAGCAGGCTTCAAGCTCTGAGCTGTCAGCACAGAGCCTGACGCGGAGCTCGAACTCACAGACTGTGAGATCATGACCTGAGCCGAAGTCAGACGCCCAACCGACTGAGCCACCCAGGTGCCCCAGTCTTAGTCATTTTTGAACAAATAGCTCCACATTTGCATTTGTCACTGGAGCCCCCAAACTATGTAGCCAGTCCCGGGTTGGTGAGGTAAAACACACACACACACACAAACACACACACGTATCACAGGTATTACCAACATGCCCATTTTACAGATGAGAAGACTGAGGGTTAGGCAGGTTAAATGGCTCTGCTAACGTCACTCCGTTAGTAAGCAGCTAACTGCAGTCCCCAGGCATTCTCACAATGACAACTTTCCATTACTGCCCCCCCCCTTCTATGATGACCCTTCAGCCCTGTTTATACCACTTGAGATCACCATCCCCAGCCACAGCTGATGCCCAGGCTGGACCAGGCTGGGCCCATTGGACTATCTCTTCCAAGAATCTGGAATTGGCAACCAAAGGGACCGCAGATGGAGGTCAAATCGGGAAATCAGCGCGATAGTTGGAACAGAGGATTGGCAGGCCCAGGCATGAAACGTCTTGCACCTTCCACTCTTTCGTCTCCACACCCCAAGTGTGAATTCCCAGAGAGACGCAGTCTAGAAGGGCTCAGGTGCTACGATGCGGCTGGGTGAGAACCATCCAGGAACCTTAGGGAAAATGGCTTCACGTGACCTTGCCAGTGGTTGAGAACCTGCCAGGCCTGCCGGTCACCGCAGTTAGACGAGGATGGCAACTCGTGGCTGGAAACATTTCTCCTTCGAGCTGCCACTATTGCTTAATATGGAAGAAACACACAGAGCATTTATGCACCGGGCACTGTTCTGAGTGTTTTACAGAGCACAGCTCATTTAATCCTCCTAACAACCCGATGAGACAGATTAGTAGCATCACCTCCGTTGCACAGGTAAAGAGAGATTCTGTAACTTGCCCGAAGTCACAAAGTCAGCACGGCGTAGAGGCAGGATTTGAACCACACGGGCTGGCTGCAGAGTCTAGGTTCTGAACCCTCTTTCAAGCTGCCTCTCAGAAGGGGTATTCTGGCCCGTCTGAGAGAAACAAGGCAACATGCAATTTCCATTTGTAAGTTTCATTTTACCTTTTCAAGATGCGGTCACACAAAAGTCCTCGCTCACTGGAACCAATGAGGCCTTTGAGCAGTCAGGAGGGATGTTACAAAGAGTACACACGACAGAGTGAATGAATACTCAGTCTCTCAGATTCCCATTCCACACGGGTTTTCTCTGTCTCTGTCTCTGTCTCTGTCTCTCTCTCTCACACCCACACACCCACACACACACATACACATGCACACACACGTCCCAAGTGGCTTTGTTGCCCACTTTCCAAGCACACAATAAATTAGAAGGAAATGTTGGGGCGCCTGGGTGGCTCAGTCGGTTAAGCGTCCTGCTCTTCATTTCAGCTCAGGTCACGATCTCACGATTCGTGAGTTCGAGCCCCGCGTCAGGCTCTCTGCTGTCAGCGCAGAGCCTGCTTTGGAACCTCCATCTCCCTCTCTCTCTCTGCCCCTGCTCCCCTTCTCAAAAATAAATAAATAAACGTTTAAAAAAAATTAGAAGGAAATGAAAATCTACTGCAAGCTGGCAAGCTGACAGTATTAAGAAAGCATTACTATGAGCCTGGCAGTAAAAGAGACAGAAACACCCTAAGAGCAATCATAAACCTTATAAAGAACAGCAGCTCAGCTTCGTATAAGAACATTCAAACAGCCCTAAACATTTTGACCCTCCATCTCAACTTCTTACACAAACAAATGCCCTTTTCTCAGCGTGTGAGCCATTCTCAGTGAGGTTATGTATGATTTGCACATGAAGGCATCCTGCCTCCAGGAACAATTGAGATATTTTGCTATATTCGGTATACTATGTTTAAGAAGTAAAGACGGCAGAGGAGTATGTAATGTATTTTTGAAGACAACTAAAATGGTTACTTTTTTAAGCTTATGTATTTATTTTGAGACAGAGAGAGAGAGAGCGCATGAGCAGGGGAGGAGCAGAGAGACAGGAGAGGCAGAATCCCAGGCAGCACAGAGCCCGATGCAGGGCTCGATCTCACAAACCATGAGATTATGACCTGAGCCAAAATCTACAGTCTTGGACACAACCGGCTGAGCCACCCAGGTGTCCTATTTTTTTTTTTTTTTTTTTTTGATAGCTTAAGTAGGTAACCAGGAATCCGACATTTTTATTTCTTTATCGTTTGGTGGTTGGTTAGTCTGGGGGGAGGTGCTTGCACTGAATGGCAACATTTTTTTTTTAGTTCACTACTCTTTAAAAAGTCATGTGGGGGCGCCTGGGCGGCTCAGTCGGTTAAGCGTCCGACTTCAGCTCAGGTCACGATCTCGCGGTCCGTGAGTTCCAGCCCCGCGTCGGGCTCTGGGCTGATGGCTCAGAGCCTGGAGCCTGCTTCCAATTCTGTGTCTCCCTCTCTCTCTGTCCCTCCCCCATTCATGCTCTGTCTCTCTCTGTCTCAAAAATAAATAAACGTTAAAAAAAAAAAAATTTAAAAGGTCATGTGCTCTATAGCTCCCCATGGTCCCCACCATTCCTTTTTCCAACTGAATTTTTATTTGGAGATAATTGTAGGTTCACGTGCAATTGTCTGAAATAACGCAGAGAGATCCCATGTTCCTTTTCCCCAGTCTCCCCCAGTGGTGACATCGTGCCAAACTCTCGTACCACAACACTACCAGGATACTGACATCGGTGCGGTCAAGATATTGACAGTTCAGTCACCACTGGGTGACAGTAGCCCTCATAAACACCATCCACATCCCGTCCCCACCCCCATTCCTGACCTTTTAGTAAACTCTCATCTGTTCTCCACTCCTATAATTTTGTCATTAGTCCTGGTCCATGGTACGGATGAACCACAGTTACTGAAGGATATTTCCACCTTTCTTTTTTCCTTTATACATAGACTGTCTTCCTCCTTTATATGACCTGCTTCACCCTGTGGGCATTTGAACTTGTTACCGCTGGGGTAGAGTCTCCTCTGAGATCTTGAAAACTCAGATATCCAGAATGACTAACTTCCTCTCATCTCTGTCTATCCAATCTGTGGATTATACACGTCTACAGTTTTGATGGCAGGAAGGAAAAGTCCCCCAACACAGAGCTGGCTCTCATTCCTCACTACTCGCTGGTGTGCACTCAAGAAATGTAACATTGAAAAAAAAAAAAAAAAAAGAAAGAAAGAAATGCAACATTGGAACCAGTATAACCG
This sequence comes from Panthera leo, assembly GCF_018350215.1. Classification (NCBI taxonomy): domain Eukaryota; kingdom Metazoa; phylum Chordata; class Mammalia; order Carnivora; family Felidae; genus Panthera; species Panthera leo. The sequence continues at coordinate 18,561,798 of NC_056679.1, forward strand.
GGGACGCATGCTGTAAAACTGAAAGACAAATATGGAATTCTTTAGAGGTCACCCCTGCTTCGTTTTTTGTCTTCTGGTAGCCCCTCTTGTAAGCATAGATATGAAGGGTTAAGGGACACCTGGGTGGCTCAGTTGGTTAAACATCCAAGTCCTGATTTTGGCTCAGGTCATGACCTCATGGTTCGTGGGATCGAGCCCCACATTGGGCTCTGTGCTAGCAGAACAGAGCCTGTTTGGGATTCCCTCTCTCCTCTCTTTCTGTCCCTCCAGCGTGTGTAAGTACACACACACTCTCTCTTTCTCAAAATAAACATTTAAAAATTGTTTTTTAAAAAGAAGGGTTAAATCCATTCAGAATCCTCAAGTACCTTATCTTGTACCCCGCCCCCCCCAACCCCTTTAGAATGTTCCTGTGCTTAAGTACTCTTTCTCAGTTAATCTCCACTTTTTTATCTAGCTAACTTCTGTAACACAGCCTCTTTGTTTTTAAATATCTCATTCTTGTATGGTAAAAAGTCTACTAGCTCTAAGATACTTAACAGCTCCAAGTGTCTCATATAATATACTTTGTTCAATAAATGTTTTTTGAGCACCAACTCTATGCCATGACCATAGTTAATGATTCTATATGCCCTCGTATCATAAAATAAATGATTTAAGCCGCTAACAGAGTTGTAATTAGGGTACTCCAGAAATTTTGGGTCTTCCCCCAGCATCTCATTCATAGCAAATGCTTTAAAATGTTCTTCACTGAGGGCTCCCGGGTGGCTCAGTCGGCTGAGCATCTGACTTCGGCTCAGGTCATGATCTCACGGTTCGTGGGTTCGAGCCCCGCGTCGGGCTCTGGGCTGACAGCTCGGAGCCTGCTTCGAATTCCGTGTCTCCCTCACTTTCTACCCCACTCATACTCTGTCTCTCTCTCTCTCTCTCTCAAAAATGAATAAATGTGAAAAAAAATTTTTTTTAAATAAATGAAATGTTCTTAATTGAATTGACTTGCTAGGATGTCTTTCTGAAATTGGATGTGTGTGGTTTGGATCAGTGTACCCATCTATTAGCAGCAATAACCTTCTCTTTCTTCCATGATACAATTTCCTTTTATTCTTTCCCCTTCTTTACTTAAATTCTGAACCCTGGACTACTGCCAATACCACCCTAAATAACAGCTACAATCAGTGTTGCTCACTTGTCATTCCTTGACATTCACTGAGGATTTTCTGTGCACTGAGCACTAGGAATCACAGCAAGAACAGCCATTTTACTTGTCCCCAGGACATAAGTATGGTGAGTATGATGTAAGGTGAGCATGGCTGCAAAGCAAGTATGACTTCTTGTGTCACAGACGAGGCGCCAGACAAGGCATGGCTTTCTCAAAATCTCTGAGTTGATAAATAACAGAACGGCATTCAAACTCAGGCCCAGCTGATGTCAAAGCCCATGCTCCCAGGACGTGGCCAGACCACTTTCCAGGCTCCGAAGCCCCAGAGAAGAACTTCATTCAACTCATTGAGAAGATCAATTCTTACCACTGATTTTCCTAGAGGAGAAGAAGCCGTTCAGCTACATCCTCTCTCCATCCGCCAGGCTTCATCTCCTTAATGCTGCAGATCAGCTTCCCTGGAAATAGACTTGGGATGGAGACGTAGGTCCAGGAAGGTTCATTAGGGGTGCTCGGTGGATCGAGACCTGTTGGGAGGCAAAGGAAGTAGGACTGTGTAAAGGGAGACGTTGAACTTCAGTGTCATCAGAATCCAAGCCTCGGCTTACCCATGGGGAGGTCAGAAATGGCCCAAATCAAGTCAACGGGCCATGCCCACGATAATCACTCATTGGTGCAGACCGTCCCAGGAGGTGGGCATGACCTTGGCCCCGGCAAATCCCAGAGAGGGACTCAACAGAGAGCTGTCAGCCACCACCGCTCATGGAGGGGAGGTAAGGACAGCTATCTGAGCAGCCACCCTGGCATCTTTACACAGAACTCGTTCTCTAGCCTCCTTTTCAAACCTCCCACTTCTCTTAGAAGATTTCCAGATTGGGTCTGAAGAGAAAGCCAAGCCAATGTGGTACATTTTTCCTGTACTCTTCTTCCAGGGATCCCTGTCTCATTTCTTAATTTATTTGTTCCTTTTTCCCAATGAAGGTAACAAAGTTTACCTCCACTGCCTCGGCTCACCTGAGAACAAATTCAGGGGCTAGCTTCCCTGGTTCTTCAGTGCCCCCCTCTGAAAGAGTGGTCTGGGAATCGAGTCCTGCTGCTGGAGCTAGGGTCAGCCTCTCTTAGTTTGCCTCAACAGCCCTTTTCTTGAAACCTTTCTTTTCCATTCCAGCCCTCCACTCTATCACCAGCACTCAGCTCACCTGTTCTCCATACCTGGACTTTGGCCAAGTCTCCTATGTGCTCCAAACTTGCCCTCTCAGATGCACCCCCACTCACCTCCTGCTGCCCAGGTGACCCTTCTAGATGCAAACCTACCACGTGACTACTCTTTCCCGGATATGTGTTAGATTCTTTACTCTCACATTCCAGGCGTGTCTGATCTGGCCAACCTCTTCAGTGTCATTCGACAGCTCCTCTCCTCACCCACCACACACACACACACACACACACACACACACACACTAGCAATACTCAACTGTGTGTGGTTTTTCCTCATCTATCACATTATTCTTACCTCCCTGCCTTTTTGTACACTGTTCCTTCTGCCTGGAACCCTTCCTACAGCAGGTTAATTCTTTCAAGACCCAATTAAGGTGTTTTCTTCTCCAGGAAGTCTTCCCTTCCACCAAGAGCTGGGCTACAGCGCTGTCACCCTCAGCCTTGCCCCACATCCTCAGAAGTTATCCGCCATCACTGGCCTGTGAGACCCAGCAGACAGGTCGGAATCTTTTCTTGCCCTTGCCTGGCGCAGAGTAGGAATTCAAGATAAGCTTGGCGAGTTGAACAGATTAAACCCCCTCCTTAGTGACTACACCAACCCTTTCCTTCATCGCCTACAACTCTCCAACTCCTTGCTTTTCAAAAGAATGTTTTTCCCAAATATACTCATTTTCTCTATTTTAACAAGGTGATTACCAAGCATAGGTGTGCTCACATGAAGCAAACTGGTGTTAGGAAAAATCTGTATGGTAAAAGAAAATTTGGGGTGATGATTTGTCTTTATAAAAGGCTGCTAGCCTAGGTTTCTTTAACTAGGGAGCTTCAAATATCTGCACAAAAAGCATACACAAGACAGAACGCTGGTCTGCAAACTGAGAGTGATGATTACCTTGGGGTTCTTTTGCTTTCTTCTTTATGTTTATATATATTACTTGCAGTTTACATAATGATCAGGCCTTATTACTTAAGAATCAGAAAGAAAATATAAACCCATGTTCATTGTGGAAGAAACGAGGAAAAAGTAGGCTTCCAAGTGACTTTTTTCTCTTTTAAAGAGGTAAAAAGGTAGAGTTACAAAAACAAACAAATGAACAAAACACCACAAGTGCCTTAATCTCCAAGCTTACTGGCGAGAATAAATTGCACATTTGTAGGACTTTATGCCAAATGCATTTTGAGTCGTTCAATCTGAAAACGGTTTCTTTCTCTATAATTTCCGGGGGTCCATGTTTTAGAAACTGAGTTTGATATCAGGGCACTATTGTGAGTTTAAAAAGGCAGACATGTACCATGGAGCAAGTTCACAGTCAAGGAGCCTCAAATTCCAACCCCCACCATAAACTAACTCTTGGTAAGTCAGTCAAGTTCTCTGAGCCTCCACTGCTTCAAGCGTAAAATGGGATAATCTGTGCACCATCCACTTCACAGGTTTCCAATAAAAAGGAGCAAATGAGACAATATATGTACACTTGCTTTAGAAAGTAAGAGGCTGAAAATACCGTGTTAATAAGTGTTAGAAGGGTGATGATTAATAATCATATTTGGATGGCAGTCATTTCCCCCTCTCTTGGAGTCTCTGTCCTGTTCCTCTTGAGGAACAGCCACTTCTGTGAGGATTCTCCTTCTCCCTTTTGGGATTCCCTCCAAGGGCTGTTTTCCATCACCAGGACCAACTCTTAGGCATGCGCTTTTTGCCCAACACTCCCTGAAATATTAACCCCCAGGAAGACGCTGAGTGTTTAAAATAATAGGCAATTATCATCAGCTAAAAAGCAGTCCTGAAATCACACACTCTTCCTGAACATGTACATGTTTTCCTTTGTCCTTTTTCATATTCTTTTTTTTAGGGAAGAGTGTCTCAAAAGATTAATTTAATGAAGCATTTGCTTGCCCAATCTGGAGAATCTTTCTCTTAGCAAGTTTTCGAGCAGAAAGAGCCATACAACCCATTGGCTTATAACATCCAAGAGAAAAATAAAATCACTTCTGCCTAGGGGCGCCTGGGTGGCTCAGTCGGTCAGACGTCCGACTTCGGCTCAGGTCATGTTCTCACGGTTTGTGGTTCGAGCCTTGTGTCAGGCTCTGTGCTGACAGCTCAGAGCCTGGAGCCTGCTTCCGATACTGTGTCTCCTTCTCTCTGGCCCTCCCCCGTTCGTGCTCTGTCTCACTCTCTCTCTCTCAAAAATAAACAAACATTAAAAAAAAAATCACTTCTGCGTACATTATTACGGGGGTGGGGGGAGAGGCAAATTTTCTGATATCTATTAGTTTTCCAAGTGATAGGTCATCAAGTATCTTGGATTTGATCACATAGTCCATGAGTGAGGGTGCTCAAGCCAGAATTAGAGTCTCCATACCAGAACTGCTTAGCTCATTAGACAGTATTTCCCCAGTAGCTAAAAAGAAGAGGAGAAAAGAAAAAGGAAAAAAAAAAAACCTGTCTGTTAATGACAAAGGAGGTACCATCTTTAAGATACTCTCCAGGGGGTGCCTGGGTGGCTCAGTCGGTTAAGCATCCGACTTCAGCTCAGGTCACGATCTCGCGGTCCATGAGTTCAAGCCCCGCGTCGGGCTCTGGGCTGATAGCTCAGAGCCTGGAGCCTGCTTCTGATTCTGTGTCTCCCTCTCTCTCTGCCCCTCCCCCATTCATGCTCTGTCTCTCTCTGTCTCAAAAATAAATAAACGTTAAAAAAATTTAAAAAAAAAAAAAAGATACTCTCTAGGACCTGATAGCAAATATCCCATTAAAAGAAGACTGGATTCTCAATTTAGCTTTCTTTTCTTTCTTTTTTAATCTCTGAGTTACATCTTCTAAGGCAACAATAGCATCTTTGTTTACGGGGGGAAAATCTAGTTTATTTATATGGTTTGATACTTATCTGGAGAGGATAGAAGTAGAGGGTAGTCAAGGTTCACTGGTATCATGAATTTCTCTTTTTTTTTTTCTTATGTTTATTTATTTATTTTGAGAGAGGGGAAAGGGACAGAGAGAGAGGGAGAGAGAGAATCCCAAGCAGGCTCCACACTGTCAGCACAGAGCCCAATGCAGGGCTCTATCTCATGAACCATGAAATCACATCCTGAGCCCAAATCAAGAGTCTGACGCTTAACCAACTGGGCCACGCAGGTGCCCCAAGGTTCATTAATATCATGAAATCAGGGGAACAGAACGATTGAGAGTTAGGCTTTCAAGCATGAAAATATGGGTCCCTTTCCCAGCACAGCCACTTGTGCACTGTGGGAACACACACTAGTTATTTATCCCTTCATTGTCTCAGTGTCCTCACCCATGGAATGGAGCTAAGGATACCTGACCCACTGCGTGGTAATGATTAAATGAGCTAATGAATGCACAATGCAAAGCAGACAGTCTGGTGCATGTCTGAGAGATGAAAGAGGTTATTTATCAAATGTGATGATGAATTTAAACATGTTCTAGAGGGGCACCTGGGTGACTCAGTCAGTTGAGTGTTCGACTCTTGATTTCAGCTCAGGTCATGACCTCATCGTCATTGAGATCAAACCCCACATCAAGCTCCCCACTAGGCATGGAGCTTGCTTAAGATTCTCTCTCTCCCTGCTTAAGAGTCTCTCTTTCCCTCTCTCTTTACCCCTCCTCTACCTGCACTCACCCTCTCTCAAAATTTAAAACACACACATACACACACACACACACACACACACACACTAAACGCATTCCAGAAACAGCCAGCACTATGGTCATCTTTGTGAACCACAAAGCAAATTGTATAGCATAAGTATTAACTTCTAACCATAAAAGTAATCCCACTAACTAGTTTAAGAAGGAGGTAAGAGCAAAGATGGGTCCGTTTGCCTGGATATTTGTAGTTGGATGCGCTGTGCTCGGGTTGGTTGTTTCTTAGGAGCTGGCCCACAACCCCACTGAATAAGAGGCTTAAAACCAGACTAGGCTTACTTCGGCTACTTTAATTTCAAAGTTCATAAAGCCAACATTATGGCCTGATGATAGCCCCTGTCACATCAACTATAACTTTCTATGGAACTTCCATTTGCTTATCTGGCCCTTTGTTTTATTTCCAAACAAGGGAGTCACGTCACCTAGTCTTGTTGACCACCACACAGAACAGCCCGTACCTCATAACGTAAGAATGTTCTGCCCTATTGGTACAAGCCATTAAAGTTTAAAGCACAGAACAGCATTCATGTCTCCAGCTTTGGAAGAAGATAAAGCACTGACTTCATGGCCATTTGTTTCAGAATTTACTCATATTACAGCCCTGAAAACATTCCACTGTTTTGGCCCAACTGGCTTTCTGGAAGGAGGAGTGCACGCTTTTACAGCAGAACCACTGTGTAAATTCTCAGGGTTAACCGAAGTACACTCTGGCTTTGGCAAGATTCCCAACAGCTGGTGCTATGGCCCCCAGATTAAGGGCCAGGACTGTGTCAGCCTTCCTCACCATCCGTGTGGCAGTGGACCAGTTTGGAAGGAGCCACTGGAGGGTTTCTCGCTTAATAGATAGCCGCAAGATTAGTAACAGAGAGTCGTAACCTTTACTGAATGGTCCAAGTACTTCTACTCATCCAGAGACCCATGAGGCAGCCGACCTCGATGTGCTGAAAAGCTGAGTGAAGGGATAATAGATTTGTTATGAGACAGAAGGTCTTGGAGCTCACAATTAACTTGCTCCAAACATTCATCTTTGTTCCCAGTCCAAAATTCATTCACATAATTCAGCCAACACCAGCTTCCAGAGAATTAACAAGTAGCTGCCAGTCCCTGCTAGGTCATTCTTTGTCACAACATAATTCTATAAGCCCCCTATTAAATTTACAAAACCTGGGTGGGGGGACCGTGTCTTCCGTGCCCTTCCATTTCAGTTCCTACCCCTGGCGAGCAGCACACTCACATAGGTATTGGTGGACTGAGTTGAATAAAGGTAAGCGACATACCCCAGGGCTTGGTTTTCTGAGGAATCCCCGAGCTTTTGAGGAATGACCTTATGGCTCCAGTCACACCGTGACCTAGAGACGAATATTCCGCTTCACAAACACACCCCCCCTTCCCTCACCCCAGGCCCTCTTGTTTCCCCAAACCAGAAGTCAAGTGCTAGGATGCAGGTTGTCTGGAATGCACCTCCCTGGAACTCCCAGCATATGTTGACTCAATGAGTAACACTCAGACATTGACTACCACTATCTACCGTCAGATAATATCTTTTTCCTCCCACTGGCCGACTGGATTTTGAACCTGAAATACCCTTAGAAGGATATTTTCATTTCAGTTCCTAATCTGGCTGCAGGCTCAGCCAGGCAGGCAGGCAGGCAGGCAGGATACAAGGGTCACCACACATTCCTCCTGGCTTCGGGAGGCAAAGTACAGGCCTCTCATCATCAGGAGCTTGCCAGCCAGCATCCACCCATCACAACAACATCCATCTCTCTAAAGGCCTTACTCACCAGCCAACTTCCTCTTAAGCCTATTATTGTGAGGTAGTCAGTTCTCCCTTGTTCCTGTGGCGGGGGGGAAGGGAGAGGGGGTGGCGAGGGGGGGAGGTGTGGGAGGGGGACTACGTCGGTGGCTATTTTCTACATGTCACAACATTGTGCTTCATTTTCTGTGTCCTGGCATCTAGCTACATGACCTGGTTTGCCACTCTCTCTTCAGCAGGGTGCTTTAAGAATTTCTTTCCCGGATGTGCCTTCCAAACACCGGTCCCCAATTTGGGGCAGCAGATAGAGATTTCATGTCAAAGGCATTCCACTACTGAAAGGCAAGTGTCCCCTTGCTCTCCACGGACTCCTCAAATGTGGAGTAGGCAGAACGGGAAGAAAGCTAGAACGGGATCCTCTGGAGCAAGGGCCCAGGGCAGAAGCCCATCTTGCTGGGGTCTGGGGTGACATTAGATTCATTCCTCTTCGTTAATTAGACTGCCAAGAATCCAAGGGTGTATCCATTACTTGTTTTCATTCAATGAGTTTATCTTCCTAATGTGTTGTTGTTTTTAACCCTAATTTGAAATTTTTTGTTATTGTTGCATATGCTGCATCATCACGTACATACTCAATAGAACTATTTTGATGAGGCATTGATGAGAACTGAATGCTCAGCTTAAAATTTTACATATCTGATCATTGGAATAATTTATCACAGGATAGCTTCCGGTTCCTTCCATTCCAAACCTGGATTATTTTCTATTACCCACATATTTCTAGCGCCGTGCCTTAGAGCCTATCCACATTGAATATCAGCTCAGTCATGGCACTGGTTGAGTCACTACAATGGGCACTGGCAGTATTTCTGGAAACCACTCCTAAATAAAAGTGACTAGAGATATTTAACTGTACACAGAAGTGACTGGGAACCTCATAAGTAAACCCCTCTAACCTGAACTAAATGTTTGTCTAACTCCACTTCCCTCAGTCTGGTCCCCAAATGCCTGCCGCCACCAATTCAACAAGTATAATGGAGAGAAGTCACACTGGAAGGAGGCAGTGGTCTTAACTAACTCTAGTTAATTTATCTTAGGTGTACAAATTTTACAAAAACTTATGACTACATGAATGAACACTTTCCTAGGGCCATCACACAGCTGTGAAAGTAAAGGGCTCTGCAGCTGAGGCTTGATTATCTTTGTGTGAACCCACTCCGGCACCAACAAGTCACAACAGACGCTGGGCGTGAACAACCGGCTCCATCATTTGGCACATACTGGATGAATGAGCATCCCTGAAGGCTGACTACTGACGTTCACCAATATCTATAGTTGATAAATGCTCATCAAGACCAGATTCTCATTCGAACTCGTTACAAGTTCTGTTTTACCATCCTTTTCGTTGGTTAAACAGTTTGTCCTCGCCTTCCTTTAAACTCTCATTTTCTGTATTCCTAGTCTCTTTCATTTTTTATGATCTTGCAGCTTGATCTGATCATAACAGACGTTTAAAAATATGTATTGTGTTAGAGGGCTTTACAAAGGCAGGATCACAGAACAACCTATCTGCAAATGAGGACCTAAGAGTAGCTTGAGGTAAAAGGCAAAACATGGAGATCATGCAAAGGAAGGTATTAAGCAAAACACGGATGACCCCAGCCAACCAAGCCATAGAGAATCCATTTACCAACCCATTTCCCACCCACAAATTGGGTCAGGAGCCAGACATAAGGGTCTGTTCATTGGGTTTCTCCTGCACTGGAATGTAAGCGTGTTGAGAGCAGGGACTTCTCTCTTCACCTCATGTGTTCAGCATAGTACAAGAAGCACGATCAACGGTGAATGGACGCACAAGCAAGAAATGGTCCTATTTTGTTGGTGGTTAGGAGCCACTGGAAACTTTGGCAAGTTGATTCTGGCAAAGATGAAGCAGAGGAAATCAGATCAGAGAAATTCTGGAAGAGTATTGTTTACTAAGGAAACTCATTGTGGATGCATGCTGCAGGATGTAGGGAGAGGGGGGAAGGGAAGTGCAGCTGTAAACAGGACCGAACATCTGGGTTTTGTTTTATAAAAGAAAGTATCCAAAAAGAGGGGCTAGAACCCAAAGTAGGGAACGGAGCTGGGGAGCAGGAGGCAGGAAAGAGAGGCATCAAAATGAGGGCTGCCATAAGCCCAGTGACTTAATGGGTCTGCATGAGGTGGGTCCCAGATCATTTCACATGAGCTTCTTGGCCCCTCATAGGAAAACGTTTACCTCACGGGCCATAACACCAACACAGTGAATGAATTTCCTGATGAAAAGGAGTGACTTCACGAGAGAGACTCTTCCACCTTCCCCTGGAAGGGGAAGTTAAGGTTGTCAGAGGCACAAGGTGATGGGAGAGAAAGCAACACATAGCACTTACAGATGGCAATGACAGAACTGGGATGCTTGACAAGGCACTGACAGGTCACGAGAGGCATTCTGGCTCAGCCATTTAATTAACGCGACACACTTTCTTTTACACTTTCCTCTAATCACAAATCATTCATTATTTTCTTCAGGGTTCTCCAGGATTGCCATCCTCCCATTTCCCTTGAGGTTTCCTAAACTGGACAAAATTATTGAACCATGCTGGTGATCAGTGAGGGAAGATATAACCTAATTGACTCCATTTTGAATCTGTAGTTGCATCTGATCTTTTCCTGCCCTTCTACTCCAAAGGTCACAATAGTCCTTCCTTAGATGGGTGCATATTTTACCTAAGGGAATACTCTGGGGTTATAACCTTTTGATTTCATCTTAATTAACTGCATTCCCTTCCCTAATTGACTAGGACTTTATTGAGAGTTTTTTGTTTTTTGTTTTTTTACTTTTGAGAGAGAGAAAGAGAGAGTGAGAGAACTCAAGCAGGGGAGGGGAAGAGAGAGAAGGGGACAGAGGATCCAAAGTGGGCTCAGTGATGACAGCAGAGAGCCCGATGTGGGGCTCGAACTCAAGAACAGCAGGATCATGACCTGAGCCAAAGTCTGCCGCTTAACCGACTGAGCCACCCAGGCTCCCCAGGACTACGTTGAGTTTTTATGTAACTCTCCAAGGTGCCAGCTAACACAGTGTCACACACAAATTGAATGTCCACACTAAACACTTATTCAGGTACAAGAACCAGAAAGAAGGATCCTCATTTCCTCTTAAATTAGCTCTTTCCACTTTTTTTCTTGATGCCTATTTGATTCTTTGACCTCAACACAAAGTGAACACAAATCTAGAAAGAGTGAGAGAGAAAGAGCAGTTCATTCTGGAAGCAAAAGACAGAGCCTTTTCTATTTCATTAGCTGACAGTAAATCCTGAAATGCCATTGCCATGTTGCCTGGCAACCTAGGAAATATTGTTCTGATTAAACAAAAACTATCTGGAGTAAATTCACATTGAAATGGCTGACAAGTATTATATCATTCTGCATTCCACCATTAATACATTAGCAGCAGACACTTTGGGACAGTTCACTCCCAAGAAAACAAAAACAAATATATTGACATCACCAAGAGGCAGTCTGGGGACCAGGAAAAAAAAAAGTCCCAAGCAAGACTTAGAACCTTTGGAGGACTCAGTTTTTCTTTTTTCATCTGCAAAAAGAACGAGGGGAATTAATAGACTCTGACATTTTGCGATTCGAAAGAAACAGTAAAAATGGAGAGCAAAGTACCTGTCACCTTTTAGAACTGCAGCATTTATTATACTTGTGTAGGCCGCGAACAGTGATACACAGACTTACAGAGTGAAAATCATCCATCTTAACTTTAAATAAAATCCACAGTGGGGATTTGTTGGTTTCCTATAGGCTATTGATACCCTTATTATTATAAGAAACTTCCTTAATTTAGGAAGGCGGATGTTCAGCTTACGAAGTCTGCTCATCTCATTAAGACAAAAATACCTCCTAGAAATTTCTTGAAGACTATTATAGTGAGAAACCCCGGAGTCAAGGCGCTCTGGCAAAAATTAAAGCAACTTGTCTGTGGATATCATAAGTGAATAGATGATAAAGCTAGTCATAAAGAGAAGCTGCGGCTGAAAACTGTAAGCTGTGGCAACAAAGCTTTGAAGAGTATAACATGCCAGTTAAGAAGCAAAGACTCTGGGTTCAAATTCTAGCCCTGTTACTTACGGTTCGGCTGCTATTTAAACTCTCCACGTCTCAGTTTATCCATCCATACGTAGGTATAAAGGTAATACACACCTCTCTTATGGTTATTGCAGGAATCAAATGAGTTACCGATGTCATTTGTAACATGACAAATGCGGCTGACATTTGTGGCTGACACGTAGCTAGCCGCCTTTGTTATTTCTGGCACGAGCCAGTGAACTGTTCATAGGAGGGCTAGAGTCAGATGGGCCTGGACTTAAAGCCCCACACCACTGGTCGTCAGACATGGTCCTTTGGGTAAGCTCCTTAACCTCTCTGAGCGTCAACTGCTTCATCTACAAAATGGGAATGATCATAGCCCATTTCTTGGAGCTTTCGTGAGGATTCGGTGACATGATGCTTGTGACAGGCACAGCACAACGTAGCTGCATTCGACCACGAATCCCTACAGTCCAGGATTCACCAAGAAATTTCTCTGCGCTTTCTTCAGCTTCTCATTGTTGTTTTTTCCACGTCATGAAAAATAACGACGTACAGCAGTCCCCTCTTATCTGTGGTTTCAGTTTCTGCACTTGCAGCTCCCCACAGTCAACTGCGGTCAAAGAGTAGTGACCTGAATCTATGTCACAATGCCTACACTGATCATCTCAGTGTGTGATCATCTCATCACAGAGGCATTTTATCATCTCACATTGTCACAAGAAGAAGGATGAATAGAGTACAATAAGATTTTTTGAAAGAGACCACATATTCACACAGCTCTTATTACATTATATTGTTATAATTGTTCTATTTAATTAGTAGTTAGTGCTGTTAACCTCTTACTGTGCCTAATTGATAAATGAAACTTCATCATAGGTATGTACATATAGGAGAAAACATAGTATATATAGGGTCTGGTCCTATCCACCATTTAGGGCATCCACTGTGTGTCTTTGAACATATCCCCAATAGATAAGGCAGAACTATAGTATGCTCAGACAATTCAAAGAGGAAAAAATCTCAACAAATAGCTGGTGAGAAAACTGAATATCTACATGTAAAAAGAAGAAGAAGAAGAAGAAGAAGAAGAAGAAGAAGAAGAAGAAGGTGGACCCCTTGCTCACACCATATACAGAAATTAACTTAAAATGGATTAAAGACCTAAATATAAGAGAATATTATTAAACTCTTGGGAAAAAAAACATAGGTATAAATCTTTGTGGCCTTGGATTAGGCAATGGTTTCTTAGCTATGACACCAAAAGCACAAGCAATAACAATAAAAAATGGATAAATAGGATATCATCAAAATCAACAACTTCTGCCCTTGAGCTGACACCATCAAGAAGGTGAAAATACAACCCACAGATGGAAGAAAATACTTGCGACTCATATATCTGATAAGGAAACTGTATCCAAAGTACATAAAGAACTTCTATAATTCAATAATAAAAAGGCAAATAACCCCATTAATAAATGAGCCAAGCACCTGAAGAAACATTTCCCCAGAGGAAATATGCAAAAGGTCAATGAACACATGACAAGATGCTCAGCATCCCTAGCCATCAGGGAAATGCAAATCAAAATCACAATGAGACATCATTTTACACCCACTAGGATCAATAATATAATTAAAAAGGTAGAAATAACAAGTGTTGGTGAGGATGTAGAGAAATCAGAGATGTCATCTATACCACTAGTGGGAATATAATATGCCACAGCCACTTTTGAAAAACATCTGGCAGTTTCTCAAAGGGTTAAACATAGAGTTACCATATGTCCCCGTAATTCTACTCCTAGGTATATACCTGAAAGAAATAAAAACTAAAACTTGTATGCTAATCATCACAGCAACATTATTCATAATTGCCAAAAAGTGGAAATGAATGTCCATCAATGGATGAATGGTGAAATAAAATGTGTCATATCCATATAATAGAACAGTGTTTGACTCTAAAAAGAAATGAAGTACTGATAAATTCTACTGGAACAAAGTTGAACACCTTGAAAGAAGCCAGTCACAGAAGACCACTGGTTGTATATGTGGATTCCATATATAAGAAAAGTCCAGAATGGTGATGGGTCCATTAGCAATAGAAAAGTGAACAGTGGTTTCCTAGGGGTGGAGGTGTGGAGGAAAGTGGTCAGGGAGAAATGGGGAGTACCCATTAATGCTAATAGGTAGTCCTGTCTACCAGGAAGAACATTTTTGGATGGTGAAATGTTCCAGAATTGATTGTGGTGATGGCTACACAACTGAATATACTAAAAACCAAATTTTGAGTATACTAAAAACTGAATTTTACACTTTAAATAGGGGAACTACATGGTGTGTAAATGGTATCTCAATAAAGTTGTTATGAAAAATAATAATGAAAATTTCACAAGCCTCCTCAGCGTAGAAGATTAATTCTGTAGAACTTCAGATGGCCCCAGACTCATGTTCCAACAGAACAGTAGAGGCCCATAGTGGAACTGTCTAGATAGCCCCAGGGATAGAGAGCAGCTGAAAGAGACTCCAGGGCCAGTTGCTGAATGCATGTGAATTCCCTATACCCCTTCCTTTCTTCAGTTTCACAGCTGGAGATTCTGTACAGATGCAGACAAGCAGAGCAATGTCCGTCTTCCCCCCAACAAAACAGAACTGGGTCACGCCACAAATGAGGAGTTCGTTTTCCTTGCTCACACCCAATCACGAGTCCCGTCTACGTAGAAGAACCCTCAAAAAAGGCCACAAGGTAGACTGTGTTTTGGAGAATGGTGTCCCAAGGAGTTGGGATCGAGGAAGCCAGAGAATGAGCTCACTGATCAACAGTGTGCAAATTGGGAAGATTCCGGTGTGGTATTTGAAGATTTGCCTCAAGGGTCACCTGGGTGGCTCAGTCGGTTGAGTGCCGACTTTGGCTCAGGTCATGATCTCGCAGTCCATGAGTTCAAGCCCTGCATCGGGCTCTGTGCTGACAGCTCAGATCCTGGAGCCTGCTTCGGATCCTGTGTCTCCCTCTCTCTCTCTGCCCCTCCCCCCCTTCTCTCGCTCTCAAAAATAAAAAAATAAACATAAAAATTGAAGATCTGCTTCAAAAAGAAGTCCTGAAGCTTTAAGTTTTTTAAATAAAACACACTGTTTTCACACAGTATTATCACAAATTCCTCCTAAGCCCTAGTGGTTAGTTAAATTTTTTGGTGTGTGAGAAATGTGGGGAAAGACCTTGCAAGTTATACTGCAGCAGAAAAATACAGATTCATACAGAAATGGAAATTTTTTTTTAAATCTTTCCATTCTTTTCTTTTTAATGTTTATTTATTTTTGAGAGAAAGAGCGTGACCGAGGGAGGGGCAGAGAAAGAAGGGGACAGAGGATCTGAAGCTGGCTCTTCCCTGACAACAGTGAGCCTGATGTGAGGCTCGAACTCAGAGCCATGAGATCATGCCATGAGCTGAAGTCAGACGCTCAACCTACTGAGCCGCCCATCTACCTCCTCCCTTCTTTTTTATTTTTCCTTGATTTAGTCTTATTTCTTCTCCTTTCTTCCTTTGCCCTTTTTCCCTCTTCTTCCCTCCCATTCCTTTGCTCTCCCTTCTTTGGTCACCAGAATTTTCAATAAGAAGCTGGTGAGCATGTCAGAACACGCGCTTTGCTCTATCTTTATGCTGGTACCTTCCACGACACCTCACAAGAAACGAGCTCAAAGATAATCCTGGTTATTGGAGTTAAATGCTGCTGCACAGTGATTGCTAGGCAGACAGGTTGAGGCCAACCTCTATGGGTTTATGCTGTCTCCTTGGTTTTTGAAGCAGGAGAGATGTATCCCAGACCCCGGCCCAGATATCTGGCTGGTGGTTTTCCAGACCAATATTCTTCATATTCATACTTCTATTCTTTCTCAGGGTTCTTCTCTGAAAACACATGAAGGCATTTCATTCTTCAAGGTCTGAGTCTGTAGCAGACCATATTTTTCCAAAGATGGCCACACCATCTATCCTTATATGTTCTATCCTTATAATGTGATGTTGACACTTCCCAATAAGAGATGGGGTCTATGTTCCATCCCCTTGAGCCTAAGTGGACCTTTGTAACAATTCTACCAGTAGAGTATGGCTATGTGACTTCTGAGGCTAGGTCACAAAAGGCAATGTCACTTTCATCTGGCTCTCTTTCTCCTGGGACAAATGCATTGGTATGCATGAGCCACCATATAAGAAATCTGACCCTCCAAAGCTGCTATGATGGAGAGACAATGCCAGCGTAGGCTCTACAACATGAATGAGTGAGCCTTCAAATGATGCCAGCCTCCAACCTTCAAACCACCCTATTCAACACAAAGTGAAACAGAAAGGAGCTATCCTTGTGCAGACTGAAGATTTGTGAGCAAAACAAATGTTCTTGTTTTTTAAGCAGGCAAGTTTTCTTTATGGAGCCTCCTGGCACAGAATGTGTTACTATGGTGCCTCCCCCCTCTGTTACCCTTAGGCAGAAGCTGTCCCCCAGGGCTTCGATAGATCAGAGAGAAGGTTAAGTTGGCTCCTCTGAAATGCATCCAAGGTGGCATCCGAAGGACTAGACATCTTCCTCCTAGATGTCTCCAGCCAAAGGTGCCTTCTGCCCACAATATGGAAAGGGCCAGATCGTATTCACGGCCTTTTCTATAAAGGCAAAACCAACCACAGTGGATGAATTTTCGAAACATACTGCTGAATTAAAAATACATATAAGGAGAAAGAATACATACAGTATGATACCATCTTTATACAGCTCAAAACCAACAAAACAAAATAACATTTTATGGATATTAACAGCTAGGTTAAAATTCTGAGAAAAAGGCAAGAAAATAGTGAACGCGAAAAAATGCAGGGATGAGATCAGGCGCATGGGTGTGATTGTAAGTGAGTAAGTGGTAAGTGGTAGGTTCAAGGGTGTTTATTTGACTATGATGTTTCGTAACTTACATATACATTACCTATGTTCCTGTGTGTGTGTGCGTGCACGTGTGTAAAATACTGCATAACAAAAGAACATGATTATAAAATGGATGTTCAGTTAATAAATGTTTCCCATTTTACTTTTGTAATCTTTTAAATTTTATTTTGAGAGAGAGAGAGAGCTCGAGCGAGAGGGGAGAGGGGCAGAGAGAGAGACAGAGAGAAAATGCCAAGCAGGCTCCACACTCAGCACAGAGCCCAACTTGGGGCTTGATCTCACAACTGTGAGCAGAAATCAAGAGTATGATGCTCAACCAACTGAGCCACCCAAGTGTCCTAAATGTTTCCAATTTTAAATTTTTTTTTTTTTTTTTTTTTTTTTTTTAGCGTTTATTTTTGAGACAGAGAGAGACAAAGCATGAATGGGGGAGGGTCAGAGAGAGGGAGACACAGAATCTGAAACAGGCTCCAGGCTCTGAGCTGTCAGCACAGAGCCCGACGCGGGGCTCAAACTCACGGACCGCGAGATCATGACCTGGGCCGAAGTCGGCCGCTTAACCGACTGAGCCACCCAGGCGCCCCATCCAATTTTAAAAAACAAAACACTTGGCGTCATCCAGTGAGCTGCCCAGTCCTCCCCTCACCACATGTTATGTCTCATGATTATTTATGAGCCTTCTTGCCCCATCTACATGGGCTCCGTCCAGTTTCCAGACCTGCACCCTGCCCCCAGCACCCCTGCTGCAGCTTCCTAATTGGTCCCCTGTCCATTTCTTCCCCTCACCCTACCCAGTTTGTCCAGTGGGCCTTCTTAAAGCATAACTCTAATCCTGTTTTTCACGGCTCAGTTCCCTTCAGGGACTCCTCCTGGCTCTTTTACTAAAACCCAGAGCCTGACTGTCTTAGCCCCCAGAGTCCATTTGCTCAGTGCTCGGTAGGCTCCAGCCAAACCTGCTGTTTCCCATTCGTGCCTCAGATCTCCCATCTTGGTGTCTTTGTCTCGTGGTTCTCCTTGCCTCTTTCCTATGTCTCCACATTTCCGTCCTTAAAAATCTAGTTCCGACATCTCCACCATCATGAGGCCTTTCCTGACCCATATCCGGGACAGACGTAGACACGGCTGTTCGCGTATCTCGGCTCTGCTAGGGCTCTAGGTATTACCAAATGGGACAGCCATCACTTTTTGCCTTGCAGAATGAGTATGTTGGGTCTGTTCACTTCCCCTGCGAGACCATGGGTTTCTTTCAGGTGGAGACCGTATCTGATTCATTTCGTGTGTGCGTGCGTCCTCACAACTCCTTACACATGTCAAACGTTCAACATTTTTAGAATGTCTATGTTGCAAAACGAATAAGCTCCACACTAAGATGTCTCCTAGGCAGAATTATAGATTGGAGCAAACTTGTCTTGGGTGTCTCCAGCCTGCCTACTCAGTGGTCCTCCCCTCTAGGAGCTATGCCTCCCCACATAGTTACCCAGTACCTTCACACCTACTTGTCCAAACAGAACGTAGTTTTGGAAAAAGACCTGATAAATTCATACACACTACTGTATAAACTCTTTTCCTGAGAAGCACTTCTTTCGTTAACAGAAGATAAAATCAAAGAACGTATCCGTTCTGGGTTGAATGGTGTCTCCCCAAAAGTCATGGCCCCTCAGAACCTCAAATTGTGACCTTGTCTGGACATAGGGTCTTTGCAGCTGTAACTGTTAAGAGGAGGTAATACTGGACTGGGTTGGGTCCTAAATCCCATAACTGGTGTCCTGATTAGAAGTCCATGAGAGATACAGAGACAGAGGGAAGACAGCCAGGTGAGGCACACAGGGCAGGGAGGCAGCTACAAGCCAAGGAATACCACAGAGTGCCAAAGGCCACCAGAAACCAGCAAAGGGCAAGGAAGGATTCTCCCCTAGAGCCTTCAGAGGGATTGTAGCCCTGCCAGCATGTTGATTTCAGACTTCCAGCCTCCAGAACTCTGCGGGAGGGCATCTCTGCTGTGTTGAGCCACACAGGCGCGCAGGTCCTTTGCTAACCCGGGAAATGAAAACAACATCTGAAACTCTGGATTCTCGGGCACCGCTTCACCACTTAATCCTGGGAGAAGATTTCAGGGCCCCAGGAGAGACCGACACCACCTAGCTTACCTGTCTCAACCGTGGGGCATGGCAGGGGAAAATAAGGAGCAAGACTGAGATGCGGGTGAACTTGTGGTCATCACTACCGACACCTTGCAAAAACGTGAAGAGCTGTGACGCCCACTTCTTTCTGCACCGGGTGTGTTCGGCTGCCTGCTGGTGGGGGCGGGGGGGGGCAGCTGAGACCAAAGTCAGGAGCAGGGCTGTGAATACATGAATTAATGCAGTGGCTATCAAATTTTGGGGTCATCGATCCCTTTGGGAACATGGTACGATCTAAGGACCCTCTCCTAAGAAATACATGCACGTACCCACCAACATTTGCAAAAGCTTTCAGAAGTTTCACAGATTCCCTAGGGTAAGAGCCTTTGATCATCTAATACAGGAATGATGTGGCTAAAGTTAAACTTACAGAAGATACGCACTTCCAACGATGGTGAGTAGTTTGGTGTCTGTATACACGTGTTCAATGCAGGGTATGAGCACCACATCCTTGGCATCAGATAGACCTTGAGTCAAATGCCAGCACTCCCCTTGACTAGGAAATTCCCTAAAATCTCTCAGCAGCAGGTGTCTCGTCTGGAAAATGAGGGATAGTAACATCCACCTCCCAGAGCTACCGTGAGAATGAAATGAAGCAGTGTAATGTCAGTTACAGGCTCCAAAATGCCCCGGACCGCCCCTTCATAAGGCTTCTCTCCCTTGTAATCATTTAAATAAGCAGTTGTTCAGTGGCTGTCCACCGCCCCCCCCCCCCCCCAAGGGTTTATAAGCTTTGGGAGAGCTCTATTCACAACTGTAGTCCCAGGGGCTCTATCATTGTTGACAGGATTGCAATTTTGCTCAGCACGGTGCCTGGTGCATGGTATAGGCTTAATAAATAATGGCTCCTATTAACAGCCAACTCAAACTGATAAAAACAGGGAAAAATAGCTAGTCCACGAAAGGTTATCTGCCAAAAGCTTCGACCTCAGAAATGTATTGAGAAAATAAGTGGAAGAGGAACAAATGTTGTGTCCTCTGTTGCCATCCCTTAAGCAAAGAAGTAGGGGCTTCAGAGATTCAGAGTCTACCCCTCCTACAGTCTACCAGGAAATGAGATTCTTCCCCTAGTTGGGGTCCACACAGCAGCTTTTGAAACTCAACACGATCTGCGAGTCTGAATGAACAAGACACCAACTGCTGAGTGGGAGGCAACATGATCTGTGGCTAGAAGCCTAGTCCTTGCCCAGAAAGGTGTTACTTTTGATCTCCTTCAAGTATGATCAAGGTGGGTGAAGTGGTAGCTGTTGAAGGCTGGGTGAGGTATGGGTTGGCTGAGTCAGTGCTGGCCAGGTTCCCCTTGGGAAATTCCCATGGGGAGGGGAGCGGGTGGCAGTTGTCAGCTGGGAAATTAACCAGGTGTGACCTCAAGATCAATGGAGAGATTATACTCTGCCTGTGGAAAAGCCTGGGTCTAATTAATGGATAGGACGCTGGGGTGGAAGTGAGATCTTGTGTTTGGAATGAAGTCCTTCGCCTTGGCTCTCTCGGTTTCCAAATGATACTATTTCCTACCTGTCTAGCTCATAGGAATACTGTTAAAATAAATAAAATGATAAACACACACTTTGAAAAACTGAAAAAGTACTTACAAAGTAGACAAATGAAAAATTATAAAATAATAGAGTGGGTTTTCATAGTGTGGTAGTTTTATAAGCAAAAAAGATTATAATAAAAATACTACTGAAAAATCTTCATGCATGGCATTATTATTATTATTATTATTATTATTATTATTTGCCTCCACTTTGCACCAAGGAACAGATGCCCTAATTTTAGAAACTAGACCCCCAGCCAAGGAATCAGATCTTTGGGTGATCCCTGTGGCCAGCAGATCCAAAGGAGCAAACAAATGTAAGAGGCCAACCCAATGATAAAAAGATGTCTTAAGCTTCCTCCCATATCCTCATCTTTAAAATAAACACACATTTCAAGTTCTCAACCCAAGTCCTAAACACAGACTGGTAAATAAATCTGCATAAAAGGACTAAAGGATAGAAGTTCAGGGTGAGGTGGGACCCCATGAAAGATATCTAATGACAAGAACTCATTCCTTCCAGACACAGATAAACTCCCAGGACAAACTTCTCCCACAACACAGCTCCTGCCCTCTGGTTGAGTGACTGACTGCTGCGATACAAGACAAAGGATTCTTTCCCAAGACAGGAAAACAAGCAGCTTTTAATTAGAAATGATCGTCATTTTACCAGACATCAACGATGCACTATTAGTTTCTAACCCTATAACTGCATTATTTCTAACCCAGTTTATAAAAGAGATTGAATGGACACAGATGATATATAAGATCATTCTCCTTAAGAAAGGTGGCCCAGGGTTTGAACCAAGGCCTGCTTGCTCTATAGGCTCACCCTTCCTTCAGCCACAGTCTCTTACAGTGAAACCCAGCACACTTGGGAGGATGAGCATAATAAGATGGGGTCCAGCCCGGCATTTTTGCAGGCTGGGCTATGCCTCTTCTCTAAACTAGAACACTTAACACTGCCAGAGGTCCGATACTGAACTAGACAACCCCTTATTTAAGCTTCTACCCAGTAAGATGAAAACTGAAAAAACCAGACATGAAAAAAAAAAAGTATTTTAACTTTTTATTATGGAAAAAGTTCAAACACTCCCAAAAGTCAAGAAAGTGGTATAATTTAAGTCCCCTGTACCATGACCCAGATCCATCTACTATCGACATTTTGCTATCATTGTGTTATTGAGTCCTCTCACTTTCTGGAGTATTTTAAGCCATTCCCAGACCTTATATTATCCTATCCGTAAGTATTTCAGTATTGATCCTAATATATAAAGACTTAAACTTAACATGACAACAGATCCATTGCCACTCTTAAGAAAAGCAATAATTGGGGCGCCTGCGTGGCTCAGTCGGTTAAATGGCCGACTTCAGCTCGGGTCATGATCTCATGGTCCGTGAGTTCAAGCCCTGTGTCCAGGCCGCTCAGAGCCTGGAGCCTGCTTTGGATTTTGTGCCCCCACCACCACACCGTCCCATGTCTGCCAGTCCCCAACTCGTGCTCTGTCTCACTCCGTCTCTCAAAAATAAATAAATGTTAAAAAAAATTTTTTTAAAAAGAAAAGCAATAATAATTCCTTAATATTGTTTCTTAACGTACTCGATTTTCCCCAATTGTCTCTAAAATATCTCTTTCAGTTAAGTTACTGAATTCAGTCCCCATTTTACAGAAATCTGGTCGTTTCAGTCCTATACAATTTCTTTTTTGGGAAAAAAAAATGTCATAAGTAAGGGAACACTATAGGTGGGTGGTCAAAGACGTTCCTTCCATGATGAACTCAGGCAGCGAGAACTCAGGCATTATCCAAGCAGTGTACTTCATGTGGGTTGAAATCATTCCAGTGTTATGAACTGATTCCCATCTCCACTGCAGGCACAGGGTGGATTTTCATTGTAATGAACAATGCGTGGACGGATGAGGGAAACAGAATGTGCGTGGAACGGGTGAGAAGTGAACTCTGTGACCACCTCAAGAGTCCATGTGGTTGCTCTGAAGTAAAAGAAGTGTTTCTTAAAAATAAATAAATGAATAAATTTATGCAGCACTGACAATAACTGCAAACTCTCAGCTGAAATATGCAAAATACTTTATAAAGAATAAGTTTGATCCTCTCCTTCTTTTAGAAAACAAGAAGTGTGGTGAAGTCATTTTGTGTTTTGTAATTAACACAAGAGAAAATGAGTAACAGATAAACAATATTTGCACTCCCTCTGGGCCTCAGTTTCTTTAGCTTCAAAATGGTGGTGTTGAAGATGGGAGTGATGACCCATAAAAAGCTCCTCCTGTTAACCATCGGTGGTGGGTACTGAGCTGTGCCACTACATACCCCCTCCAAGACTGGGACACTCCTTCCCCAGGTGGCCTGGAGCCTTGACTGCTGCTGATTCACAGCCGAGTCCCTCCCCGGAATCTACTCTTGGCTCAAATTCGTATCTCTTTTCTAGGGGTCGCCAACAACCATTGACTAGATGATGAGGAAAGTATTAAGGCCCTGGCCACACCCCTCAACAGAGAAAACCCTAAAGAGCATCCTCTTTTAGGATTGCCATGAGTTCTGTTGCCACTGCATCACAGTCCAGCGTCTCCTTCTGTCCAGTCCCACCCCCGCCCCTTAACCCTAACAGGTAATGTCCGAAGGAGTGCTCCCCAATAAACCCAATAAAACACAGCTTCAGAGTCCGTTTCCTGGAAACTGACCTACAGTAGTATCTGTGATTCCGTGACGTACGGGTCATCAGCTGGGGCCCTGGTGCACTTACCTGACTCCTTAACCCCAACATCGATGGCTGAAGTGCAACTGATAACAGTCAGGAAGTAGGTGGCTCCCTTTTGAATATAAAAGTTCTGAGGCCACAAAAGCTGAGGAAAACACACTCAGACCAAGTTAGCAACCCAAATTCCTCAAGGGTCAGATTATTTTCACCATCCCGTGCAATTAAAACTGTCATCCACAGTTGTGAACCCAGAAAGAGTGATTATCAAAACTACTGGAAAATGATAAAGCTGACAATATTTGCACATAATAATCAACACAACAGTCAGGGTGAGCCTGTAAAACCAAAGTCAGGTCACGTCACCCCCTATGCCCAAAACCCTCCAAAGGGAAGCCATGCTTCCTATCTCACTCTAAATATAATCCCAAATTCCTACCTTGGATTCTAAGACCTAATAGGCTGAATGCCTCTTGACCTCATAACCTACAAACCTCTCCCTTACTCACTCCGCAAAAACTAACCCTGGCCTCTTGCTACTGCCTGGACATTCCAAGCCCACTCCTGCCTCGAGGCTTTTTGCCTTTGCGGTTGCTTCTGCCTGAGTGCTCTTCCCCCAAATAGCTCCACTCTCACTTCCTTCAGGTCTCCCACGAAATCCCTCTTCCTGCCTTCCTGCCTCTTCCATAGAAGAGGACCTTCAAAATAGGTCACACACCTCCAGAAACACAAAATCTTTCCAAGGATTACCTAGACACTTACACAGTTTTAAGGAAATGCTTTTCAGAGCCTCCAGTTCTACCCGCATCTTTTCTTAAACTGTTCGACTGGAGTTTGACCAGGATCGAGTATCTTACAAATTCCCTCTACTCACCTCCTCCTTCGTAATAAATCTTCCTGCCACTTTTCGAAAGAAATATTTACTTCTCCCTCATCCCAAATCTAATAATGATGCATTGTCCATGCAGAACCTCCAGCTTGCCTGGTGAAGATCTACTTGAAATGTTGAGTTTGTGTTTGGGAAAGTGCATGATGCTTGCAATTCAAGTAGTTTCTAAATCATTGATTTCAACAAAAGGGAAGGAGTTTCCGATAGAGTTATTCACTCTAGATATCTAAAAATAATTTTTGATGAAAGATCACCAAGTGATTTTTGGCATTTAACTCAGGAGATCAGAGAATTGAGTGACATTGCTCTAACAGAACCCTTTCACTCCGATCTACTTATGTATGCAGACAAGATTTCTTAGCAATTACATCTATAAAAATAAAAAATAGTAACAGAATTGATGGTGACTCTTGTATCATTCAGGCAATAAGTCATATTCAGCCATGGGTATTTGAACTAATTGTGATTTTAAAAGAGGAACAGAGTCTTATTACAAGATAAATTTACAAAAAAATTTTGCTTTATATTTATAAGAAAGTATAAAGATTTTTAAGCATAAAAATATGTTATATTAAGATAGAATTCTGAGATGGAAATATAAGTTCAAAGAGAAAAAGAAATGATAAATATTCCAATAGTTAAAAATGAGCTTATTTATGTAGTTTTAAAATGGATAATGGTAGTTTTAAAATGGATAAATATAAGAAAAGAAAAATACAGACCAATACCTCTCATAAACATAAGCACAAAATATTAGCAAATCAAATACAACTACATCAAATTAGTATGGTATTTAGATTTCAATAGATATATTTTTAAAGTGATATAATTAATTTTTCAACAAAAGTAGTACTTTCCCCAACATGCAGCAAGTTATATTCTTTATAACTACTAATGATAATATTTAGAAATCCATTTAAATTGGTGAGAATCAACACAACTAATTCCATGGACATTAAAAGGAATAAAGGAATATTATATAATAATCTATGCCCACAAATTGATAACTTAGATGAAAAGGACCAATTGTTTGGAACACACAAGCTAACAAAACTCACACAAAGAAAAATAAATAATCTCAATCTATTTCAGAAACTGAATAAATAATCAATAATCACTAGGCCCAAATGTTTCACTGGTAAATTCTACCTAATATTTAAGAAAGAAATTATATCAATTCTCTACAATGTCCTCCAGAAAACAGAAGCAGAGGGAATACTTCCTAATTGATTCTATGAGGCCAAGATTACCCTAATGCTAAAACCAGATAAATATAAGAAAAGAAAAATACAGACCAATACCTCTCATAAACATAAGCACAAAATATTAGCAAATCAAATACAACAGTGTATAAAAGGAATTATACAGCATAACCAAGAAGGGTTTCTTCTACATACGTAAGTCTGTTTCAGCATTCAAAAATCAATGTAACCTACCACATCAAAAGACTAAAAAACAAATACATGATTTTATCAATTGATGGAGAAAAAGCATTTGACAAAATCCAACACTCAACTCTCAGCAAACGAGGAATAGAGAGAAGTTTCCTCAACTTGATAAAAAGCATCTACAAAAATCTCGCAGCTATTTTATTTAATGGTGAGAAACTAGATGCTTTCTCCCTAAGATTAGGAACAAGGTGAGAATGTTCCCTTTCACCACTCATAATCGGCATCATACTGGAAGTCTTAAATAACGCAATAATATAGGAAAAAGGAAATAAAAAGCATGCAGATTGTGAAGGAAGAAATAGAACTTTGTTTGCAGATGACATGATTGTCTATGTAGAAAAATCCCAAAGAATTGTGAAAAATCTCTTAGAACTAATAATTGAATATAGCAAGTTTGCAGGACATAAGCTTAATATAGAAAAGTCAATTGTCGGGGTGGGTGCCTTGGTGGCTCAGTCAGTTAAGTGTCTGATTCTTGGTTTCAGCTCAGGTCATGATTTCAAGGTTCATGGGATCGAGTCCTGCATCAGGCTCTATGCTGACAGCATGGACCCTACTTAGGATTCTCTCTCACTCCCTCTCTCTGCCCTTCTCCCGCTCTAAATAAATAAATAAATAAACAAGCATTAAAAAAAAGAAAAGAAAAGGCATTTGTTTTCCTATTCCAGCAATTAGCAACTGGAATTTGAAGTTTAAAAAAAAAAAAAGTCATCTACAAAAGCACCAAAAAGAAATGAAACATTAGGTATAAATTTAACAAATTATATTCCTTGTCTATATGCAGAAAACTATAAAACTCTGATGAAAGACATCAAAGATCAAGATCTTTCATGAATTGAAAGACTCTATATTGTCAAGACGTCAATTCCTCCCAAACTGATCTATAGATTCAATGCAACCCCAAATAATATTCCAGCAAGCTTCTTTGTAGATATTGACAAAATGCCTCTAAAGTTTATACGGAAAGGCAAAGACAGAACAGCCACCACAATATTAAAGAAAAAGAACAAATTTAGAAGACTAGCACTGTCTGATTTCAAGTCTTACAACAAAGCTACAGTAACGAAGACAACACGGTATGGGCAAAAGAATAGACACATACACCAACAGAACAGAATACACAGCTCAGAAATAGACCAATACTGGGGCGCCTGGGTGGCTCAGTCGGTTAAGTCTCTGACTTTGGCTCAGGTCATGATCTCGCGGTTTGTGAGTTCGAGCCCTGCGTCGGGCTCTGTGCTGACAGCTCAGAGCCTGGAGCCTGCTTTGGATTCTGTGTCTCCCCCTCCCTGCTCATGCTCTGTCTCTCTCTGTCAATAATAAATAAACATTAAAAAAAAATTTTTTTAAAGAAATAGACCAATACAAATATAATCAGCAGATCTTTGACAAAGGAGCATAGGTAATCCAGTGGAGAAAGGACAGTCTTGTCAACAAATGGTGTTGAAAGAACGGAACATTCATATACGAAAACACAGACCTAGATATAGACTTTTTACCTTTGACAAAAATTAACTCAAAATAGAATACAGACCTAAATGTAAATGCAAACAAATGTGCAAAACTGCTAGAAGAAAATATAGGTGAAAATCTAAGTGATCTGGGATTTGGCAATGAGTTTTTAGATGTAACACCAAAGCATGATTCAAGTGAGAAAACAAATGATAAACTGGGCTTTATTAAAGTTAAAAACTGTGAAATACACTGTTTAGAATATTGAAAGATGGGGTGACTGGGTGTCTCGGTTGAGCATCCAGCTCTGAATTTTAGCTCAGGTCATGATCTCATGGGTTCATGGGACTGAGCTCTCTAACCCCTCTCCCTCTCTCAAAATAAATAAAATAAATTTTAAAAAAATCAGTTAGGAGGTTGGGGGACACCAGGATGGAATTAAGAATGTGATAAAACAATCTAACTGTATCATGAATGTATAAAATGACCTCACTTAAAGGGGTGTGGGAAGATGTTGTCCTAATAACTTTGGAAAAGAGTGGAACCTATAAGACTAAAGGCAAAAGAAATTGCTAAGCACGGTACATTAGTGGTTAAAGCTGCTTCCCACATGAGTATAGGATAACAATTTTGATATTTCTATATATCTATAGCAGAATTAAACAATTAAGTAAATGAATGGTGGATGATAGAGGTGCCTGGGTGGCTCAGTCTGTTAAGTGTCTGACTCTTAGTATCAGCTTAGGTCATAATCTCACAGGTCATGGATTCAAGCCCCACGTCAGGCTCTGAACTGTCAGTGCAGAGCAAGCTTGGGATCCTCTCTCTCCCTCTCTCTGCCCCTCCTCTATTCGCACTCTCTCTCTCTCTCAAAATAAATAGATACACTTAAAAAAAATGAATGGTGGATGACGGGAGCCAGATTACTGTTATACACAAGCAAGGGGAGTGATCCATGAGGTAATGGACTAGAGTTGGAGATACCAACAGAAACTCATGTTTGGCCTCATATGGATGCATATGGTTGTACAGAGAATTGTTATTGGTACGTTTATGTGCACGGCTTAGTATACACACATATATTTCCTGCTCTGTCACCTTAGATGAGTAATGACACACAGAGGCAACAAGTACCCCCAGTACCCAGATCTTGGCTTCATTTTTTTAAAGGTCAAACTGACAAATAAATCATAAAATATTTGAAGTGTACCATGTGATGACAGGGTGTATGCATACATTGTGAGACGAATACCCTCTCATTGAGCTAATTAACACATCCTCACATACTTTGGGGTTTTTTGTTGTTGTTGGTTTTTTGGTGAGAACATTTTTCTATTCAGTTAGCAAATCTCAACTGTACGACACAGGGCTATCAGTTACAGTCACCATGTCATACATTAGCTCCTTAGGCCACATTCATCTGATAACTGGAAGTTTGTCATCTTTTACCAGCCTCTTCCTATTGCCTCCACCCCCATCCCCTGGTGACCACTTTTCTACTCACCATTTGTGAGTTCGGCTTTAATCGGTTTTTCAAATTCCACATTTCAAATTCCACTGCATGACACCATGCAGTGTTTTTCTTTCTCTCTCTGGCTTATTTCACTTAGCTCACGCCCTCCAGGTTTACTCCTGTTGTCACTAATAGCAGTGTTCCTTGTTTTTTTTTTTTTTAAGTTTGAATAACATTACATTGTAACCATAAGAAAAAAATTTTGTAACTATGGTGACAGAAACTAACTAGACTTATTGTGATGATTATTTTGCAATATGTACGAATACCAAATCATTATGTTGTACACGTGAAACTAATAGAATGTTATATGTCAATTATACCTCAATAAAAACCCTTACCTCAGTTAGCCTACAAAGTGGGAGAATATATTTGCAAAAGGCGTATCTGATAAGAAGTTAGTATTCAAAATCTATAAAGAACTTATCAAACTCAACACCCAAAAAACAAATAACCCAGTGAAGAAATGGGCAGAAGACATGAATAGATACTTTTCCAGAGAAGACATCCAGATGGCCAACAGACACATGAAAAGATGCTCAACGTCACTCATCATCAGGGAAATACAAATCAAAACCACAATGAGATACCAACTCACACCTGTCACAATGGCTAAAATTAACAACTCAGGAAACATGTTGGCAAGGATGCAGAGAAAGGGGAACACCCATGCACGGTTGGTGGGAATGCAAACTGTTACAGCCACTCTGGAGAACAGTATAGGAGAACTTGAGAACGGTTTCCTCAAGAAACTAAAAATAGAACTACCCTATGATCCGGCAATTGCGCTATTAGGTATTTACCCAAAGGATGCAAAAATGCAGATTCAAAGGGGTGCACGCACCCCAATGTTTATAACAATAGCCAAACTATGGAGATAGCCCAAATGTCCATCAACTGATGAATGGGTAAAGAAGATTTGGCATACATATACAATGGAATATTATCCATCCATCCAAAAGAATGAAACCTTGCCATTTGCAGTGATGTGGATGGAGCTAGAATCTATTATGCTAAGTGAAATAAGTCAATCAGAGAAAGACAAATACCATATGATTTCACTCGTGTGAAATTTAAGAAACAAAACAGATGAACATATGGGAAGGGGGTGAAGAGAATAGAGGGAAACAAACCACAAAAAAACTCTTAATGATAAAGAACAAACTATGGTTTGATAGAGGGAGGTGGGTGGGAGATAGTCTAGGTGGATGATGGGTACTAAGGAGGGCACTTATGATGAACAATGAGTGTTGTATGTAAGCGATGAATCACTGAATTCTACTCCTGAAACCAATGTTGCACTGTATGTTAACTAACTAAAATTTAACTTTAAAAAAGAGGAAAAATAAAATAATGCTTAAAAAAAAAAAAACCCTTACTTCGCACCATACACAAAAATTAAGTAAAAATGGATCCAAGACCTAAATATGAAAGCTAAAATTTTAAAACTTCTGGAAGGAAGCATAAAAGAAAATCTACATGACACTGGGGTAGGGAAAAATTGGGAAATCACCCCAAAAATACGATCCATAAAAGAACTATTAAATTAGACTTCACCAAAATTAAAACCTTTTGCACTTCAAAAGACACCATTAAGGAAAAGAGAAGATAAGCCCCAGTATGGGAGAAAATATTTGTAAGTCATATATCTGATAAAGGATTTGTATCTAGAACATATAAAGAACTTACAGAACTCAATCACAAGAAGATGAAAACCCAATATCTAAAATGAGACAAAAGATTTAAATAGACATTTTGCCAAAGAAAATATGCAAATGGCCCCTAAGCACTTGAAAAGATGTTCAACACTAGAGCAATGCAAATTAAAGCCAAAATGAGAAAACACCTGACGCCCACTACAATGGCTATAATCAAAGAGTCAGATCGGAACAAGGCAAAGTAAATGTTGGCAAGTGTGTGGAGAAACTGGAACCCAGATACGTGGTTAGTCGGAGTATGAAATGATACAATCATTTTGAAAAACAGTTGGACAGCTTTCATTTTTTTTTTTTAACGTTTATTTTTGAAGGAGAGAGAGAGTACATGTGAGCATGAGTGGGGGAGGGACAGAGAAAGCGGGAGACACAGAATCCGAAGCAGGCTGCAGGCTCTGAGCCATCAGCACAGAGCCTGATGTGGGGCTCAAACCCATGAACTGTGAAATCATGACCTGGGCCAAAGTCGGATGCTTAACCGACTGAGCCGCCCAGGCGCCCCTGGACAACTTCATAAAACGGTTGCTTCAAATGTTGAATATTAACTTATCAGGTGACCTAGCCAATTCATACCTAGGTGTCTGCCCAAGAGAAATTAAAACATATGTTCATAGAAATATGTGTATGAGAATATTCATAGCAGCATTATTCATAATGGCCAAAATTTGAAAATAACCCAAATGTCGATAAGCTGGCAAAAGATACACAAAATTATGTTATATCCGCGTAATGCAACACTATTCAGCAGTAAAAAGAAACAGACTGCTGGGAGGTGCCGCGACAGGGATAAACCTCAAAAACATTATGCTACGTGAAAGGAGCAAGATGCAGAAAACTACCTACTGATGACTCCATTCATATAAAATGTCCAGGTAAGGGCAATCTATAAATAAGGCAGAAAGCAAAATCATGTTTGTTTGGGTCTGGGGATTGAATGCAAACTAATAAAAGAATCTTCTGAAAGTGGTAAAAAATTTCAAAATTGTATCTTGGTGATGGTTGTGCAATTCTATATATTTACTAAACATCACGTAATTGTACATTTAACATGAATGGACTTATGCTATGTAAATTATACCTCAGTAAAGCTGTTAAAAAAATACTTCCTAAAAATGGAATTTTAATAAAAGCAAATAAACCCAAATTTGTATGCTTTAGTGGAGTACTCACACAAAGAGATTATTTCCAAATGACTTGAAAACTCAGTGATATTATTTGGGGCACCTGGGTGGCTCACTCAGTTGAGCGTCCGACTTCGGCTCGGGTCATGATCTCGCAGCTCATGGGTTTGAGCCCTTCGTGGAACTGTGTGTTGACAGCTCAGAGCCTGGAACCTGCTTCGGATTCTGTGTCTTCCTCTCTCTCTGCCCCTTCTCCACTTGTGCTCTGTCTCTCTCTCTCTCTCTCTCTCTCAAATATAATAAATAAACATTTAAAAAATTAAAACTTTAGTGATAATTACTCTTTATTCCTTAGTAGCATGTCACTGAAAAGGAAAACAAACAAATAATTTTAAAAAGCTTAAATTCTTGGAGCACCTGGCTGGCTTATCAGAAGAGTATGAAACTCTTGATCTCATGGTCGTGAGTTCAAGCCCCATGGTGAGTGTAAAGATTACTTAAATAAGTAGGTAAGTTTAAAAAAAAAAAAAAAAGCTTAAACTTTTTAGTAAGCATAGTGTTGGTATAGTTCTAAGACTGTAATTTGGGCTGATAAGTGATTATATTTGGGTATAGTTGACCCTGTAACAATGCTGGGGATAGGGGTAGGGGTTCTGAGTGTATAAAGAATCAAAAATCCCCCCAAACTCTGACTCCCCCAAAATTTAACACTAATAGCCTACTGTTGACTGCAAGCGTTACCAATAACATGAACATTATCACATATTTTGTATATTTATATATATTGTCTGCTGTATTCCTACAATAAAGATCTAGAGAAAAGAAAATGTTATTAAGAAAAGCATAAGAAAAGAAAATACATTTTCAATACCATACTATATCCAAAAAAAGCTATGTATAAATGTGCCTATGTAGCTCAAACCTGTGTTTTTTGGAGGCCAACTATATTTTGAAAATGGGAATTTTCAGTGTGGAGGAAGGAGATACAAATGTACAATCAATTATATTAAATTAAAAACGTTGTGGTCTTGAGTTTGAATTGGAATTAACAGTATGAATGAATGATCTCAAACATTTTTTTTCTAGCTTTGTCCATTAAAAATCCTAGTGAAAAATAACCTATCCTGTAGTAATGAGCCTCCTAGAGCCCAGACTATGATCTCTGAATATAAAAACATTTTCTACTTTAAAGAATACGTACTCCTTAAAGGAATGACTGATTCCAGATCTGTGGCACAAAATGTACCAGCTAAGCCCCCCAAATTTTTGTCATACCACAAAAAAAGAAGCTACCAAAAACTACTAGAGTTGTGTCCAAAAGGATAAAAGTCCCAAGTTGATTAAATTCCAACTGGCCAAATGGAATAACCAAATATCCAAGAAGACCATATCCACCATACACTGAAACACTTCGAGTACTTCTGAATCTGACTTTATAATGACACTAAGAAGCAAAACAAAACCCAATGCTTGCTCTGGAGGATGCTGGTGAATCAACCCCTTACTTTGAAAAATGGTAAATAAGCATTTATGCTGCTTTCACGTTCAAATTCAAACTTACGATACCAAATGGTTTAAGAGGACAAGTTTCTCTTACAGAAGCATTCCAGGCAATAAAGAAAGAAGGAAAAGGAAATTATAAAACCACCATTTTGCAGTAATAATGAAATAATGGAATTAGGCGATAATTATCAAGGGTTGCTAAAGTCAAGAAAAAAGATAATCACACACCATGGCATCCCATTGGAAGTACAGTACACCATCTATAATATAACTTTGCTAAAAAAGAATTGGAATCTGGGGCACCTGGGGGGCTCAGTCCGTCGAGTGTCCAAATTTGGCTCAGGTCATGATCTCCAGGTTTGTGAGTTTGAGCCCCACATTGAGCTCTCTGCTGTCGGCAAGGACCCTGCTTCAGATCTCCTGTCCTCCTCTCTCTGCCTCTCCTCCACTTTTACTGTCTCTCTCAAAAATAAATAAAAAGCATTAATATTTTCTGAATGCTATGAAACTCGAAATCAGCCACAAGAAAAAAATCAGAAAGGTAACAAATACTTGGAGACTGAAGAACATCCTACTAAAGAATGAATGGGCTAAACAAGCAGTTAAAGAGGAAATTAAAAAGTATATGGAAGTCAATGAAAATGATAACACCACAACCCAAAACCTCTGGGACGTAGCAAAGGCGGTCATAAGAAGAAAGTATATAGCAATCCAAGCCTTCCTAAAGAAGGAAGAAAGATCTCAGATACACAACCTAACCTTACACCTTAAGGAACTGGAAAAAGAACAGCAAATAAAACCCAAAACCAGCAGAAGACAGGAAATAATAAAGATTAGAGCAGAAATTAATGCTATCGAAACCAAAAAAACAGTAGAACAGATCAATGAAACCAGAAGCTGGTTCTTTGAAATTAACAAAATTGATAAACCACTAGCCAGTCTGATCAAAAAGAAAAAGGAAAGGACCCAAATAAATAAAATCAACAATGAAAGAGGAGAGATCACAACCAACACTGCAGAAATAGAAACAATAATAAAAGAATATTATGAGCAATTATATGCCAATAAAATGGGCAATCTGGAAGAAATGGACAAATTCCTACAAACATATATACTACCAAAACTGTAACAGGAAGAAATAAAAAATTTGAACAGACCCATGACCACTAAGGAAATCAAATTAGTAATCAAAAATCTGCCAAAAAACAAGAGTCCAGAGTGAGATGGCTTTCCAGGGGAATTCTACCAAACATTCAAGGAAGAGTTAACACCTATTCTCTTGAAGCTGTTCAAAAAATAGAAATGGAAGGAAAACTTCCGAACTCTTTCTATGAAGCCAGCATGACCTTGATTCCAAAACCAGACAGAGACCCCACTAAAAAGAAGAACTATAGACCAATTTCCCTGATGAACATGGATGCAAAAATCCTCAAAAAGATAGCCAACTGGATCCAACAATACATTAAAAAAATTATTCGCCACAACCAAGTGGGATTTATACCTGGGATACAGGGCTGGTTCAATATCTGCAAAACAATCAATGTGATACATCACATCAATAAAAGAAAGGAAAAGAACCACATGATCTTTTCAATACATGAGGAGAAAGCATTTGACAAAATACAGCATCCTTTCTTGATAAAAACCCTCAAGAAAGTAGGGATAGAAGGAGCATACCTCGAGATCATAAAAGCCATATATGAACGACCCACTGCTAATATCATCATCAATGGGGAAAAACTGAGAACTTTCCCCCTAAGGTCAGGAACAAGACAGGGATGTCCACTCTCACCACTGTTATTCAACATAGTATTGGAAGTCTTAGCCTCAGCAATCAGACAACACAAAGAAATAAAAGGCATCCAAATCGGCCAGGAGGAGGTCAAACTCTCACTATTCGCAGATGACATGATACTCTATATGGAAAACACAAGAGATTCCACCAAAAAACTGCTACAATTGATTCATGAATTCAGCAAAGTTGCAGGCTATAAAATCAACGCACAGAAATCGGTTGCATTCCTGTACATCAACAATGAAGCGACAGAAAGAGAAATCAAGGAATCGATCCCATTTACAGTTGCACAAAAACTCATAAAATACCTAAGAATAAATCTAACCAAAGAGGTGAAAAATCTATACACTGAAAACTATAGAAAGCTTATGAAAGAAATTGAAGAAGACACAAAAAAATGGAAAAAGATTCCATGCTCCTGGATAGGAAGAGCAAATATTGTTAAAATGTCGATACTACCCAAAGCAACCTACATATTCAATGCAATCCCTATCAAAGTAACACCAGCATTCTTCACAGAGCTAGAACAAACAATCATAAAATTTGTATGGAACCAGAAAAGACTCCGAATAGCCAAAGCAATCTTGAAAAAGAAAACCAAAACAGGAGGCCATCACAATCCCAGACTTCAAGCTATACGACAAAGTTGTAATCATCAAGACAGTATGGTACTGGCACAAGAACAGACACTCAGATCAATGGAACAGAATAGAGAACCCGGAAATGGACCCACAAATGTATGGCCAACTAATCTTTGACAAAGCAGGAAAGAATATCCAATGGAATAAAGACAGTCTCTTCAGCACGTAGTGTTGGGAAAACTGGACAGCGACATGCAGAAGAATAAACCTGGACCACTTTGTTACACCATACACAAAAATAAACTCAAAGTGGATGAAAGACCTCAATGTAA
This sequence comes from Panthera leo, assembly GCF_018350215.1. NCBI lineage: Eukaryota > Metazoa > Chordata > Mammalia > Carnivora > Felidae > Panthera > Panthera leo. The sequence continues at coordinate 18,597,403 of NC_056679.1, forward strand.
GACAGGAAGCCATCAAAATCCTTCAGGAGAAAGCAGGCAAAAACCTCTTTGATCTTGGCCACAGCAACTTCTTACTCAACATGTCTCCGGAGGCAAGGGAAACAAGAGCAAAAATGACTGACTGGGACCTCATCAAAATAAAAAGCTTTTGCCCAGCAGAGAAAACAATCAGCAAAACTAAAAGGCAACCAACAGAATGGGAGAAGATATTTGCAAATGACATAGCAGATAAAGGGTTAGGATCCAAAATCTACAAAGAACTTATCAAACTCAACAAATAATCCAGTGAAGAACTGGGCAAAAGACATGAATAGACCCTTCTCCAAAGAAGACATCCAGATGGCCAACTGACACATGAAAAAATGCTCAACATCACTCATCATCAGGGAAATACAAATCAAAATCACAATGAGATATCACCTCATACTTGTCAGAATGGCTAACATTAATAACTCAGGCAACAACAGATGTTGGCGAGGATGCGGAGAAAGAGGATCTCTTTTGTGTTGCTGATGGGAATGCAAGCTGGTGCAGCCACTCTGGAAAACAGTATGGAGGTTCCTCAAAAAAACTAAAAATAGAACTACCCTACAACTCAGCAATTGCACTACTAGGCATTTATCCAAGGGATACAGGTGTGCTGTTTCGAAGGGACATATGCACCCCCATGCTTATAGCAGCACTGTCAACAATAGCCAAAGTATGGAAAGAGCCCAAATGTCCATCAATGGATGAATGGATAAAGAAGATGTGGTATATATACAATGGAGTATTACTCGGCAATCAAAAAGAATGAAATCTTGCCATTTGCAACTACGTGGATGGAACTGGAGGGTATTATGCTAAGGGAAATTAGTCAGTCAGAGAAAGACAAAAATCATATGACTTCACTCATATGAGGACTTTAAGAGACAAAAGAGATGAACATAAGGGAAGGTAAACCAAAAATACTATAAAAACAGGGAGGGGGACAAAACAGAAAAGACTCATAAATATGGAGAACAAACAGAGGGTTACTGGAGGGGTTGTGGGAGGGGGGATGGGCAAAATGGGTAAGGGGCACTAAGGAATCTACTCCCAAAATCATTGTTGCACTATATGGTAACTAATTTGGATGTAAATTTTAAAAAATAATAAAATTAAGAAGATAAATAAATAAATAAATACATACATAAATAGCATTAAATAAATGAATAGGGACACCTGGGTGGCTCAGTCGGTTAAGCATCCAACTTCTCTCAGGTCATGATCTCAATGGTTCCTGAGTTCGAGCCCCATGTCGGGCTCTGTGACAGCTCAGAGCCTGGAGCCTGCTTTGGATTCTGTGTCTCCCTCTCTCTGCCCCTCCCCCGCTCATGCTCTGTCTCTCTCTCTGTCAAAAATAAATAAACATTAAAAAAAATTTTTTTTGAAACACATCAACCAATCACAACATATGAGCCCTAATAAAATTCTGGTTCAAACAAACCATCAAAAATGTGTAAGTGTTTTAAGACTGGACTGTGTGAATGTTTGCACAACTGTCTAAATTTACTAACAATCAAATTGTATCTTTACCATAGGAGAAGTTTATAGTTTGTAAATCACACCCCAACAAAACTGAAAAAACAGTGTGTCAGATGGTCAGAGAAATAAGAACACTAATGGATAATAAACAATCATTGTTGACTTTTTAAGGCATGATAATCAGATTGCAGTTTTTTTAAAAAAGAGTCCTTACGTTTTAGAGGTTAATACTTAAGTATTTACAGACAATTGGAAACATGTGCTTCAGAATACCCTGGTGTGGTGTGAATGAGGGCTGTCGGTGTCACGGCTAGGCCATATGCACATGGGGCCATTATACTAGTCTACATTTGTGCCTGGTAGAAATGTTCTATGATAAAAAGAGTGAGATATACATGGATGATTTGACAAACAAAACCAAACAGTGAGAAAGAGAGGATTTTAATGAATCCGTTCTGTATCCCTTAATTATTTCCTTCTTATCTCTCCACCTTTGATATTAATGCAAATGCCCTGTGGCAAGTGCTGGCATATGAATAATACTATAACTCAGGTCCCATATCTTCCAAACTGTATAAAGTGTGGGGCGGCTGCCTCCCACCCCAGGGATGTCACAACAAAAATGGAAAGCAACCACCAATAGATGGGTTTGACCCCATGATGAGAGCTGAACTTCTGAGCAATGATGTGATCATGTTTTAGTCGTGGGTTACGTGCCTCCCAGTGCACAGATGTCCTATCGTTTACTATAGTCTAACTGGTGAAGTGAGATCCTCAGTCCCATTAAATGACTTCTTCTTAGAGTAAATATTTTACATTGTTTCGGGAAAGTCAGAGCATACACATCCGTGAATAACGTTACAGCAGGAAGATTCTGAGTAGAGGTGCGCTTTCCCTGCAAAATTTGGTCAACTAGCCCCACCAAGTCCAAAGCTCTCACCATACCTCTGCATAATGGCTGCTTATTGGTTTATGGTTAGTTCTGTTCCAACGCCCTTTTCCCCCTGAATCCTGGACTCTCTGTTCCAGAATCATCAGTCCAGGAAAAACATCAGGCGACACCGTTCTATGTATAACACTGTTAGTATGTTAAGTCATCTGCACCGGCCAGGAGCTGCGTGAACCATGGCCTGGGTTGGGTTACACCTGTCAGGTGCATAATGTGCTTTTCCGTATCTGAACGTGAGCACCCAGTCACTTGCCCTTGACACTAGGCTTAGGAAAACCTCTAACGTTTCCTGGGGATTCATTTGAGTTAGGCAATACGGTACGGTGTTCGTGAACACCGGCCTTCGTAGTTAAACCGGCTCTGTTCAACAAGCTGGAGTCGATTCTTAACCTTTCCTAATCCTCAGACTCCTCGTCAGGGAAATAGAAACAAAAAACACCTTCCTCTCAGGATTGATGCAGGGGTTAAATGAGATAATGCAGGTAACGCTTTTAGCACTGTGCCTGGCACAGAAGACATTTTAACCAAAACCAGTCACCATGATTGTTCCTGACACAGAGACTTGCAGGGATTGAACTGGAGATAGGCCTTGCAGCCTGTCTCACTGGCAAAAAAAAAAAAAAAAAGAAAACTTGAAAATAAAGCACTTGGGCTGCTGGATGACCTGGCAGGGCACATGTCTGATGAACAGATTTTTCCAGGGATGATTCTGCAGTGGCAAAGCTGTTTAAAAGGGCTTCAAAAGCCAGCCGCGGTCTGTCGGAGCACATACCGCCCGCCCCTTCGGCCTTCAGAGTCCACAGTGCTAACCATCAGGCTTCAGAGCAGGCCTGGCGATGGAGAGGGTGCGTTGGCGGGGGAGTCACACGGCCCTTCTCTGCCTCCTTGGCCTCCTCCTCTGTAAAGGAGCACCCCCCTCAATGAGAAGGTGGCTGTCCTCCGTGCCCGGCACGGGGCAGGGAGCTCACAGGCACTGTGGTTTTTAAGCCTGGTGACAACCCCCAAAAGAAGGCATTCATTATTATCCTATTTCGTCAGGGAGGAAAGAAGGGCTCAGCTCGGCGAACGCGCCTGCCCGAGGTTGCGTAAGTTCGGCGAAAGAGCCAGGAGTTGACACAACACTGAGAACATCATCGAACCATTCCTCTCTCCCGTCTCACTCGGCGCCCCGCCCTGGACGCAGAGAGGCCCAGAGACTGCCTGCCTGTGGGACACGATGTCTCAAGGGTCCACTAACCCCTCTGACCTCATGAATGCCTATCACGGTTACACAGAGGAAGGGGTAGCAGGGCCTGGCTCACCCCCCCCCCCCCGCCCCACCCCTCTAGTTTTGCTACCAGCTCTCCACGCAGGACCTAGCTGCACTGCGCACGAGGCGAGCAAGTGAAAACACCGGTCCCTCGCCCCCCGAAGATCCAGAGGAAATTCATTTGGCATCTAGGGATCAACTCCTGGGAGAAAAAATACGGCAATACATTTCAAGTCCGTTTCTTCAGAAAATTAATTAATGGAAGGGCTGCTCTCTCTTAGCAGAGTTTCCAGAACCGCATATGCAGACCGGTGAGAGCAGCGTGTCATTGCTTGAATTCCTTAAAGCCGCCGTAGTCTCAAGATTCCGGGTCCAAAAGTCCTGCAGTACCTGATATACATCACAGCCGCTACACTTTATAGCTGCCGTCAGACTTTTCAAACATCAGCAGAGCCAAATATCCCCCCAGCCAGCACTGCCCTGCTCCCCCAAATCACGGGCTACGGTTTCCATCACGCCTGGCCATAAAGTCCCATTTGGGCCTGTCATCCCAGGGAGCCATGTGACTGCAGGCACCTTCCCGGGCTGCCCTTGCCTCTTCCCTTGGGACAGAGCCTCTCGGCAGAAAGGCCACAGTCACTTGCTAACATGAGTCAGAAGTTCCCCAGATGTCCTGATGCCACTTGGGGGCAAGGGGAAAGAGGGACAGCAAATAGGCCCAGCGGGGGCTGTCTAGCCATGACATAAGAACCCAGCACATTTCTGAGGAGGAGCATTCATGCCTTTACACACACCTGGGGGAAGCTCCAGAGCCAGCATTTCCACCGGGAGGGACAGGAGTTGGGCCAAGCACCACACAACCCTGCAGGGCACTCCAGACGTCCAGCGAACCCACAGAAGCTTCCCTGGCACCCGGGGCCCAGTGATCCCGTGACGCCAACGAGCTGGATCCCAGAAGGTGGGAGAGTCTGACGAGGCGCTGGTTTTCATTCTGAGCAGGTGAGGTTTCACATCACAGCAGGACTCTCCTTGCACTGCAGGATGCACAGTCCACACGACAGCCCTGTGACCACAGTGTTCACAGAATGAACGCCCCTGCAGGATGGGAACCCTCCCCCGTGTCTCTGCACACGCTGGCCTCCCAGTCATCCGTTCCCTTACTGAGGCCTCGACCTCCACAGACGCCTTTAAAAGACACCAGGTGTTGGGGCGCCTGAGTGGCCCAGTCGGTTGAGCCCCGACTCTCGAGTTCAGCTCAGGTCATGACCTCGCGGTTCCGGATATCGGGCCCAGCACCGGAAGCCGTGCCAACAGCGCTGAGCCAGCTTGAGATTCTCTCCCCCTCTCTCTGCCTCCCTCTCTCGCTCTGGCTCTCTCTCAAATTGAATCACCTTCAGAAAACTAAAACGCGCCATTTGTTCTCACACGCCTTGAGCCGCTCTTGAGGCAATGGGGTAGGTGCAGCCGGTGTCCCGGATTCCGTCAGGGGGTGAGCCGCCCCGGTGCACAGCTAAGCCGTGTTCTCGGTGACGTCAGTCTGGCTTCCAGCTCCCCACACTCCTGCCGCACTGAGGGGCCTGGCCACTGCCATCCTTCTTTGAGGCTGCTGAGGTCCAAGCCAACCTTCCGACGCTCACTCTTTTCCTGCCCCTTCGCGCCACCGTGCTTTCTTTGGTCCAGACCATTAAAAGACCATCCACCTTAAAAGCCTCACCCACCCTGTCCAAACCTGCATATCACAATTCTCCCCCCAGGCTTTGCGGCCCAGCCGAACGCTCCCCTGCCTGAGAAGGCCCCCCTAATTCCCCGTCCTCACCCTCCAGTCCAGGGGCACACCTCACACCCCAGGGGTAGTTCATTCCATCCTGGCGCCCCAGGGGGGATACACTGGGAACCAACTTTACTTCCAAACTCATGGCATTTACTTTTGACCCTCAGCTATTACACACATATACTTTCGAAATCTTTCTTTTTTGAGATAATTGTAGACATACAGAAGAGCTGTGCTGGTAACACAAAGAGTTTTTGTACACACTTTATCCGACTTCCCCCAACGTTAACACCTTATGTAGCTACAGTACAATAATCAAAACCAGGAAGTGAACACTGGTACAGTCCTATTACCTAACCCACAGGCTTTAATTTTGGTGCCTCTTTCCACCAATGTCCTTTTTCTCTATGACGAGACCCAATCCAGGGTCCTCTACTGCATTTACTCATCAAAGTCTCCTTACTGTCCTCCGATCTGTGATGTGAGTTGACGCCTTGGGAGTCGTACTGGTCAAGTATTTTATAAAACGTCTCTTAACCTGGGTCGGTCTGATGTCTTCTCGCCACAAGACTGAGGTCGCTCGTTCTCAGCAAGAACACCACAGACAGGATGTGCCCTTCTCAGGATATCATGTCAGCAAACGCTGATGTCCACGGGTCTTATTACTGTTGATGTTAACCTTGATCACTTGGCTAAGGTGGCATCCACCAGGATTCTCCACTATAATCTCGTTATGTTCCCCCTCCATAGTTAGAAAATACTTGGGGCAGATACTTTGAGGCTCTGCAGACATTCTGTTTTTCCTTAAACTTGTGCCCTCTAATTTACCATTCATCAGTGGATCTTCCTGCAACAATTATCACTATGATGTTCCTTTACTTCCCTCATTTCTTCTATATTTATTCACTAGAACTTTTCTGTAAAGAAAACTTGTCTCTCCTCCTCACATATTCATTTATTTCAGTCATTTACACTTCTCAGAATATTTATTTTATTTAAAAATTCATATTAGGGGTGCCTGGGTAGCTCAGCAGGTTAAGCATCTGACTCTTGATTTCAGCTCAGGTCATGATCTCACAGCTCATGAGTTCGAGCCCCACACCGGGCTCTGTGCTGACAGCATGGAACCTGCTTGGAATTCTCTCTCTCCCTCTCTCTGCCCCTCTCCTGCTTGCTCTCTTTCTCTCTCTCTCTCTCATGCACAAAGTAAATAAACATTTAAAAATAAATAAAATTTGGGGCACCTGGGTAGCTCAGTCAGTTGAGCATCTGACTTCAGCTCAGGTCATGACCTCCTGGCTCGTGATTCAAGCCCCGCATCCGGCTCTGTGCTGACACCTCGGAGCCTGGAGCCTGCTTCGGATTCTGTGTCTCCCTCTCTCTCTGCCCCTCCCCCGCTCATGCTCTGTCTCTCTCTGTCTCTCAAAAAATAAATAAATGCTAAAAAAATTGTTTAAAAATAAATACTGAAATAATTATACTATGTATTACATCACAGAATATATAATTATAGTCTTCTATCATTATAAATTATGTATAATGTATTATACAGAAATTATATTAAATTATACAAATTATAGTAAATATAAATACTACCATTATTTTGTTGCTCAAATTGTTCTAGCTTTGGCTAGAACAGGCATTTTCGTTGCGATGATTTGCTTTGCTAAATTATAAGCTTTTGAAGAATCATGTCTTACTGGTTTTTTGTTCCCACAGCCCTCAACACAATGTCACAAATATAGTAGATTCTCGACAATACTACTTGATATTTTTACACATTTGTTTTTAAAATGCTTTCAGATCTATTATTGTTAGAAGAATGTATGCATGAATAATGACCAGCGTGTAATTCATGATTTCTGTGTATATCCCAAAGAGGTAGCTAAGTTGAACTCACTAAGGAACTCAACTTTAATTTTTTTTAACTTTTTTAATGTTTATTTATTCTTGAGAGAGAGAAAGAAAGTGAGAGAGACAGAGCACGAGCGGGAGAGGAGCAGAGAGAGAGGGAGACACAGAATCCAAAGCAGGCTCCAGGCTCCGAGGTGTCAGCACAGAGCCCGATGCGGGGCTCGAATCACGAGCCAGGAGATCATGATATGAGCTGAAGTTGGAGGCTTGACCGACTGAGCCACCCAGGCGCCCCTAGGAACTCAACTTTAATCTGCTTTTCCTTACGTGAGACTACAGCCACTATTAGGCAAAATGCTTGGTCATTTAAGCTATGTCCCGTCACCACTTCTGACACAGGCTAATTATGTTTCGATTTGTGTGTTTGTGTTTCAGATCAAGCTGAATTTCCCTTGTCTCTCCTCTGGCCTGGACGGTGCTGGTCTATTATCATACACTGAGATAGCTGTCTGAAGTGAACAGCCTCCTCTTAATATTTTTCTCACACACTCTTAATATCACTCTCCGTCACCAGACCAAAACTTCTGGAGCGTGATACCCAGTCATGAGCACCGGGCCTCACTCGGCAAGACTGCAGCTCAGATCCGTGTGGGCAGGCTAACATGAAACATGTTGGTTGCCATGGACTTGGGAAGCTGTCTTGGAATGAGCTGCCCATTAGTAAACTTAGAGTGGCTTCGGATGAAAAACAGTTATCAAAAGTAGCAAGGCTGGGAAAGAATGGTGGGGTGGGGGAGGCTCTCTCCATCTTATTGACTGTATCAGGGGGAACAGTCACGAAATCAGAATCAGGAAATCACGAAAGAATCAGGAATCCTCCTGATTCTTTTATCCAGGAGGAGCCAAGAGGACTTTTGCTCACGTCCACTGCTTCATACCTGAGCCTGAAGAAAAGTAATGGGTGAGTTATCGTGTATCAGTAGGGCGACCACATGACACGTCCAAACCAGCACACGTTTGAAAGTCAAAGAGGATCCTGTTAGTAACTACCATAGGGCGACAAGTGTATGTTGAGGCTGTCCTGAGAAAACCAGGATGCACAACCATTCTATGGGAAACAGAATCCCTAGCTTAAAACGATGGGGACTGGTAAGCTTTTATTAAGTATGTGTGTGTCTTCAAAGAGATGAACATAAGGGAAGGGAAACAAAAAGAATATAAAAACAGGGAGGGGGACAAAACAGAAGAGACTCATAAATATGGAGAACAAACTGAGGGTTACTAGAGGGGTTGTGGGAGGGGGGATGGGCTAAATGGGTACGGGGCACTAAGGAATCTACTCCCGAAATCATTGTTGCACTATATGCTAACTAATTTGGATGTAAATTTTAAAAAATAAATAAAATTAAAAAAAAATATGTGTGTGTCTTCAGGAAAGCCCACAGCAATCCTTGGTGAGGTTTTGAGGAAAAGCAGATTGTTTTATAACTGAGTTAATGTGCAAAGGGACAGGAACCTCTGGGTATGTTTATGGAAGGGCATCAAGGGCCAGGAAACAGAAGGAGGCACAGGCAGCCCTACACGAAGACCAACCCCCTCCTCCGGTCAAGAAAGAGCGCAAACCCCTGCCTATGAACCAGCTGAATGGTGTGTGTCCCTCCAAAAGGGACTGCTATGCAGCATGGCTCATTAGTCTTTCAAATCTTAAACACTTTCTTCTTTCAAGTCAAAGCCAATTTTAAGTATTTTGTTTAATAATTTCCTTCAGACATCTAGTCCCTTAGGTCATTTCCTTTTGAAAGACACAAAGCTATGAAGAAGGAAAAATGGGGACTCTCACCAGGGAGGGTGTGTTCCCTGGGATAGTGCTCTTCTATGTTTATTTGGAAGCAGTTACAAACCCCACCATCCACCCAAGCTGTCTCCATTTGGTCTGTAGTGGGAAACACCTCTTTGGCAACAAGTCATAATCCGGTATTATTTTTCCCATTCTACCAAGGAGGAAATGGAGCCTTTGTAAGGGTCAGATGATTTAGTTAAATTTCGGGCTGGAGTCAGTACGCAGCCAGAGTCGGGATTACTCATGCAGGAGCCGCAGTCCTTCTCTTTCACCTTTAATGGGAATAGTCAACATCCTATTATAGGAGTGTTTATCCTGAATTCTTATTTTTTTCACACTGGGAAAGGCATCTCATGGTACCAATCTTTTCAAACCTAAAAAGTTAAAGGAGGAGGAAAGCCTTCCACATATCCATAGTGAAAGCAATGGCCTACAAGACACCCACATGGAAGATCAGAGGTCATTAGATAAATCTATTATTTTATGGTAGAAGCTAGGAGGATCTGAGTAATCATTTCTACCTTGGAGTATCTGATGAGCGATGCACATTGAGTACTTAAGTTAGAACCTGCCCCCAAAAGTGCTCAGCAGAGAGTGATTATTACTGCTATTGCTGTAAATATTAATAAGGAACAGCTTCACTCTAATGCTATGGGGAAAACTGAAAACGGGTGATACAAAGTAGGTTAGTGGCCTGCTAAAACCATCAACATCCCTGGGATTGTTCCAGGTAAAGTCCATTGGGCACCCACATAATTGTTTCCCTTCATAGTTGGTCTCTTCATTATTTTCAACTAATGTATTTAAAGGAGATGATACAATTTCACCATTTTTATAACCCTAATGAAATAAGCATGATAACAATAATGATCAGTGGCTGCTAACACCATAGAGAAGAGATACAACAAACATCATGTACTTCCCACCCTATATATTCACAGAATACTATGATGCCCTCTTTACAAAAATGAACCCGAATATGATCACAACTCTAGATCTAACTACTAAATTTCAGGATACCCAGGGGATGAGAAATATATTTAAAGATCCCATGAAGACACAATCTGCAAAATCCAAACCATGGGATACTTTACAAGACAAATGACCCAGTTTCTTCAACAGAGTGAAAAAAAAAAAAAGGCAAGATACATAAATTAAGAGAGACTCTTAGAGACATATCAAAATATCAATATGTGAATGTTATCTGGGTTCTCATTCGAATTTTAAAAAACTATAAGAAGTTAGAAAATACTTGAGAAAATTTTAATATTGTGCTGACTGGGTCCTTAATATTATGATTGTTTTATTCTTTATGTGTGATGATGGTATTGCCATTATGATTTTGTTGTGGTTATTTTAGCTCTTGGTCCTATAGATAAAAAATAAAATTATTATTAGATGAAAACATAAGAAAATACAGGGGTGGGTAAAAATTTCTCGGTGAAGACACAGAAGGCACAAACCATAAAGGGAAAAACTTAATAAGCTGGACTTAAAAGTACTATTTATCAAAAGACACTATCAAGAAAATAAGTAGCAGGTTGAGAGAAAATATGTGCTACACCTATATCTGGAAACATAGAAAAGTAGATGATAGACAAGTAGAAAAATACCTATATCTTGTATCCACAATATATAATATGTCACATATTATATATCATATATAAAGACTTCCTACAACTCAATAATAAGAAGACAAACAACCCACTCAAAAAAAAATGAGTAATACTTGAATAGACACTTCACAAAAGATGTACAAAAGGCCTGTAAGCACAGGAAAAGGGTTCACCATCATTAATCATCAGAGAAATGCAAATTCAAATTATGATGAGATACCACTATACTATAAGCAACAGAATGGTTAAAATAAAAAAGATGAGGAGCGCTTGGGTGGCTCAGTTGGCTAAGCGTCCAACTTCGGCTCAGGTCATGATCCGGCAGTCTGTGAGTTCGAGCCCCACATTGGGCTCAGTGCTGTCAGCACAGAGTCTGCTTGGGATTCTCTGTCTCCCTCTCTCTCTGCCCCTCCCACACTGGCGCTCTCTCTCTCAAAAATAAATTTAAAAATTTTTAAGAAAAAATGAAAAAGGTGAAAAATACTAAATTTTGGAGAGGATGGGGAACAATCAGAACTCTCAGACATTGCTGGCGGAAGTGTAACATGGGACAACCACTACGGAAAACCATTGGCATTTTCTTAAATAGGTAAACATACCTATGACTCTGCAATCCCAGTCCTAGGTATTTACTCAAGTGAAATAAAAATATATGTCTAGAGACACAGCTTTACTCACACTAGTCAAAAACTGAAAACAGCCCAGAACAACAGAAGAATGGATCGACCGATTAGCATATCTATACAATGAAATACTATCAAGAATACAAGGGACCAAACTACTGATACAAGCAATGACATGGATGAATCTCAAAAATAATACACTAAGTGAACTAAGCCAGGAGCTACAAAGTACAGAATTATGATCTCACTTATATGAAATTCTCAAATAGGCAAAAATTACCAGTAGCAATAAAAATCAGATCAATGGTTGCTTCTCAACGCAGGGAAATGACTGAGAAGGGGCACGAAGGGATGGGAAGATAAAAACGTGATGTACCTTGACCTGAAGTGGTCAAACCGAATGGTTTGAACGATCTGAATGTATGTAAGTTACAGGTCAATAAAAATACTTTAAAACTTAAAAGAATCCTTTCCTATATAATTAGATAGATATACATTTTAAACAGGTGAAATTATGTGCTCTATGGAGTTTTCTTCAAAATAACCCAGTGTTATTAAGGGTGGGTATATAGAAAACAAGTCTGGCCATGAGTTGATCATTGTTCAACCCAGGTGATGCATACGCGGAGGACCATTGTACTTTTTATTCTCTCTGCTTTTGTTTACGTTGGAAATTTTCCATGACAAAGAGTGGGGGGGAGTGAGGGACAGAGGGAAAGAGAGGTGAAGGGAGGGAGGGTCCAACACCAAGATCTGTGTCAACAGTCCTGAGGACATCTCTGAACACCAACTTGGCTCAATCACACGTATTGCTTGTGATGACCCTACCTCATCAGAAAAGGTCAAATGGAACTGGATAGGTTCTTTTTGCAACAGGAGATTTATGTCCTACTTTTGGGGACACTCTTCAAACAAACTAGAAAAAGTCCAGGCAGCCATAGGGGCGGCAGCTTCCAGTGATCCGGAATGTTCCCTTGTATGGAACAGAGCTCAGCCTGAGGACACCACCCAAATGAAGTTGTCAGTGCATCATCATGATGGGGTGTCTGACCCTGCCCCAGGGCTGCTCACACTGTGGCCCTTGCTCCTCACCAGGGCTTTGGAAGAGAGGCTCCCTACCCTGGAGGTGCAGCAGACCCAGCCCAGGAGCAAGGAGCTGCTGGCCCAGCCTGGGCCACAGTGGTCTGTACGGTAAGCTCATCTTAGCCACACCAACTGGGTCCAGCTTACGTTCCTTCAGAGATTTTGCAAGATGAGCTGTTTCTCTCCTACAGCTATATATATATATATTTTTTTTTTAATTTTTTTAAAGCCTCATTTTCTTTTTTTTTTTTTAATTTTTTTTTTCAACGTTTTTTATTTATTTTTGGGACAGAGAGAGAGACAGAGCATGAACGGGGGAGGGGCAGAGACAGAGGGAGACACAGAATCGGAAACAGGCTCCAGGCTCCGAGCCATCAGCCCAGAGCCTGACGCGGGGCTCGAACTCACGGACCGCGAGATCGTGACCTGAAAGCCTCATTTTCAATGGAAAACAGATCCTTCACGGACTAGGTTATTTTCCTCAGACCTGGAAGCATTTAGCTCAACATGCAGTCACTCTGGATCAAATCGGCTGTGTCTCCAGGTCTGTCTCTTGGCTCAAGCTGCTTGAATCAAGCCGCTCTACAGCGTTACTCAGGGATAGAGCCTCATGCTGGTGAGAAGCCGAACCAGGCCTTGACTCGTAAACACTAGAGGACAGGGGCCAGTCTGGTCAACCCATTTACCCAGCACTCACCACAGGTTAGGCAGATAATAAAACCTTTGATGGATGATGGACATTTTAGTTTCAGGGTCTGTTATCAGCTCAGTATTTTTCTGATCCAAGTAGCCTATTTTAAAGAATACTTCCTGACGTCTTTCTGGTAAAGTCAACCTGATTCCGCAGCTGAAGACAGTAGGAGACTTTGAGCCTCATGAGGGTGGCTGACGGGTCTGTCCCTGTCCCGTTCACCACACAGGGCTTCCCTAGCACTCTACAGAGGGCCTGAGACATGGGATATAACTAATTTTATCGGATGGAAAATGAATGAATACCAATAATACCAATGAATATTACAGCAACTTCATAGACTGGTGGTGGTTCCCAAACATCACTGTTCATAAACATCACCTGGAATAGTTAAAATGCAGATTTCTCGGCCATCACACCCCCACTACAGATTCTGAGCCCACAGTTCTGGGAAAGAGCCCCAGAAGTGGCACTTCTCCAAATCTTTCCAAATAATCCTGCTGCCCACAGTCAGTAGCTCCCCCTCTCAGTAATGCTGTGTCTCACATCGGCAGGTTTCCTCAGGGTCTCCACTAACAAAACTCCCCTACCAGGGGGACATTTTCCCCTAGTCCAGGCTCCATATACAGTGGGTTTGCTCTGGTTTTAAAAAAATTTTTTAGATTATTTTTATTGTTTTTATTTATTTTTAAGTTTATTTATTTATTTTGAGAGAGAGAGAGAGAGAGAGAGAGAGAGGGAGGATCCCAAGCAGGCTCTGCACTGTCAGTACAGGTCCCAAGGTGGGGCTCGAACCCACGAACTGTCAGATCATGACCTGAGCTGAAGTCGGAGGCTTAACTGACTGAGCTGCCCAGGTACCCCATTTTTATTTTTATTTGTAATCTCTACTCCCCATGTGGGGCTCAGACTCACAACCCCGAGATCAAGAATAGCATACTCCACTGACTGAGCCAGCCAGGTGCCCCTCTGCTCTTTTTAATTCAAAGGGAAGCAAAGGAACCTACATTGGCAGATGCTGGGGATCCTCGGATGGAAGGTACTACAAATGCTAAGTGCTACTAAGCTCACAAAACCTTCTGAAAACAAGCCTTTCCTAATAACCCATCCACTTTTCTTAATTATAGTTTTTCTTCCACAAGTCTTAGAAATGTCCTGGAAACACACACACACACACACACACACACACACACACACACACACACACACTGGCTCAGTTCGCAGAGAAATACTCAATTCCAACGCTTTCTTTGTGCCAGTCAATGACTAGCACTGCTACGTTCAAACATTTCATATTTGGGACTTCTTTTCTCTGGAATCTCAAAGATGACAGAAGACCTCCCCCTGTCACTCACGTTGGCAAGCTCACCCTCCAGTGGCACACCGGCAGCTCCCTTCCCAAGCAGGGACAATTAAGACAAAGGCATGCTTCATTTCAAGACGCTTAGGTCAACCAGCATCTTTGGGACCCATAGCTGATCCAAACTTCTTTCTGCTGTCAACTATATTAAGAAATTCTAACCCTGGAGGGAGTATTATTGTCCATAATAAAGACCGAATTTTCATTCACTCAATTCAGATCCGTTTCTCCGACACTCAGATCCAGGAGGGGGAAGATGGCTGGGTGTTGAGCCAACTCTTTCAGCAAAGGAAGGTAACTCAGACTCCAAAAGTATTACACAACAGAATGCCCAGTCCTGGAAACATTCCGAAGCCTTTTTTTAGTTACCCAGAAATGACAAAGGAAATTATTTACTCCAGGAAGGTTTGCAGATTGGTGTGGCTGCAAGATCCAAGAATGCATTTTTCTTATGTCTTCCTCCCTAGCCCTACTCTTGCCAGTGACCAAGTGACAGCAGAATTATTGCTCGTCATCTATTTTTTTAATCATGTGATTTTCTCACCAGAGACAAGGACAATTGTTGTTTCCAAAAAAAAAAGGCACATGATGGTTACATGAGATTCCATACAGCTGTTAAATGCTTCCAGCCTGTCCTATTCAGGGTTTTGAAAATTATTCATGCTTTTAATGGAATATCAATTATTTAAGACAGAAAAAAAAGAAGTCAGAAGGGAAATGGAACCTTAAAGAGAACACTAATTAAAAGTATAGCACATAGGGCTTGAAGCATTTTGAGATCTCCTAAGATACATTTACAGGGAAAAATGACATTTTCTATTCAGGGTATGTTTTAGCCCAACTTCACCAGGATTTCTAAACAAAATTGCCTGACTTCAGGAAATGTCTCCCTTTTACCAAGTCATTGTTTCGGTGTGGTGAACTGAAGTGGGAGAAACTTTTTGTCTTGTAAGGGAGAAAAGTACCTTCCTTTCAAAATATTTTGTTTGAAAAATATCTGAAGAGGTCCAATTAATTTCAACATGATATTCTTTGAACTGGCATCACGTTCTCAATGGCAATTTTGGAGGTGGGTGGTAAACGGAACTGGGTCTGTCTCCTGAGCCCAGAGAAAAGCTATATGGAAAGGCAAGGTCTTGCAGCTGCGGGGACTGCTAGCCGTGAGGAAAACCAATCATCTCTTACAGGCATTTCGTCATCGGTCATAGCCCGTCTCTCGCCTTTGAGCTTCCCTTGGTTGAAGAAAGCAAATAGCACCTCCAGACTTGTCAAAATACCTTGGACTTCTGGGTCTGCTTTTAATTTGTTGGAATGTTGGCAGACGCAGACTGGCTCATGAAAGAACGCCTTTGGCTGTGTCCAGTGGTCAAGTGCGCAGGCCAGTTGCTTTAGGCTCACTGGGAGCTTGGTGATGGCCCAAGTCAGTCAGGCCTGGCGCTGAACTTGTCGGTAGCATGGCTACAGGCCTGCCTCAGGAGGAGTACTGAGGATTATTATTACTCAGCTAGAGCTCAACACAGCCACATGTGTGTATTGGGGAAAGGAGCCCTGAAACTCAGCTAGCCCACCTGTTCAAGTCACTCCTCTGAGAGGAGAGGGTGGGGAGGGCTTGAAGGGTAGGGAAGGGAAGGCTTTGAGCTGTACCTTGGTTAATAAGGAAAGGAAAAAGACATTCCCGATAAACAAACCTTCCAGCAGGTGAAAAGGCTGGTGGAGAAAGGCAGGAGAAGGAAAGAAAGGCTGGGAAGGACCTTACATGCTTGAGATTAAACTATGACCTTCTGGCCCAAGGAAGCCTCTCCCGGGGGCAGGACCCCTGAGGGCTCTCACCCACAGGGGTCTCTTGGTACATCCATTGTGAAGTGAGAGCTCCAGGAAGTAAAAACCAAGCAGCGGTTATTCACTGGTGGAGTGAACATACAATCAACTGCCCAAACCTGAACCCTTCGGAGTGGTAAGAGCAGCACTAACAATTACTCTGGGCACAAGTTGCCCAAGCCTGTCTTGGGCAAACCAGAATGTTTGGTCACCCCAATTTCGCGAGCTCTGTGTGCCAGGCGTGGTGATGGGGTCTTCACTCGGGCCGTTGAATTTCCCCCACTCATTCCAGTAAGTAGACCCCTGGGTGACAACCCTTGAGGGGTCTCAAACCAGAACGGGAATCCTTCTGCCTTCCACTTCCAGCTCCAGAAATCTTTTTCTTCCAAGTTTAAAAACCCTCTTTTGATGCTTGGGGCATCTAGCCACTCTATCGTGTACCTTCCCAGCCACTGATCCAGCTGTTACCTGCCTCCCGTTTTCTCCCCAAAGTTACATGCTTTGGCCCTTGAATTGGAGACTGCCACTGCACCCAGGTCCTGCTGCTGCCCCTCTCGTTGGCTCGGAGTCTAATGTGCACGCCCCACACGACCACCAGGCCTTATCTCCCCTGACCTCTTCCACTGCTGGGGCCGGTACCTCACTGCCACTCAGTCACCCACTGTGCTGACCACACCCTGGGCCTCACCACAACTTCCTGTTCTCCGTCTCCCCTATTCCCATTCTACCCGTTTGTTCTAGGTCACCCGAACCTCCGGTCCTCTGGTGCCTTTATGACACTGTCAGTGGTGTGCTGGTCAGTATTTAACCCGTTCTTTGGAGAAGTTAATATATGCCTGGATAGACGTAAGTTTATGATGAATTTACCACCATGAAGGATGTGTAGCATTCAATTTACACATAATAAAATATACCATCCTCTCTACTGTAAGTTCTATCAGGCCAATTGATTCTCGCAAAATGCTTTCATTGGCTGTTGCCAAACTCTTTTACTTGGAGCCAACATATCGTGGCGACTCGGCCGGGATTTGATGAATGGACTTCCATCCCGGTCGACTCCTTTCTCAGTAAGTTTATTTTCTCAGCAAATTTCACTGATATGACTTACCGTGAAACCTTTTCTCGCCCTCATTCAAATTATATTCATTAAACTGAAACTGTGTTCAGCTTCAGCAGAGCAGTAGCAGGCCACTAAACAATAATCCCACCAGACAGAGACAGGTAACATAAATACCTCAAGGGCAGATGAGAGTACACTGTCGTACATTAGGACGAAAGTCGTTAGTGGTGAGTTCTGAGCATTTACTACCTTTTTCTCAATATGAATCAATAGTAAGTTTATCTAATCTGATTGTGAACAATGGTGGTATTTAAAATCGGCTCTCAAACTTCTGGCAAATTTAACCATCAATTCTCATGAACCAGATCAGACTCCTGCACATCACTGTGGCCTCCTCAACATCAGGCTTCTCCTCTCTGCCCTTCTCCCTAGCACACAAAAGCATGGCCTAAAAGGGGCACATGGCGTTGGGGGCCTCCACAGCCTACGAGGAGCACACGACCAGGGTGAGGTCAAGAAGCCTAAAATGTCTTTAAATTTTCTCAGTATGGGTCCATGGAGAACTTCGTGGGAAACCATGATCACAGGCAGTTTGTACTGGCCACATTATAGGTTTACAACCTACTAAGCACTTCTGGAGTTACCAAGAAAAGAAAAAGTACGGGTCTGGCCAACTGTCCACACTCCCCTGCTGAAGAGATAGAAGAGTGCAAATAAAAATGCAGAGAGAGGATGGAAATGAACCCAGTGGCTCTCCCACTCATCCTGCAGGAAATGCTGACTGTCCAGAAGCCCCATTAAGGAAACAAATCCCCAAAGCCTACTATTACCTACACTGACACCAACTCACATGTACAAGGTCTTTCTCCCGGACACAGGAAGCCATCTGCAGACATTACCTCATCCTCTAATCCTCGCATCAAACCTGGAAGGCAGGTGGCAGAAGGTATCCTCAACTTTCCTTATCTACAGGCCAATCGCTGCCCACACATCAGAGCAGATCGCATTCTGCAGGCGTAAGTGTCCTGAAACCAGCACAAACCAAGCAACGGGCACTTCTGCTCATGTTCTGCAACCAGGCACTGAAAGGCAGAATGGACCTCCTGTCTATCCCAATACATCAGAGGGAAAGAAAACTTGGGTTTAAAATGAGCCACCGTGAGCTCGATTCTAAGCAGCGATCTCAACTGAGGTCATCCCTGTGGGGCAGCCATTTCCCTACGGTTACAGTCCCAAGAATGTTTGCAGAAACTCTAGCAGTACAAAAACCCAACACGGCTCCCAGGCTACCATCTGCCACTTTGAAGTTTCATGGCAATTCTGAAAAGTTGTTCACGGAGGGAATGAGACAGAAAGAATGAGTGACTTAGCCCTCACAAAGCTGCCCTCTCTCTTCCTGGAGGTAAATCCCTGCTTCCCACCAGTGGTTTCCAGTGCAAACTTCTTGCACTTTTCGAAGACACCAACGCGGTAAAGGTACTGATGCCAAGAAATTGCTTTTAGCCTTTTGAGTCCATGGGAGACTGGGAGGCAGGGGTAGGGGAGCGGATACTTTCCTGCCACCAGTCAAGCTGAGAAAAGTTGGCCCTGATCTCCTTTCCTTCCTTCTTCCTGTAACAGCCACATGCTCTCAGCGTGGCGCTTCCCCCTCTCACAGCCATACTGCTAAAGCCAGGCGTCCGCATAAGAAAGCCTCCTCCCCCAGCCACCTGCAGTAACAAAAGTTCTCTTGAACTTCTGGATGTCCGTGCCACTCTGTAGGTTCCTCTAGTCAAAGCATCCAGACACCTTCGGCTCACACCTCAGCTGTCCCCATTTCACATCTGGTTTCCTGATCCATCACCCGCTACCAAGGAGACTCCTTGGCCTTCTTACACTCCCACCAGCTTACATACCTCCCCCCCTTTCCATTCCACAGAAATGTCACTCGTTTTCCAGTTTAAGTAACCGGAAAACATCCTCGAGTCTGTGTACAGAAGTTATCACCAGTGTCATTTTTACACCAATAATGAAATAGCAAAATTGGCCTGCGGACACCTAGGACTACACCCCCTTTTAGAGGTCATGGCCCAACCCAGCTGCAGGTTCACGGGCCTGTAATGAGCACTAACAGATGATAAAAAGTTCAACGTGTATGCGATGGCGTCTAACTCAGAGACTGCCACTTAGTGCAGATACATCTCTGAGAGCAGTACTCCACCCACCTAACCACACCAACCAGTGTGCGTTTAACCAGCACCTGTTAGGGGTCTGCTCAAACATGAAGAAACGGGAGCTGGGGCAGAGTCCCTCAGTGTGGCAGGCTCGGTGGCCAAGAAACAATCCTAGGTACACATCCCGATTCTAGTGTCGGCGGCCTGGTCACAGCAAGGACCTGTATGCCACCAAAGAAGTTTCTCCCTTGACGTTAAGCACTGAGCTCCAGCCCAGGATTCTGTCTGCGAAATCTTCCTGCTGAGTTGCTTCCTCCTATCAAGTGATGTTAAACCTTGGGAACTGGTCCCGATACGTGACATCAGATATACGATCCTGTGTATGTGTATGGAGGGCTATGAAAGGAGCCTGCCGGCTTGAGTCCTGGTGGTACAATCGGCATTTTTCCGCACGTGGGCTAGGTCAGATTTCAAAGTGATCTGTGCATGAGCCCCAGGGTCTGGGAGAAGATGCCTTTCTTTATCTGCTCTATGCTCTGGGCTATCATGTGTTTTAAAGAAAGGGTTCTATTTGATGGAAGGAAGGGGAAACAAACAAACCCTGAACAGCTAGACTGACCTTCTGGTGTCTAAACAGATAAACATTAGAATAACCTATTTCCTTGTTACTACTCTAACCCATTCATTCACTTGCCTTGTAACTGAGTCAGAAGCAAGGAGACCAGGCTTTTCCTGGTTTGAAAATGCGTTTTGGGGGCGCCTGGGTGGCTCAGTTGGCTGAGCATCCAACTTCGGCTCAGGTCATGATCTCGTGCTTTGTGAGTTCCAGCCCTGTGTCAGACTCTGCTGACAGCTCAGAGCCTGGATGCCTGCTTCGGAATCTGTGACTCCCTCTCTCTCTGCCTTTCTTCTGCTCATGCTGTCTCTCAAAAGATAAATACGTGCTAAAAAAAATTTTTTTTAGTGCATTTTAACCATGTTAATCTAATCCTAGCTCATTCCTCAGGCACTTTCTGAAAAAAAGAAAAGTAAAACATATAAACCTCCAATCTGTGGCCACTTAAAGGAGGACACAGTCCCTCCTCCCCCTTCGGCAAGGTGTGTGAGGTAGGGACACACACGGCCCTGGAAAGCCACTGCTCCCCGCACACCCACTAGTGCTCAGTGCCCTCCTAACTTGCCCTTCAAGTGTTTTTCCCTTTAACATGGTCCGTCTGACATGAGATTTAATATGCCTAGGAATTACCGCGCAGGATGTCGTCGCAGACATTCCGAAGATGCGGCTCCCGAGTTGTTCCTTATCAGGGATTTTACTTGTTCTTCAACTCTCGGGACTTCACTCTCAGATGGACTGTTTCCTCCCCAACCCACCCCTGCCCCCCAAAGGAAATACCAGATTTGAAGAAACCATGGCACTGTGGCTGACAAGGTTTCACTTAAGGTAAACATTAAAAAACAACAACAAAACACTAATAAAGAGCTTATTCTGCACCATTAGGAAAGAAAGACGCCAAACCATTTAAACAGAATTTATGTACATTTATGGCTTTATACAATAATAGCAAAGATTGTTCTTGTGTCTGTAAGTACATCAGCATCATCAGGCACTTCTCAGAGAGTATCGGAACAGGAACGTGGAATCTGTGCTGTTACTGAACTCGAGTAGTGAAATGCGGGGGGGATGTGACCGCATCCCGACAGGACTCCGGTGGCCACACCTGGCCACACTGCCAGGCCGTGCACACCACCCTCAAGGAGGAGGCCAAGAGTAATGCAAGGCTGTTTTGTTTGCATAAACCACACTGCCTTTTTTTAATGAACAATTAACTCCCAGACCAAAACCACAAGAGAAACTTCTCATTTAAAAGTCAGTTATAAATTAAGAACTCGTAAGAGCTGAGTGTGAGAGTTTCAAGTAAGTCTGGGGGGAGGGAGGGAGGTGTTGGTAACATATACCCAGCAGTTGAACATGTCCAAATTGTATACCTTTGGAAAACTTTTTTTTTTTTTTTTCCATTTCAAGTGTCCTTCTCCTCTTCTCAGTATGCTCCATTGATTTACTGCCCACTGGGATACAACATTTGCTAATTAATTTAGACTTTGTCAGTTTGTCAAAGCGGAACTTTGCAAGTAATACATCTAATTACCTAAATATATTCCATACATCTATATTACGGAAACAATACTTTATATTTAAAATATCAGAATAGCTCTATAATACAATATGCTTTTAATAACAGTACAAACCAGAGGAAATAAATCAAACAAGGCTGCATAGGTGATATCATTTGCACATTTCACAAAGCAATCATGTACAATAACTGATATACTAATTACTCAAGAAAGTCAGTATTCGTACAGAAAAAGTATTACCAGAGGTCACATAATGTTTGTTTTCAAAATAGACAAGGTGCCTTTCACTGGACTTCACTGTACCCCAGAGAGATACTCAAGATTCATGAGAATTTCAACACAAAAATCTGCAGAAAAAAAAAAAAAAAGAGGTATTTACACAGACTCAGGAGGAAGAAACATCTTTTTAAAAGTTACTCTAGGATGTAATAAGATTTTAAGAGTGATTTCTGCTGGAGTTGCCTCTTTAATGAACAAACAGGGGCTCTGAGGCTCACCATGTGATGGCATAGGAGGAGGAAAGAAGCTGGACACAGTAGAGAACCCAAGTACTCTGGCACCAACAAGTTCTATTACATATGCAGAAGGCACTGCTTAGAGGAACTAGGGTTTCCAAAACCAGACATATTTTGGAGTGGCTAGCAGTAAGGATGGTTGGCCAGGTGGCTGTTTAATGAACTTTCAAGACAGTAGAAGTCACAGTGGGAAGCTTACAACAGAGCTGGCCTCCTATAGGAAATCTTTCAGGAACACTTGTGTTCTCGTTAAACATGTAGGAAAGACCAAGCCAACAGATCGGCAATCCACATGCAAGACAAAGCAAGTGTGATCTGGGCTAAGTACACAGAAAGAAATCAGAGCCTTCTCAAGAAGGCAAGAGGAACATTTTTGTGCACCTGCTCCTTCTATTGTGCTGACTTAGGGCATTCCACAAGACTTGAAAATACTGACGGATGCAAAGCCAATTAACCTAGTCTGTCAGTTACAGGTAATTGCAAAATATTAAAACATAATGATGCAGCATTGTAGTTTAGGTTGCTAAAGGCTAAGGAAATTCTCCAATTCTAACTTACAATAAGAGGTTTTACAATAAATTCAAATATACAACCTATAGCTGGTTTGTCGGCTTTCAAATTAATTGCCCCAATTTTTAAACAAGCTCTAGTCCATTTGGTAGCCATCTGCACTCAGGGACACAAAGCATTCTGCAAATCACTGAAGTCCTATTTTAAATTTTCCTCCTTCCACCTAAATTTCCACAGTGTGCTAAGTAATCTGCAGGACAGAAGGGAGAGAGGAATGAAGTGTGAGTCTTAACATAATCCTTCAAGGCAGAGCTATCAAACCAACCTCCACCTAGACCAAAATAAGAGCACAGAAATAGGAGGGAAAACATTTGCTGAAGCTCAACTCCAAAAGGTTAAGTTGATCCAAACTCCCAGTTTGAGAGAGGAGCATGGTTTTAGACTCGGGTCTCCCTTTCTGATCTACAAACATCACGAGGCCCCTCAGGAGTCCCTGAAACACCGTGCACTTAGTTCACGGGATAATAGGAGCAGATGGAATTTCTTTAAAACACATACATAAAGCTTACTAAGTTCTCCTAAACATGAAACGCAAAATGTCCATAACTAACCATCACTCTCCTGCCAGAACAGAGCCAGAAACGTGGAGTATGCAAGTACTAATTACAATGATTTTCAGATTAGTCAGAAACAACACCAAGTAGCATCCCCAAGTGTACAAACCAGTTAAACACGTATAAAATTAGTACTAATCCAGTTAGAAATACAAAATGAAAATTATGGATGCTGCCTCAAATATCTGGGATTCCACAAATTTACAAGCAGACTATGTAACAAAGTAGACTCTAGTTTTAAGAAAACATTACAGTTCAATATCTATTCCAAAAATGTCCCAACGATAACATCAAAAATCATTTATCTGGAAATTAGAACCATTTAAATGTTTGTACAAATTTGCAAATAACAAAATAAACAAACAAAAAAATAGAAAAGACCTGTACAAGGCTGGCATTTAATCTATTTTTTCCCCCGAAGGTGTCTGACAAGTCCATTAATTCAGCAGATTGATAACAGGCTATTGGTTCTCATGTGAAGTGGCCATGTGAACAGGCCCAAAGCTGTCCCTTGGAGGCGCAGGATGGAGAGCTTGGTTCTCTGTGGTTCGTCTGTTCAGCAGAACACGGGTGGTACAAACAAAAGTTTAACTTATCAAAGACATGAGACCATCACAGTATTACAAAAAGAGTATAAACTTTCCTTGGACCAAATGGATATTTTTTAAAAAACAACAACAACAACAACAACAACAACAACAACAACAAAAACACACACAAATACAGTTCTGTCGCTACTGCTTATGTACAAAACTTGAAAGCACACCAGGATCTGAATGTCTTTTCTGCAATTATATGGTGTAGTGAGTTTGGCACTTCATTGTAATGAAATTTCCAATGGCACAGTCCTTATCTACAGCGGCACATAACCTGCAAACATCGGGCAAACATCCTGTACAGGAAAAGTGTCTTCGCTGCCAAGTCTGACGAAAGGAAAAAAGAAATTCGTTTTTTGTTTGTTTTTTTTTTTTAATCAAGAAAACGAAAAGGAGGGGTGAAGGACATCTTTGGACTGCTTCTCTCAGTTCCTGCTGTCAGACAGTCTGAAGTACTTTTAAGTGTAGCCTAGAAAAAACACACAATGAAAATACAGCCGAATTAAAATCAATTCGATTTAACGTATTAGAGTGACAGACATACTTGGTGGGGATGGGGGGGGGGGGGGGGGGGAGAAGCCAGAGCTTTCTCAAACAGCTCTGAAATCTTTCAATGGGAAAAATTCCACTTATAAAAAAAACCTGCAGCATTTGATTTGTATCAAACGTATTCATTTATTGAAGAGTTACTAAAAAGATGCAGCCATCTAACTGTCAAAAGAAATCTTTAAAGCAGTCAGAGGAAAATTCCTTATGCTTAAGCTCAAAGAAAAAAAAATTATAAGCTGCAAAAAGGGCAAAGAAAGAACGATAAAAGATGCCTCTCTGCAAGGAACAGCCAGCTGACATCAGGAAAAGTCCCAACCATGGAAGATATGTGGCAAGTTACCGTGTTCCTCTCTTTTAAGTCCTGGCTTCAGAAGGTCTTTTGACACGGGGGTGATCTTACCTGTTCACTAACTCACTCTTAGCCTGACACCCAGCTATGTGTCGTCGTCTTGACGCTGTGCGGGAAGCTTTGGTTGGGCAACACACTGTCAAAGTTAAAATCCAACGTATCTCCATCCATAAGGTCGTTCCGAATGATGGACTCCATGTCGCAGTCCAAGCGCTCAATCAACATGCCATCCAAGTCACTTGGGAGCTTCTCCTGGTGGAGAAGGCCCATCCTGCCATAGCCATTGCAGCTGCTCACCGAGGAGTAGGCCCCCAGCGCGTTCATCTGCATGGTGTGGGACAGAGGCACTTGTAAAGCTGTCTTCACGGGGGCCAAGCGGTTCATACCCGAGGTGTGGGGCATGGTGTTGACCGCATGGGGCAAGGCACGCCCGTTAACTGCGGATGTTGGCTGGGTATGTCCAGGGTGGGTGTGGGAGCTGGGGTTCATCATTTTGTTATGAGATGCCTGGCTGCCATAGGTTGACATGACCGAATTAGGGCCCATCAACACATTCTGACCGAGGACCCGGCTGTTGGGTTGGGCGATCCCAGGATCAACTGCTGTCATAATGTCATTGTGGGGAGGAGAGTCAGAAGTAAGCAACTCCTTCAAGAGTCCTGGTGCACAGTTATACTGATTCATACCTCCATAGCTCGATTTGTTGTCCTGAAGTGTTTGCATAGGCATCTGGGGCAAAGGGCTCATGCTGGACTGGCCATATGTGTATTTTTGGTAGTTTGGGCTGGGTGAATTCAGACTGGTGTTTGGAGGTGCAAATGAGTAGCACGGTGTCTGCTGCATCATGGTGCCAGGTGAAGACTGGGTTGAAACAGTTAATGGCGTTGGTGATGACAGAAGGTTGAGATTATCCAAAAGATTTTCCATATTTTCAGGATTGCTTATCTCAGACAGACTGGGTAGCGTAGAAGCCATCTTCGCAGCAGATGGTGGGTACACCAGAGAATGCACATCCCCATCTCCAAGATCGTCCTGTTCGGTCATAATGGGAGAAAGTCTCCCACTAATAGTACTAGCATTTGAGCTAGTTCGAGGGCGAAATGTACTCCAGTTATCAAAGTCATCATTGCTGTGAGAGCCAGGGCTCGCAGGCCATTTAGAAAACTGAGATCCTGGGCTGTCCCCGGCACCCTCCTGGCCAGACTGCAGGGATGCTTTTTTCTTAGCAGCTCGGCCCCGGCTCTTAGCAAATTTACTGTTGTTGTCCATGGACGCAGCTCTTCTCCGAGGGGATTTGCCACTCTTGCCTCCCTCTGGATTGAGCATCCACCAAGAACTTTTTCCAGTCCCTTCATTCTGCACACGAATGAACTTGCTGTGTAGGGACAGATTATGGCGAATTGAATTCTGTAAAGCAAAACATCATGTTAGAAATAAGTACTTCTCCCGTTGGGAGTACTTACTGTTCAGTATAGATATATGTTAATGGAAGACAAGTAAACATCTTTTAAAGTTTGTGTACAGATTTCAACCTTATACCATCAGAAGGGTTCTGAACTCCACTATAAAAGAGCTCCAAACCAGTACAAGAGAAATAGTATCTTCTCTTAAAAACAGGCATCTGTAGGAGTGCCTGAGTGGCTCAATCGGATGAGCGTCCGACTCTTGATTTAGGCTCAGGTCACCATCTCACGGTTCAGGAGATCAAGCCCCACGTTAGGACCCACGTCCAGCTCCATGCTGGGCTCCGAACTGGGCATGGAGCCTGCTTCAGATTCTTCTCTCTCCTTCTGCCCCTCCCCCGCTCACGCTCTCAAAACAAACCAAAACAAACCCAGTGTCTGTATCTTAATGTAATGAGGGGACAAAATTAAATAAGCATTATTATAGACACCTTCTTTTATATAGCTGTATTTTACAGGAAATCACAGGAACTCACTTTAAAACCACTTAAATTTTTGCTTAGCTACAATGCTACGTAAATAGCAAAAACCGTTTCCATTCTATCACCCCTAAAACTACTGCCAATTCTCTTCAGATTGAACATATGCCATTTACACAAGTGAGAAGTTTTAGATTACTGGGCCCACGTGATTATGGAAAAGAAAGAAGTGAAGCAGGATATATTCTTAGTCAAGAATTAAAAGCCTGAAAACCAGTAAGACCTAGATTCCTTTCTACCTTTCAAGTCCATTAGGCTAACATAGGTGAATATATGGCAAACAGGGTCATATTTCTTATTTTAGAAAGTCGAACTGCCAAAAAAGAGAAAATTTAGATCCAAGTGCTGTTCACCAACCCCTCCTCCCACAAATAAGCAGCAGTATGTGCCAACTAACTCCAGGTCACTGCATCGGAGGGAGGTCCTGCTCTATCCAAAAAGACACGGGGAGAGGGGGGGTAATACAAAGAGCTCCAGGCTTCAGTCGCTCAGTACAGTTGTTCCACAACTAAATTGTGCCACGTGTATTTCTAACACAATTAGTAAAGAAAATCAACTTAACTTTGGGAAACTGCTTGGCCCCTAGGTGCCTTAAGTTTCCTTATCTATAAAACAGAGATAAATAATAGACCCATTTAGGGCTATTAGAGGGAGACAGAGTTTATAAAATGTTCAGTGGTGCCTGGCACATGGCAAGCAGTTACCAAGAAGTAGGGCCTAGATCCCAACTTTGAGGGCACGAGGACATTGCCATTTTGAGCCCTGCTCCCCTCCTCCTACCTCCTATTCACTGGGGTGTGGGCAGGAGCTCAGAGGGATTGCAAACACAAACCCACAACTCCCAATATACAGTGAAGGAGGCCAAAGAGAGTCTCAAGCTCCGGCAGAAGCAGCAAAGCCAGGCTGCAAATAAGGAAGCCCCAATCCAACTCCCCTAATGGACACATGTGGGATCACCAGCATCTGGAGAGCCTCTGGGGACATATGGAAAAGCAAAAATGGGCTCCAAAGGAGGGCCCTTGTCTTGTAGCTTTTTGTTCCCCATCTAGAACAAGGCACACAGCAGACTCCCACTACCTGCTCATTCAGCAGCCTCTGTCATCAGGGCCCTGAGGCCAAGTCCAGGAGCAGGATTCTGGATGTCCTAGACCCCTGGGAACAGGCCCCTGTGCATGTCTCCCAAGCTTCCCCTGGCTTCCTCTGCCAACTGGGGACAAGGCTTAGCAGACTGAGCCCCCTGGACCTCTGGGGCCCCTCACCCTGACCACAAAAAGGCCCTGGCTGGATTTGTGGTCACCCAGGGATGCAGCCACAGTGCCCACATCCTCATGCCATCAACGTGGGATGCAGATGCTCGAGTGCCAATCGGTGCGCCAGAAAAAGCCTTTGCACAGACAAGGCCCGGGCTTCAACACAAACCATGAATTCAGGTTCTTTCTTATTAAAAAAGAGATCACAAACATGCGGGGGGAAAATCTCACTGTCTAAAAGGAGATGCGATAGTCCGAGTTGAGTCAGGCCGGATAGCCAGGGCTGAGAAATCCGTATTTCAAAATGCCCTCTGACCCTCTGTACTACATTCCACCCAAGGATTGCAACAGAGGAGCAACGTGACAAACCCTTCTGCCAGGGCACACAGCGCGGGCGGGTCAGATTCGGCTCTGAATGGGCCTTCCAGGCTAGGTGCTG
Organism: Panthera leo; assembly: GCF_018350215.1. Lineage (NCBI taxonomy): Eukaryota > Metazoa > Chordata > Mammalia > Carnivora > Felidae > Panthera > Panthera leo. The sequence goes on from NC_056679.1 coordinate 18,625,873, forward strand.
TGCAGGTGTCCAAGTGGATGGCATGAAGGTTTCTTTTGTTCCCTAGACTTTCCTCTTCCTTCCCATCTATTATCTATCCCCAACTCAAGACAAGCTTTGAGGAGGACTTTAAGTACACACAAGAATCCCTAAAAGAGGCCAAGTACTACATTTTTCTAATGGCCTATTTCATTTCCACAAGATTCTCCAAACCCCACGGAAAGGTCTTAAACACACACCTATGTATGCTCCAAGAACCACAGCCTCATCTCCTGGGCCCACCAACACCAGCAAAGGAGGTTCTAAATCTGTCCTTAAAGAGGCAGGCCTGTCCCTGGGGAGGACCTGGAAAGGGGCTGAGCGCTCTGACCCTGCGACATGTTCTATAGGCTGAAAGTCTGGGCGTTTGCACAATATTCCATCTTGACTATCTTGTTCTTGGAACACAATAGACACATAGATAAGCCACGATGAAATCTCTAGAGGAAAGGAAGCTTGACTCCTGTCCCTGTCACATTTAGTTAATGATAAAGGGGGGAAGATCCTCCTAGATAATGGCTTCCTGGTTGTCTGCACTGGCTGGTGGAGAGGGTGGTGCAGCTCTGTAACACTCATAATTAGATCAGGTCATTTGTAACTGCAATTAGGGGACATTTTTAATGAGACTGCAGAATATGTAATGATGAAATCTTTAAAAAGTTCAAGAAGCGTTCACTAAGCCAGGTGGGACATACACTAACTCACCACTTAGACTTACCCCCGCTCTTCAAAAGGGTGGTGGGGGGAGGGTCCACAGCAATACCCTACTTATCAAAACATCATGCTCCATATTTTTCTAAGAGGACATTTCAGGTCACTCTTTGAGTAACAGAGCTGTCTTCTAACTTTGCCAACAATTAAAAAAAATTTTTTTTCCAAACAGGAAAAGGTTTGCTGTGCAGGGCTTGTTACAAAAATTCCTGTTTTTCATACAGCCAGCAGGGCTATGATAGGGAGCGGGGGCGGGGTGAATAGGTAAATCCTGCAAAAATATGTGTTGCTATTAAGGGTATTATGTCTGCAGACCCCTGCGGGACACAGCCATGGCCGGAGGAAACTGTGGTTCTCCCGCAAACTCTTCGACTGTCAGTGCTTGGAGATACTCAGTTTTTTGACTACAAACAGAATATTACCTGAGAAGTAAGGCAGGTTGTGAAGACAGAAAACTCATACACTGCAAGCTACTTAGCCAAATCGCAAGCTGCTATGCCATTAGACTCCGCCCACCCCCCACCCCCCCCCCCCCCCCCCCAACCAAGGACACATGAGCAAATTTCCTCTCCAGCAGCTGTATTTCTCTGCAGCCTGGGCTCTTTACTAATGCTGAGCTGGATTTCCTCTCACATACCCTCCCCACAACCTGCCCCCCCAAGCAGGGCGGCACATTCTTCTTGGGAAGCCTGACCTGACCCGGGACATTTGGGCGGGTCGCGTCGGGGGCAGAAGGAGCTGCACAAGGTATGTGCTTGCTTGTTCAGCCTGCCTCTAAGTCCCAGGTGCTCTATTTCAGGAGTTCTATGGATTCCAAGCTCCTTAAAGAGCAAGGGCGGAAGTCCGGTTTTATTTCCTAATCTTGAAGCCCCTAGAAGAGTTCTGTGTACACGCATGCACACACACGCACACACACACAAAGATGATGTGCACACAAGAAAAAGCCAAGGAATGTTTGTTGACTGACATCCCAAACACACTACAGGGAAGGTGTAATGTCTTACACATCTTTTGGCTGTCTGTTCACATACCAATTCATGCCAAACCACATTTATTGGGACCTAGTTTGTGCTAGGTGCAATGAAAAGACAACAGAAGGAATTAGGCAGAGTCTGCCCTCTAGGTGTTTTATGATTGACCTGGGCCAAGAACAAGTCCACCTAAACAGCGACATGGGACAGAAAATGATGCACAAACCACTGTCCAGGAGCACTGACATTTTCCTATCAAAGGTTGCCATCCCCACCTCCTCCAACTTCTCTCTGAGCTCAAACGTCCCTTCCTTCTGGAACCATCCCATCCTACCGCTAACACAGGACCTTGGTTACTCACCACAATTATGATTCTGCTATGTGTGGTCCCCTGGGGGCATGTGTGGCTCCCCACTACACTGTAAGCTGCATGAGCTCAGGACCTGGTCTGTCTTCTTGTACAATGTATCCTCACAGCTCCGTCACCAAGAGGCACTCAAGTATCTGTTAAATGGATTAACAGGTTCTACATTGACAGGGCTGTTGTGGAGATTAAATGAGAGAACACATGTAAAGTGCTTAATCAATATTAGCTGCTGTTACTGCTGTTATTATTAGGATAATGGCATCTATAAAATGTTTGTGTTTTAGACACTTATCTGTACGATAACCATCAGTCTAATTTACTATCATACCTTGCACTGTTGCCACTAATAAGGTGTTACATGTTAGGTACTGGAAAAGTAGACCAGCGTTGAGGTAAGACTTAAGATGTTTTCTCTCTGCCCCAGACAGTACCTCAGATGCTGTGAAGAGACGTTAATAATAAAGGAACTCAGATACCAAAGCTGGCCTGTTACTGCCCTTGCCAGTAAGCGTATCAGAATCCTGAAGTCTTCTCAAGGTGCTGCCACGGAGCCTCGCGCGTGGGCACCACACACAGCTGTGGCCTCTCAGCTGTCTGGACTCAGTCAGTGTGCGACAAGGGAAGGAGTGGCAGGTATTACCCGGGCCACAGTCAAGAGACCACAGTCCTGTGTCTCCTTGGGGGGGTGGTTACAAATGAGCCCTGCTGGTCCCCTGCCTCTCTGGCTGGCAGAAGCTAGGCTCTGGGGCTGGCCCCTAGAAACCCTGAGGACACAGGACAGGAACTGCCCCTCCCCAAGAGGCTCCCAGCCCCGCTGTTTAAAGCAATAATCGGAGCGTCGCTGACGCACAAGAAGAAATCTTCACACCTTTCATTTAAGTTTTTTATCTCATTTTTAAATCTATATTGGCAAAATGTGTTATATAACACACACAATCTATGGCTGTAGTACAAATGAATAAATGTGACATCAGAAAGGATATGTGATTTTTACAAAAAACATTTGGAGACCCCTACTCTATTACAGTAGACTTCTAGTCTACTAGAAGCCTGAACAAAGAAAACCAAGGTTGTTGAACTAGTCCTAGGGTCAAGACTAGCAAGCTCTTTGGCCTACCAGACCTGGGCTGAAGAAATGCTCTGATCTGGCCCTGGGTTTGCACCTCTCCTCCCCTACCCCGCCCCGGGCTCCTTCCTGTCCATTTTTCTGTACCCTGGACACTCATCACTCTGAATCCTGCCTTCTGACCTGAGCTGCCAGCTTGGTTCCATCTAGCCTGTCCACTGGTGTGTGTGGAGATCACCACCTTCCGGCCATGGGTCTTGCCATCACTCCATTTTTCTTTCTGCTCGGCAGTTCTAAGACTACTCTGGTCTTTGTCTTTATAACCAAAAATAAAAGAAAACCATCAACTTAGGCTGAGTACATCCTGCTCACGAACCCCGGGCCTTCATACTTTATGTCTGCATTTTACTTCATATACAAACTGCGTTTAATCCATCATCGCATTCCACACTTGAAAGATCCCTACAAGGCAGGGATTACTGGCCTTGTTCTAGACATGGGAGAACTGAGGCTCAGAAAATTAATTGTCCAACTAGGGCTCAGACCAAGGTTTCAGGAGTCTGAATGCAACACTGCTGCCAGCTAAAAAACCACCTCCTTGGCTCCGCCATTGTGAAGAATCGAAGGAACACACTCAAGACTAAGGTTACATGAACGCATCTTGAGGGAGCAGAAATAATTGTTTACAAATACTAGTTTACAAAACGAATTTTCTGCCTCACTGGGTAAAAGAGACTGACAAAATATGATTTGCCTTTAATTCTAATGGTGACTCTTTATGGCAGGAAACCATAACAGCTGAAGTGTGAATTTCAGGTATGAGCATCGCCCTGGGGAAAGCATGTGTAAGGAGGCTGTGGGGACCCACAAGGAAAATGGAAAGGCCCCAGGGGCCCCTGCAGCCTAGACCTGCCCGTCACCTTGCCACACGGTGGGGGTGAGCAGTAGTCACCAAGTCAAACAAAAAGAACTTCAAACTTAAGACACTGGAACACATGAGTAAATGAATTTGTTGTTCTAGAAATTCTAGAAATTCTTTCAAAATGCTAGACAAACTAGATTTTTCCAAAAGCATTTTATCTCATTTCTGTGAACTCTTTGTCAATGCATGCAATTGTTTTGTAGACTCCCAGCATGGACTTTACTCCCTCCTCCTGCTTCCTCTCTTTTACACCATCTCTTCCTGCACTTCTACGAGTGAAAACAAACTAAGGAGAAAGTAGAAATAATCTCTATTCAACAGAGTTCCCATTGGTTGCTAATAAAACAACTTTGCAAAATAATCCATTCTGCTTGCAAACGGAAGGAAAATATGTGACCGTTTGCCAATTGTTCTTTTTACAAGTGATGTCAATAGACGCCATATAGATTCAACTTTTCAAAGTGTTGTAATAGAAGATGTATGGTGAATGACTAGCCTACATGCTTACACAATAGGCCCCAGCAGTGTTCAGCTCTTCTTCCTCAGGCTGATCTCATTTTCCAGAAGCCTGTCCTTCTTGCCTGAACATCAACGACCCCACAGCACACTCTCACCCCCCAGTTTGCAATGAGGACTCGGGCTTCTCCAGTGATCCCAGGGCTGGGAAGAAAAGACTCGCAGCCTCATGAAATGTGCAAACTAGAAGGCACTGGGAAGGTCATCTGGCCCAACACTCCCATTTCCTATTACAGAAAACAGAATTCAGGAAGATTAAAATCCAGATGAGAAACTTATACGAAACTTATACAAGACCTCATTTACAAAAAGCACAAGCACCTGGGGCTCTATTCCTAGAAGAAATATAGAACAAGTATCAAGAGCATGCAGGGTTCCTTCCCTAATCAAACCAATTCTTAGCTATAGATTCACAAATGGCTATCAATACACTCTTAGCTCTAAACAGCTTTCTCTCTGACTCAAATCTTTCCAAAGAAGGAAAATATGACTACGTTAAAGAACCTCCAACAACAAAAAAAGCATATGGGAGATTATGCTCTCATGTAAGACAGTACCAAAAAGATAACTGTAAGAATTCATGAGCACCATGAAAAGTTTAAGCACACGGACAGGCAGAAGCCAAGGTCTGGCTGACTGCAGGGCCACCTTGAGGGAGCACCTTGATCTCACTAGGCCTCAGTCTTGCCATCTGTGAAGCAGTAACTACACAGGACTGTTACATAGGATGGTTAGGAACTGAACAGCATAACATATATGGGAAGTGCTTAGCACACCCCTGGACACAAAGACGAGGAAATCAAGGCTGGCCTCTTTCTGATAGGAAGCAAAGGGATATATAAACAGGAATTTGAAAGCGATCGTGAATGGTTACAACTTGATTAAAAACCATTCATCACAAACTTCCTGTTTAACAGTCTTCCTCAAGCTGGTTTCCAGGTCCTCACAACTGAGCCTGCAATCCTTCTTTTACAGAAAAATCGTTTTCTCCCCTTGCGAGGATTTTAAATGTAAAAATGTGATTAACTAGTGTGCTCTGTCAGCTTTCTGGACGACCCATGTCAGAACATATGTGGGTCCCTGAGGTTGTTCAAGGAGACAGACCAGCTGACGGATGACAGACTACATGCAGGAGGAAGCACAGTTACAGCAATGCCCCTTCTACATCTCTTCTCACACACCGCTCACTCCCCACTGTTTACTTTGCAGAGAACAAACCCTAAAAGGGGCCTGACGAGGTGAGGGATTTCAAGAATATATTGCAGGACAAAACACTTGGTGAAAAGGTGAGCTCCAAGTGAATGGGACTATGGTCTTAGGAAACCAAGAGGGAAGAGGGAAGCACCCCCAGCCTGAGAGGAGGGGCAGGGAGGAAGCCCTGCAGTGTGGAAAATGACCCCATTGAGATGATGACCCTGGTGAGAATGCGGGACGACGCCTGCCTGATCTTTGATAAGCTCTCACATTAGCCAAAAGCCTAACTAAGTATTTCAGAGTAACAGGTCAGCCAACAACCTCACTGGGGTGTAAGAAAAAATCTCCACGGATAGAGCAGAAAATTTACTTTGATTATATCAGAACTATCCCATGCTTTTATTTCTCAGAAGGTGCTAATCAAAACAACACAGTGCTTCCCCTTGCTGTGTCCTACAGGAAAACCTCATTATCGAAGAAAGCTGTTTTATGAAAGAAAGGGCAAAGCCCCTCAATTTTCAGAACGTGAAAAGGAAAGTCTTTCCAACAGCATTTAATGCCCCATGCTTTTCACACTATCAGAAACTAGGAAGCCCAAAGACAAAACTCCAAAAATTCCAGGTGAGGTTGAAACCTTAGGTACAAGCATCTTTCCCTGTGTTCCAAATCATGGGGTATTGATCTTAATCACTCTCTCTCTCTAACTTCCATAAAAGTTGCTAACACAGGGTGCCTGTGTGGCTCAGCCAGTTAAGCTTCCAACTCTTGATCTCAGTTCAGGTCTTGATCTCACGGTCGTGATTCAGGGTCCTGTGTTGGGCTACTCCGTGCCCAGCTTACTTTAAAAAAAAAAAAAAGGTGCTAATGTAGACCCCCGTTTAAGTCAAGTCTGGAAAACAGAAACTACCTCCTGCTGTCATACACTTTGGCCTGAGTACATTGCCACAAAAGCCAATAATGCCAACTCTCAAATGAGTGTCATCAACTCTGGCTAATTAGGTCCCAGTGGTGGATATAGACAGACTAAATTTCATTTAGCTAGATCTCTCTTAAATGTGTGGGGTTTTTTGTTTTTGTTTTGTTTTTTAAGGCTAGCTAAGGATTTCAAAGTGGAGTTTGTGTCTCCTGGGATTAATTTAGTTTCCGTGCAGCATGCGGGCATCCCTATCGATCCTTTAACCCACACCCCCCCTCCCCAACCCCGGGAGGCATAAAGACCGCACACGGCCAAGTCCCAGGCAGAGAACTTCAACACCCCATCCTGACCATCTGGTGGCCTGAAAGAGCCCATCCTTTCTGAAACTTCTATTTCATTAACTGCTCAGAATATGGACTGTCTCAGACACAGAAGGCCACACCACAGCATAGTATTAAGAGGAAACCCATTTGTTGCCGAAGTGCTCCTGCTGTTTCCTAATGAAAATCTGTGTCTATTTTATAGGCCATTTTTCTCATCTTCAGCGGCTCTACAAATGCACTGCTTTACAACCAATTAATTAACTAGCTCTGTATCTGGCTACCAGAAGAATAACTACTGGTGAACTGGGCTACCAGAGTATGGCAAAACAAAGTAGAAACCAAAAACGAAAGAACACTTGAGGATTTATCTTCTTCTGATGAATAACTCAAATTAGGCATCAAAATGAAACACAGCGTGTAACAATTTGATCGATGTTCAAGTTTTCTAAAGTTATTAAAGGACTAGAGTAAATTTTGAAGTATTTTGTGATGAGCCCTTTAACCCACTCATATTAGGTGAATGTTTATTCAAGGTATGAGCTGGGGTGGCTCACTTGGTTAAGCAGCCGACTCTCAGTTTCACCTCAGGTCATGATCTCACGGTTCGTGAGTTCAAGACCCGCAATGGGCTCTGTGCTGACAGTACAGAGCCTGCCTGGGACTCACTCTCTCTCTTTCTCTCAAAATAAATCAGCTTTAAAAACCAACAAAACAACAAAAAAACAAAAACAGGGCATGTACCCCAACTGTTTACAAGAGCCAATGAAAAACTCTATGAATTGAACATAAATTCAAAGGCAAGCACACCTGAAACTTTGAGAGATTAAAATCTCTGGGATAATATCCCATCCATAGAATGTACTATACAGAATTGGTTTTTGCCCTAAATATGTTCACTATCTGAAAATCTAGGGGAAAATGAATCTACTGAATGCATAATCTATTTACCAAGAAATGCTACCCTTAGTAAACAGAATTAAGAAGTATGAAGTCAAAGAGGGTTGGGGTTTTTTTGTTTTGTTTTGTTTTTTGGAACTCAAATGTAACAAATCCAGATTATGAGAAGAATGGAAAGAAACTGCAAAAATATGATATTCTGAATTATATATCACGTGCAATGTAAAGTTTTCTTAGTTATATAGAATCCTGAAACTAGCTTGCTTGCCGAATACTCTGGCTAATCAGCAACGATTTGTGACTGCTGAGCATGTGTTCTTTTTTGTTTAGGGGCCAGCTCACAAAAATTCTTGTCCCAAATCAAACAGCTACTAAAAAATCACTGGTCGACCTAATACTAGCAAAATCATTTGGGCCCATTTGCTCCATGGTAAAGCAAAACCCCCCAGCCATGGGAGGCAGGGGCCAAGCCAGGGCTGTTTCCAAGCATCCTGCAGACATCGGGATCCAATTCAGCAAGCAGACCACAGAGACAGTAGGTGTGTCCACTGGATAATGGCCCTACTCTCTGCACCTTCCTTCCAAACAACTGAGGCTCCTTCAGCACCATCAGGTGCCCACATCAACAGCGCAGGGTCTCCAAAAGAACCCCAAACGCATGTTTCAGAAATGCAGCTTTTGTGGTTACCTAAAGGCCTACAAACATCATAGCCTTCAAAGCCTTCCACAACATGTCCACCCTAAAACCACACCTGCCCACCAGCACAGATCCTGTGTCCTAACACGAGGCTACACCTGACATCTCAAACAGCATCTGCACACAGGGCTCTCCAGACAATATGGCGCTGTGCTTAGTTGTAAAAACAGCTTTCCTCCCCTGTGTAAGCGCCCACGCTGTGAGCAACAGCCCCTGCAAAGTCTCACCCCTGCTCACCCCTGCACAGTCACGGACACTCCACCAGAAGTAAGCACACTTAGTATGTGATACCCACAGGATTTGCAACCTCAGTCAGGCCTCAGGTGGAGATGAAGGCCAGCCCCGGGGGAAAGTGCTTCGCCAAGACTATTCCTGGGCTCAGGGGATGCTGGAAGGCTCCAACTAGAGTCTGTCCTGGAAGCAGATTTAGACGACCTGAGGACAGCCTGCTAAGTATCCTTTGTGTTTCACAGTTTTTGAGCTCAGCCACAGGGCTAGGCAGGTTCTTATTCCAGAGAGAAGAGACAAAGTCAGGCAAGACAAAAAAGAAGGGTGCCCCAACCACCTGGGGATCCTCACTTGAGCAATTAGCAAACCTTACCATCTGGAAAGTTCTCCTTGCATTGAACTTTTTACTCTAATGCTGCAGCTTGAACTCATGTCCTCTTTGGAAACATGAACAACACTGCAGCCAAGAATTAAAAGTACAAGACTGTGTTTATAAATCCCCAAAGACAAAAACCTCACCGCTACTTTTAGTAGTTATAAATATCATTTCTACGAAGGCATTATCTTTGAAAATGCACTTATTACACATAATATCCATTTCTTGTTTGGGGCTGAGAAAGCAAAGGGAGAATTCTGTACGGTTAGCTCTATCTTAAATACTTAGAGGGAGACCAGTGAAGAAAAAAAATGAATAAATGAAGCATTTCTTAGGATGATTCAAACCTGAGAACTTCTCATCTGAACCCAAAGTTGGTGGTACCTTAACCTCCTCTTTGGAACTTCAGTGTTCATTGTTCTCAGTGTTATCACACTTTGAATTTCCTCCAAAAGGGAACTGTGAATAACAACTATTGTGACTGAAATCTTGCACACAGTACAAATGTTTTGTATCTCTTCCAAGCTACTGCATTCAAGGATACTTTGAACCACAGCTAGGAATTCCACCATGATGTATGTATTTAGTATATTCAGGGATGCCCTTTTCTCCACCTTCTTTAAAAAGTATGCATTTGCCAACAGAGTTCAGAATTAAGGGTCTTCCCAGAGGGCAGGTCCTGTATTCAGGTTCAATTTAGGTCACTTACTCCCACAGGTCAATCAGACAAGTCAGATGATGTCCTGGTGCCTCACCACCATATAACGCAAAGGGGCACGATGCAGACCAAACGGGAACATGTTTGGAAACCACACAGAGTACCCAAACTGTAAAAGATGCTACCAGTTTGAAGCATATTAGAGAATTTTTCTGTAAATTCTTGATATTCTACAACAAAGGTAATCAGTTTCTCTAGAAATTATCATCCCTGCTATCACAGATACTTAACTACATGCAGGGACGTCAGCCTAACAGACCACTTCAGCATTTCTCCAAGGCCATTTCCAATGGCAGTCTCCTTGGTATTAATTTATTTTTTATTACTGAGAAAAGTAATGTAGTCATATTCTGACAACCTAGTTAAGACTGTAATAGCTTAGAATTGTTACTGGTTGAACAAAGTTTAAAACAATCATTCTTTAGTGCAATCCTACCCCCAGAAGGTTAAGTTTTGCATTTCAACCATTTCTAAAGCCACAATATATTTCTATTAAACAATTCATGAAGACAGACACCAATATATTGGATAACCATTTTAGTCCTTAAAGTAGCTATAAATTAAGCTAGAGTAGCATACAATTTTAGAACAAAACATTTTCTTTTTTCAGTTTTCTACGCTGGGTTATTTATTGATTTATTTACGCATACATACATACCTACATACATACACACACGTGACTGTTGCAAAAGGACCACAGGGTGAATGGGGGCTGGAATAGAAGGTGCTGAGTCACCTTTTAGTCACCGAGGAGCCTGCATTGCACCCTACATGCAACATACAGGAGAGCAAAGAAGATCAGAAAAAAGGACGATGTGGAACCTGGAGGAAAGTGCCAACCCATCTTCCCACAAGATGGTGGAAGAGAAGGAGAGTCTGTGTCCTGCTTGAAAAGCAGAGATTTTTTCACCTACCCAAAAATTTAAGTGGGTGTGGGTGTATTTTACCGTGCACATAAATTTTTGTTGATGAACAAAAGCATCTCCAGGAGGTGCTGTTTGGCACGGTTCTTCCCCACCCTGAGAGGTGCCTGCGGTTCTGCCCTCTAACAGGGCTCTGCTGCCTGGTGTGCGGGAACAGCCTCACAAGTGTCATCTTCAGGACCGGATTGATGTCTCTGAACATGATCACCGAAGCAGCTGTTTAGCTTCTGTCTCATGACTTGAATGCTACTTGGTTGTTTTGGAACTCATGGCATAATCTCAGATTTTCTCATAGTCACAGGAGGGCAGGATCCTGGGGCAGGGACCATTTGTTTTGAAAACGAATTTTTAAATTCTCCCTTCGTGAAGCCTGGTGTGTTTTCATACTTTTATCCCTCGTTCACGACATTCAGCATACAAATTCAGTTCTCGCTTTTTGAAAGGTTTATTTTTGTTTCTTAGGTCATTGTCTGGGCTTGACCATAACATCTTTCAGGTTGTTTTGAACAGCTAAAGGGAAATTAAAGGAAATAATGCCCTACAATGTAACCATAGACCGTTTGACATAAGCATGAATACAGCTACAACACATTATTCACTAGTTAAGTCAGTGCCCTGGTGGGGGCACATGGAATCCAGGGCCAAGAATGGCCCACCACAGCTGGACTGCAGTGATGTGAGGGTGGCCTGAGATGGCATCTGGCTCAGGGCTTATCACACACACAACACTCCCACCCCACCACACCTCCCCCATTCTCGTGAAAGGCACCCCCCCGCCCCGACACACACACAGAAGTCTAAACCTTGGGAACTTAATTTTTAATGGTTGATTATCCCATCAGAATTTGACTGTAAAAGCACACAACTGTGGGCATAAACCCCACCACCTACGGCCAATCCCACTGCCGTTCTTCTGTGGCATAGATACCCTGGCCTCCATCTGCATCCCGTCTCCTTTCCTTTCTTGCCCAAAATAAGTTAGTGCCGTGCAACTTACAGCCAAGTTTAAAACTCACAAAGTCACTAGCAAACAAAGAAACAATAGCAGGTAGTTCAAACATTTTGTAAAGCTTAAGTCACACAGTCTCATGCTTTCTCTGATCACTTTCTGGAGGACAGCTGAGAAACCCTTGCTGCGAGGATTAGGTTCTCTTTAGGTTGTTGGCTTCCCCATCCATTTCACAGCACTTTCTCCCAGCCATTCCTCCTACTGAGGTCATTCTCCCCACCACAACAATATCAAACCAAACACTTCCCAGTAATTCAGAGTTTCTACCTTCATTGTTAAAAATACTGTATTGTAAACTTTTGATCTATACTCAATTCCTGGAACAGCTTAGGATGAAAGCAGATAGATCCTCTGTTCTTAGGAAGGAGGGAAGGAGGGAAGGAGGGAAGGAGGGGAGGGGAGGGGAGGGGAGGGGAGGGGAGGGGAGGGGAGGGAAAAAAAGAAGAAAAGAAAAAAAAAGAAAAGAAAAGAAAAGGAAAGGAAAAGGAAAGGAAAGGAAAGGAAAGGAAAAGGAAAGGGAAAGGGAAAGGGAAAAGGAAAAGGAAAGGGAAAGGGAAAAGGAAAAGGAAAAGGAAAGAAAAGAGAAAAAAGAAAAGAAAAGAAAAGAGAAAAGAAAAGAAAAGAAAAGAAAAGAAAAGAAAAGAAAAGAAAAGAAAAGAAAAGAAAAGACATCAAGTGTGATGTCCAAGATCAGTTCTAAGAAGCTAGACTTGTTTCCTTGGTTTGAGACTTCAGTGGAAAATAACCCATCATTTCTGCCTGAACAATTTACTTCAAAATACAAGAGTTTTGTCAAGTTCTGCCTCTGCTAAAAGGAAGGAGGAGAGCTCAGTAATGAGATGGATGCAGAATCTGCCATTTGCACCTTTATCGTCATGCCCCCCCCCCTCCATCATTAGCCAATCTAGTAAGAGTAACGAGTGCAAAGTTGAATATTAAATATTAAAGAAATGCTGGGGGTAGGCATGTTGAGGCAGATGGCTTCACACAGGAAGTGTGCCTTGTCAAACGTGTGCCAAGATGCAGCAGCATGCTGTTCTGGGTCCAAATTTCTTCGGTCTATCTTTGCCAAAAACAGTGCAGCTGTCATTCAGGTTACAGTTACGGATCTTTACCTGACAACGCTGACAACTGGTCCTAGAATGCTAGTCCTGCTGCTGAAGAACTGTCCTGTGCTCTGGTTTAAGCCCTACTCCATAAAGCTCCTACTGAACTGACAATGACATGATGACAAGGATTCCCCATGGCCAGCCTCCCACTCCACCCACAGGGTAGTCTTTATTCCCAAAGCATTACCCCCAACCATGCCCATGTAACAGCATCCCCTGGACTTTCCCTCCAGGTCCCCAAAGATTAGATTTCCCTCCAACCACTGAGGTCTCCTGGAACACCTCCAAAGTAAATCCTATGTGCATGTTCATACACAAAAAACAAAAAATACTCTCCATTAGACTTTTTTGTTTTGTAGGTGTGATCACATGTACCCCTCTACACACACACACACACACACACACACACACACAATTTCCCTGATACTTCTTGACAGACTCTGCTGTGAAGCCAAATTTCAGTGGCACACACTTTGGAAAATGCTGCCCTAATGGCAAGATGGTGGTCAAGTGGAAGACCTAAGTCTGGCTCTGTCTTTGTACATGTAACTTTGGACAAACTTAATGTCCTGTGTATCTTAGCTTTCTTGTCTACAAAGTGGAAAAAATAATGCCTGTCCTACCTGCCTCCCAGGGTAGTAGTAATGGAGACAACTGCTTCAAAAAGCATTAAAAAAGTTCTACGCATTTGTGAGGTTTTAGGATTGTGCCCCAGGTAGAAGGGGCAGAGCTGCCCGAGCTCCCAACCAAACAACCACCTGTCCCAGTTACCTTGGAAAGCCCAGGTGCTCTGGGAAACATACTTCTTACCCTTTGAAGAACAAAGGAGACACAGAATGTCCAACCAGGCCAAATCACTCTGTAGGAAGGAGGTCTGGCATAGGCCCCTCCCCCAAACATGACAGAGTAACAGTCAACAAAATGCACAAGGCAGAGCTGGCTACCTCTGGGGAGAAGAACGGACCCACCCTTAATTTCATCTCCAAATCCCTCCCACCTTCCTAAGTGTTTTGTGAAAAGGAAGAGGCACATAAGGTACAGGAAGTAGAAGAGAAGGGGAAGAGGAAACAGGAGGAGTGTAGTAGGCTGATTGGCTTAGAAGACAAGTGAAATAGAAAAATAACAAAGACTCCTGAGACTTCTCCTGGGTCAAGCTTTGACTGTGACACCATTCCTCATACTGTGAGAACTGTGATGTGAGCAGAGGGTCAGTTTCTAGGGTCATGAAAACAGTACCCACACGCAGTCTCTCCCCGTTAGCATAATCAGTAGCAGAACTGGTGTAGGACCAGCCTGGGCAAAAATAGCGACTAGGATTGGAAAGTCTACATACAACATTTGACAATGAATGTCAATTATGACATCTCTGCAACCTCTAGAGCACACTTTTTTTTGGGTGGGGGGGGGGTTTGTAGCTAATATAAATGGTGCTCTTTATTACCAGTGACATGAGATCTATATGGTCAGTTATTTCTTTTACAGACATGTTAATGAATATGATGATGCTCTCTCTGGATGGTGACGATAATGAGGATTTTTACTTTCTAGTTTACCTTTGCATGTTGTCTTTTTTGCTGTTGTTTTTAAAAGAAAGAGCATGTAAAAAAAAAAAAAAAGAGCACATATAGTATAGCTTTTATTATCTGAATAAAGCTACTTCCTTTGGTGGGGGCAGAGGACAAACAAAAAACCCATGCCTGTTCTTTCAGGCTTTCATTCTAAAAACAAAAACAAAGTAAAACTGATTTCCTATCAAGTGCCAGGACCTGTATCATGTGATACATACACATACACACATAAATATTTACATAATCAAAGAAGATGAAGTTCATAAACCATATCCTAAGATTTTTGATTTTCCAGGAAACAATAGCTCTTTCCTAAAGCAGAAGTGGAAAAAAAAACAATAGTATTACACAAAACTAGTAGGGTACAGTGGTTGAGGAACAGGGGCTTGTTACCAGACAAACCTGGATCTTAACCCACTCCTGAGATTTAGCAAAAGTGTGACCTTGGCTGAGTCACTTAACCTCGCCAAGCTTCAACTGCCGCATCTGCAAAGTGGGAATGATAGCCACTACACCAGGTTTTTATGAGGATTAAAATGAGATAACCATGCAAAGCACTTACAAAATGTCAAGCAAATGTCTAGCCTCTGACTACAGGCAAGGCTAACCTCATCTGACCTCATGTCACCTCCCTGCACAAATTCAGAAAGAACCCAGTGCTGATTTGTTCTTCAGGCAAAACACATCCAGGGCACTTGGTCTCAATGTTTATCCAACCTTTATTAGCAGTAGCAACAGAAGATGCTGTCATTTCAAGGTGAAAGTCATCCAGGGCACAATCAAGCAAAGTAAGGTCAGCCAGAAGCTCAAAGACACTTGGGTCCAAGACAGTCTCCACTGCACCTCTTAGCGCTTCCGTTAGATAGACATGGGCCTTCCTGGCTTATAGCCTGGGCACCAACATTTTTAAATCCATCAGGAGAAGGTTTGGGGAGAAATACGAAACGCAACATTAAATCAAACACTAGGGCACTTTCCTGGAGGATACCGGAGAGGATTCAGGCTTTCCCAAGGTAGAATAGGTGTCCAGAGTGGATGGAGCACCACTGAAAACTGTGGCCGGGTTTTGTGGTCCTTGACAAACTCTGAAGAGGTACCGCTTGCAGGCAAAAAGGTGAACAAAAATAGAGTGCAACAACAGCCTTCCCACTTGTTGCTGTAACACATTCCTTCACTTTAGAAAGATACTCATGAAAACTTGCAGAGGGCTGCCCTCAAACAACAGTACAAATTGCATTTAAATCGGGAAGCCAGCTGCTCCTTGATCAGTCATCCTTTTACCAACAACAGAACTTTAATTAGCCCCCATCTGCTTCCTGTTTTAGGCCACAAATCTTAACTTTCACCTGTTTGGACCAAACTGCAATAACTATACACCCACAGTAAATAAAAACAATTAACTTTTCACACAACATGCAATTCATTCTCACTGAGCTGATACTGAGCTATTCAAAATAGTGCGTAATTCAAATCAACTATTTTCCCACAAATAACAATGTTCTATACTAAAAATTCAACAGAAATTCTCTCCCACCCACATCATCTTGAATTTTTTCCATTAAGAAGGTTTTCAAGCTGTCTGGCTTCAATTTCCTGATTTTACTGTTAAGTATGCGGTCATGTCGGGTCATGTAACAACAATGGATAAATCTCACAAAAACATAATGCTAACTTAAAAAAAAATCAATTTGCAGAACGATACCTATGACATTCTGCAACGTTAACTGACAACACTGATTATATTTAAGGTTGGCGGGTTCCTACAGAGGTTTAATGGACCCACGTATATCAGCCCAGCCAGGAGGCAGACTTCTTGAAGAAACCGTCCAACACAAGAAGGCTTAGAGCAAGATAAGTGACATCTGTGAAAACCTGGCGGTGTCATGTGGATGCTATGTTAGCCTCCATGCTTTCCTAGATGTTTAAAATATTTGAGAAGTTGTAAGAGAAAGACAAATGGAGGATGGCCAGTAGCCAGCAGGCGAAGAAGGAGAGTCGGGCCCTGTACTCCTCTGGCCCCACCACACAGGCACACGCCCATCTGATTTGCTGGGGCTTGAAAAGGCTCCCCAGATGATTCTCATGCCACCCCCAAATTCATCCCTTGAGAAAGGCTGAATAACAATCCACTCTCAAGGGCAGGGACCCTGCTCACTCATCTCGAAACTGCCCACACTCACCTACTGGTCAATACCTGATTTGTAAACATTATTTGATCAAATCAATAGATAAGCAGAAGAGGATTCTTTGTTCTGCTGTGATCTAGCCCAATAACCAAGCACATCAAGTCAATTTTCCTTTCCTGAAGGCATCTGAACAGATGAGTGGCTATCACTCCAAACTGATGATCAGACTCTTCCAGAAAGCTTGCTGAAAACAGAAACACTAATAAAGCCCTTAGCTCGGAGGCTGGGATTCAAGTATGAATGGAGTGGGGCCAGGGATCTGTATTAAAACACTCACGATATTGAGGGTCACCAGGTTTGGGAACAATCGAACTAGCTTGATGACTGACATTCCTTTCAATTTTGATATTCTAAGAAAATAACCTACTGTGTCATTTCACAGAGATTCTGATTCAACAGGAAAAGGATGAAATCCCAGAATATTCTTAACAAGTATCTCACATGATAGGCAAGATTGAGAAATGCTTTGTTAATGGTACTTTGGGTCATTAACACCAAATAATAGAAGGCTATTTATTATTAGTATGATGTTATTTAACACATGATTAAGAAAGCATGTTTAAAAATATAATTATACGGCTATGGATAAAAGCCAGTTCATTCTGAGATCAATATTTAAATCATCATTGTTTTTCAGAAAGAAAAACAGAAGCATCGTTGGTGAATGAGGACGTGTCAACTTCACCTTTCACCTTCCTGGAATTTTCCTCCCCCGCTTTCCCCTTTAATATTTCCCTTGGACATACACACAGCCAACTTCACAATGGACTCTTTACAAGATCATTGCTCCAGATACCAATAGGCCAGTCAGGGTTTCAGCGGGAGAAACACTACTGTAGACTGATCACCTCTGCTTCAACAGCTCCTGCTATGCAGAGAAAGGGTAATGATTTCTTATCAAACACTGACAGCACCTAAAATTCCTTTACACTGATGACCACACATCCGATTCCGGGGTGAAGGTGGACTGCACATTTGCTCTAAGGAAATGAACAGGGGAATGTATTTTCATGGGATCCAAGATTCTGCAGACAGTTGAGCACAGGTCAGGTGAACCCGAAGTTAATGCAGAGAAACAGGAGTGTGAAACCCCACCCAGCAAAGTGGATCCAACTAGCCACCAGTTTTTCAAGGGTTGAAGGTAAAATCTAAATGACAAGGATGTCCAGGTAAGTCCAAAACTATCCTGGCTAGTTTGTCACGCCACAGCTCAAATCGCATCAGACGCCTTCTGGGAGCGTTTCATTTAGTACATGATCTTAACTAGTTCCATGTCTGAGACCAATTCAAAGAGGCACGACTTTCTTAATTCAGCCCAAATCCTTCAGTGTGCATCCACGTGAATTGTGAACCCCCTCCCTCCCCCTTGCTTCATGCTTGTGGGCCGGTCTTCCAAATGGATGCATTCACTTCTTCTCCCCTAACGCCACTGCCGCTGCCATGACATGAAGGCCTTAAAAGAATAAATGTGGGAAAGCCCTCAAGCTAAAAACTCTGGAGCATAATCCATAAAGTAGTGACATCAATTTGCAGCACTGAGGCCAGCATCTTCAAATATTAATAAAATAGAACAAATCTCACGCAAAAGGGCAAGGACAGTACTACCTTGTAAAACTCTGGCATGTGTGTGCACAGGTACACCGAGTCATACTGTAAAATGGATTTCTTACTGTTGCTCAGACTGGGGAAAAAATGTGGAGAAAGCCACAGTAACAGAAAAAAATGTACTACTTCCTAGAGGACACGCTTTCCCGCTCTAGGAAAGGCTTGCTGACAAAGCCCAATCAAATGGTAGTACAGCTACCCCGGGGTTTCTGGAAATGTCCCATAACCTTCAGGGAGCTCCCACTCTGCACATGCAACAGAGGGGCCGCCTTCTCAGTGGCCCACTTGGCAGAAGTGATTCTTACAGCCTGGAACAAGGAAGGATGTACAAAGGGCTGCACAGTAACATGTTGGAGAATTTTTAACCAAGCAACTTCTGAGCACAACTTACCTTATCAACAGAATGAACATGACATGTTAAACCTTCACAGTCTGATTTTAAAGTACAATTCTTTAAGCCTTCCATCTATCCTTCCATCTTTCCTTTGGGTGGGTGCAGCTCAAGGAAACCATGGCACAGACAAGTGAGAAAAAAATGAAATTTGGATTATGTTTACAGCCAAGGAAAGGAGGAAAGGAGACGCGTTGAACAATCCTCTACTGGAAACATTGCTAAAGTGTTTTTAAACTGAAGATTATACCACCACTTAAGATATTTTTTCTCTACTATTTTGCCCAGCATATTACAAAACTGCATCTAGGACTGAAATAGCAGATTGCCTCAAGAGCAAATGACAATATTTGTACCAGAAATGTTGGCAACCAGTGGCGCAGATGGGTTTCTGCACAGCAATCTTCAAACTGGGGCTCCAAGAATAACTCCACCTACTGCACCAATGCTAAACTGCTGAATCCAAAGTCAGAAGGGCTCATTATTCCATATTTTCCCACCACCTCCTTCCCAAAGGCACGTGTACCTGCCTGACCTCCTCTGCCTGGGAAAAGGCTCAAAACAAAGAAGAAAATGAGCAGACCAGCGGGAGAAGTTCCTCAGGCATCAACAGTGCTGGATGGTCAATGATCCGCAGAGGCAGGACCCAAAAATGATGGCAAAATCCAGATAAGCCAGTTATTTACATGAATAGTTTTAATCTTCCCCTTCAAATACAAAGAATAAAAATAAAGATTTATCCAAGTTCCATCTTCTTTCCATGGTTGGGTACTTTGGTCAAACAAAAAGTCATTTTTGTTCAAAGAAACACTCAAAAATGGAGGGAGGAACTGGTACCAACCATAATAATTACTAGGGATGTTCCCGAAGGCTGTCAGTCGACACCTACAGCACAGCTCACTAAACGACAATTCGAATCTCCTTCAAGTGCTTGAAGAAAATAGCCACCTTCAAACAAAGGAGTTGGCACTTCCATAGTCTGCTCTTACTGACTGCCAACTGAGATGTGCTGTTCTTACCCTGTTCCTTTGCAATTTCTACCAAATGGTCTAGAAAGGCAAATTAAACAGAAGCCTTCACTTAAGGAGGCATTAATTATGAAACTCATCCAATTTAAAGCGTTGTCTTAGGCATACATCCCTACCTTTGAAAATGGCTAGGGGTTTGGTAAAAATGGAAATGAGTCTCTCTGCCTCTGTGCAGACCATGGGGTCTTCCACACAAAAGAGAACGAATGCACAAACTTTTTCAGGATAGAACGGTGCTTCCCGGGGGGTGCCTGGGTGGCTTAGTCGGTTAAATGTCTGACTCTTGACCTCAGCTCGGGTCATGAGTTCAGGCCCCATGCAAATAAATAAATAATAAATAAATAAACAAACAAGCAATCTCAACAACAGTGCTTTCCAAATTACCTTCAAATTACATAATGCGGAGTACAGAATACTGTGTTTATTATGCTCCATAGCCTCACATCTCCTATGGTATACAGAAAGCCTAAAATTTCACAGAGTAAATTCAACTAACAGAAGGTTAGGGGTTCAGGCAAACCCAATCCCACATTTAAATAAATGTTAATTTAGGAGCACCTGGGTGGTTCGGTCAGTTACGTGTCCACCTCTTGGTTTGGTCTCAGGTCATGATCTCCCAATCATGAGATGGAGTGTGGAACCTGCTTAGGATTCTCTCTCTTCCTCTCTCTCTCTGCCCCTCCCCTACTCATTCTCTCTCTCTCTTAAAAAAAAAAAAAAAAAAAAGAATGAATGAATGAATGAATGAATGAATGTTAATTTAACCCTAAAGAAACTAAGAAAGGAGGATTAAGGTAGGCGAACCTCGCACCTTTCCTCTCCAATGGTTTACTGTGTTCCTAAGACAGGCCCTGGCTAGAATTCCCTTAAGTATACTTCTCAGCAAGGTCAGGTATGCTGGAGAACAGAGCTCCACTTTCATTACAACACCCTGATTCACCAGAATCTGAATAAGCCAAGTGATGTCACAAGTGAAACTGAATTCTCTGCCAACCTTTTCATCTTCCACTGAGTTAGCTGGTGAAAATAAGGGTATTAAACCCTCCACAATTTGCCAAACAAATGCTCACAGAATCCCAAAGTCCAGACCAAAAAAAATTATAATAATAAGCTTTGAAATACATCTTCCTCCTTCTGTTTGAAGGAGTGGGGAACAGATTTGCTCCAAGCCAAAAAGTCACTCTAAGAAGACCCCCACTGAAAAAGGACTGGGGAATAGTATGATTATTTCCCCTTTGTCCATCTAATCTCCTCAGCCCACACTGGTAGAAGGTAACAGCCTGATCAGAGCAGTCGGACGTCTTTAGAAAATTCAGAGTAAGCAGCTATGTATGGAGGTTTCCTTGGTAAAATAAAGGGCAGGCCCCTCACCGTCAAATAGATGACGGTGACTCAGAAGTCCACTGATGCACACTGCCCAGAGGACAGTCAAGGAAGATCAACAAGCAATGACAGCAAGAGTGTTCAACACTAAAAGAAATCTCATCTATTCCCATCTACTCTCATAAACAGTTCGATCCGATTCTCATCAATTCTAAACAAAAAGAGACTGGCATGAAATTCACATGTTCTCCCCAATCAAGGCCCTCCCCACAAATGACAGAATTTAAAACCAAAACAAAGACAACAGAAAAACTCACATAAACACAGTTAGCATTATTTTTAGAAACAACTTTCATTTCCATTTCAATTTACTTAAAATTCAAAACTTGCTAATAATAGAAACAGCATTTAATTGTCACTAAAACCGGAAGTTGCTGCAAAATAAAATATACTATTTCAGAGTCAAACTCAAGGATCTGTGTGTTGTAAAATATTTGGTCTTTGTTACTCTCTCAGCATTCAATTTGTAAAAAGGAAACATGTTCTAGTTTGGTTAATTAACCACTAACATAAGTCAAATAATGAGCGCGGCCGCCTCCTAAGTAAATCAGAATAGATTAACGGAATCCTTTGAGTGTATTCGTCTCAGAGCAAATTTCAAAGCCACCACGGTAACTCTGTCTGGAAGTTCAGAAAGAGGAAATGTGCTTCTGTGTGTCAACAGTAGGCGAGTCTTCAAGGAGCCCCATTGTTCCTGTGTGCTGGGAGCTCGGCTGGTCGGAACTGGCAGGAGTCGAGACAGGAAGAGCTGTCAGGCTTCTGGGGCTGGTCACCAGAGCACGACTGGACCAGGCCCGAAGCAGCAGATGGTTGAGGGGTGCTTGGAAACAACAATGTGAAGACGGAGATACAAGGAATCTAAAGAGCCGCAAGTCCTACTCCTTTGCCACAATCTGCAGTCAAGAAGCTTTAGCAGAAGCCTGCGATTCGGTCCTATGGCAGCCTCTCTCCGCTCTCTCCCCGATTCGGTCCTATGGCAGCCTCTCTCCGCTCTCTCCCCAGTGTTCATGGCCCTTACCCAACTCCTCCTGGTAACGACAGTATTATCTTACAACCCCTACGGCATGCCTGAAAACATAGCAGAGAGATTCAAAAGCCATCGTTTCGGTCCAAGAACGACTATTCCGGCACACTGACGAAGAGAAGCCCACTTAGATCAACAAAAAACCTATTTTCACAAAACAAGGAATTGGATGAAGCTAGTAACATCTAACAACATCTAAGCCAAATGATGCAAACAAAACACCATGAGAGAAATTTATACCATGACTTAAATGGCACCAACAGGGAAATCCTCTCCTTGCTGAGACTCTTGGGTCCTTTCTTACATAATGACTCCTGGCAGCTATCGTCCCTAAAATAGCTTTCTTTCCAAAATGACCATTATCCAAAGGCCCACTCCTTCCAGAGCTAAACTGACTCAAGTTTTAGAGAAGCGTTCATCTGTCAAGGGTGTAGAACGGAGACAGGAGACTGCCTTCAGCTTGCCTGCAAGGTGACGCAGCTGGGAAGAAGCACCGTGTGTGGGAGAGGATACTGAGCTGGGAGCCAAGAAACCCTGCTCTGTCTGGTGTCACTAACCAGCCAGGTGACCTCAGGCACAGCCTTAACCTGCTACTCACCCAAGAGTTCCCCTGGAGTAAACGGCTGGCCTCCAAAGACCCTTCGAATCCTGTAAGGGTCTGTGAGCCCCAAATAACAGGACCCCACGTTAGTAATCCCACCCAGTCTGAGGGAATACCGTTAGGGACCTGACCACGCTCTGCAGGACAGATACCAACTAACAGCGGCAGCCCAGCAAGAACTGAACTGTGTCAACTCAAACGCAGAATGAGCGAAAGCTAAAGATGAACCAGACACAGCACAAACCCAGAAAATGCAACAGATAAAGCTTACCTTCCGATCTCCGCAGCACAGGTTACCCGGCAGTCTGAAAGTCTAGAACTTGCTGCGAGGGCTCAGACTAGCTGGGAAGCATGATGAGGAAGTGGTGATAGGCTGAAATTCCGTTCCAGTTTAAATAACATACCAAGAACTGTACTAAATACCTCCTGTGCAGCTTTTTGCAAGAAAATCAAATTGTTTGGGGAAGGAGGTGGGCTTAATTTAACTAAACATTTCACCCGACACACGATAATTTTCACTTAACATTCTGCTTCATGTACTGGCCAGCAAAATCCTCTTCTACCTAATGTCCACGGTCTTCTTCCTTTTATTCCTTTCTGGTTTCTAAGGTGGTAGGTATTACAAAAACTACAACGCAAAGGCTCAGCAAGACCTCTGGAGGTATGGAGCGTGACTGATGAAGACACAGGATGAGTCAGGCCACGAAGACTAGCAGTCCCAGCAGAAAGGGAGGACCACTCAAGAAGTTTACCGAAGTCTATTACTTCTGCTCTGCAAATCAAGTGAGAAACAAAGAGGCCCTGGCCCTTCTGCCAACCAGTTAAGGGGGAAGGGGGAGCCCTGAGAAACCCGAGACGGAACACTCGCTTCGGAAGAGGGCAAGCCGGCAGCTTGCTGCTGAAGGATGGCAGTGTTGTAGGAGAGTTTCCTCACGGCCCCCACCTTCCAGACACGCAGCGCTGCAACTGGGTCCAGGCACGGTCCAGACAGGCAGCGGCTCATGGAGAAAGCAAGCCTCACAAAAGGAAGAAACCATTACTGGCAATCACCCTCAGCCAAACTGAGCAACAGTGAGGAACCGAAGCCGCAGAGACCGCCAGGGGTGGAGGCGGTGACCAGCAGGGTAGCGTGCTGGGCAGCCCGAGGTGGACCGGCCCCGAACAGGAATCCTAGTGCTGTCCTGACCCAGCAGGCCAACCAGGTTCTGGGAAGGGCAGAGAGCAGAGTGGAGGCTGACACAAGAAACAAACAGCCGATGGGGCCTATGATCACAGAAAACGTAAAACCATAAAAGGCCATTCACTCTGTAATTTCACTACTGTTTTGTTATTTTTGCCAACTGTCACTTCCCTGTGATGTGTGCTATATTTGATTGAAAAACGGGATGAAAAAGTCCGGGAAATAGTTTCTTTTTCCTCCTTAAAGGGCAGGATGAAATGCAGCTACTGAGAGACACCACACAGCGGCCCGCCTCTAAGAAGCCCCAAGGATCTCCTCCTGATACTCGGGCCCTGTGACGTCTCCTCCCCTGCAGGCACCCAGGTAAGCTGGGCCCCAGATTCCTGACCCACAGAAACTGTGAGATAATGACTGTGTGTTATTTTACATGCTAAGCTTCAGGGGCACCTGGGTGGCTCAGTGAGTTGAGTGTCCAACTCTTGGTTTAGGCTCAGGTCAGGAGCCCGTCTGTGATTCTCTCTCCCTCTCTCTACCGTTCCCCCACTCCTGCTCTCTCTCGTGCTCACTCACTCTCTCAAAATAAATAAGTAAACATTAAAAATAAAAAAATAAACTGCTAAGTTTCAGAATACATTATCCAGCAATTGATAGCAAAATATTCCATTTCATTAAAGCCTTCAATATAAAAATTTAAGCAATTTATGTATAAAACTATCCAACTCAGTAGCAGCTACTTTTCTTATCTTTGGGATCAAAGACTTCATTAGGGCCCAGTATCCTAACAGAAGGACATAACGTGGTCAAGAGTTGATACTGTATATTCTTTCTTAATATTTATTTGTGATGAGGAACTGTATGTACGTGGTGCAAAATTCAAAAGATCCAAAAGAAGACCTCATATTAGGTGTCTGCATAAATGTACCCCAATAAGGCCACCCTCAAATCCAGGGTCCCCCCACTTTCCTTGCTTAACTTTTTCCAAAGCACTTTTTATCCTTCTCTCCTACTGGGACTGTAAACTCTACATGGGTATGAATTCTGTGAGTGTTGTTTACTGCGTGAGTGTTGTTTACTGCTGGGCCTCTAGCCCCTGGGACTATGCCAGGCATGGACTTGATATTTAGTATACAGTGACTCAATGAGTAAGAAGGAGATATGGTAAGAAAAGTCTTTGCATATTCCTGAGATGGCCACTGTTGTGGGAATTCATATAGGATACTAGAATTAAAGTAACTTTTCATCCTGGATTTGTTACTATTTATCTCTTTGAGAGTTCCAAAAGAAACAGGACTTTTCTACACAAACACTGAATCTTGCCCTGGAACATCTCAGTGTGAAATCATCTAATGGGGACACCTGGGTGGCTCAGTCAGCTAAGCATCCAACTCCTGATTTCAGCTCAGGTAGTGATCTCACAGGTTCATGGGATCGAACCCTGCGTCAGGCTCTGTGCTGACAGTGTGGAGCCTGCTTGGGATTCTCATTCTCTCTCTCTCTCGAAGGGAGGGAGGGAGGGAGGGAGGAAGGAAGGAAGGAAGGAAGGAAGGAAGGAAGGAAGCCTCTAATAATGAAGGCTTTTTTGTTCAGTGACTTTTATGAAATACTACGTGCTAAGAGGTTCCAATGCATGTTTTACCTGAAGTCAAAACATTAGATATTTCAAAGTGTGACCACATCATCTTTCCAATCACTGTATTGTTTAACCAAGTCTTATAAGTCTTCTATGGGGAAAAAAGAACTTTAAAATTGTAACTAACAAGAGAAGCTGTAATGTGCTTCATATACTAATATTGGACTGATACAGAGATTAACATGATCCCTGTGCAAAGATGACAAATTTATGAAGCATTTCACGTTTTGGAGGGGGGGTACAATTTATAGTAAATTAAATGCACAGATCTTAAGAGACAGTTGAGTCTGGCTGTTGCATACACTCATGGAACCACCAGTCCGATCCAGAAGAGGACATTTCCATCACCCCTGAAATTTCCCTGTGTTCTTTTCCGATTGATCTAGCATTCTGCCAACCCCTCCTTCCCCCAACAATGGCAGCCTCTACTATGATTTTTATTCGCCATAACTTATTTCCACTATTCTGGAACTGCACATAAATGGTCATACAGTTATGAACAAAAAACAGGCTGCACATAAATGGTCATATAGTTAAAAAAAAAAAAACAGGGCTAACACACACACGCACATGTGCACACACATAGCCATGAGGCTGTGCATATGAGGGTGAAATGGAGTTAATCAATCTCTCTCTTATTTCTCATACCGTCCCCACTAGCTGCTGGCTATGTATTATTTCCCAGGGAAAACATGTAACTCTATAGCGAAGACGATTCCAAATTGTTGGTGGCTACAGGTCAACAAAGAAGTTAAAGCTTTCCAAGTATATTAAATGAAATAAATCATTAGGCTTGCTGAATGTTCACAAATGGACATCTTCATCCAACAACACTATATATGTCTTACTCTTCGAAGCTGGAGGCACCATAATGTGCAATGCCTGTCTCATTTAAACCTCATGCTATTCTCACCTCCTCCTCCAACAGCTCTCAGAGGACTCAACTCCAGACAAATTAATTTGAGAACCTGTGTACCTGGTCCTCCATTTAAAAAAAAAAAACAACTTATCAAAACTCAGGATACAGCGAACGTTCCTTCCTGCCTGCAATCTGCTTTGTGAATCAGGCCTACAGTACCTTGGAGGCAGTTACCTTAAATTCTGAAAAGCAACAGATCAATCCACATTTCAAAGATCCAGAACAAAGAACGCTCTCTTTTTGAATGGCACTGAAAGCAAGGCAGAAGAAAGGCTGACAGAAGGATGCCCTGATTTCTACATGCCTCAGGAACATTTTCTGAAGAGCTCCAATTCAGCGACTAGAACTCTAACATCAGGTGAGCCCTGCCTTGGATGTGAGCTACTGAAGGACTGACACTCTCACCCTGGTTCATCTTTCTGCAGTACTTAGCACAGCCAGGAAACCAAACTTTTAATCACCAGAAAGAATCTACAAGCTATTCTCTCTTGTTTTACACTTTCAATAACCCCAATCCCCGTTTTCCAGTCCCTTTTATTACCTACTGCTTAACAATGATGGTGCATCCCTACTGTCCTGCCACGAAATATTAAAGGAGAACAGAGGGAGCATTTCTGGGTCTCACATTATTAAACACAATTAAAAGGTACATAGCTTGTGATATTACTAATTTAATAAGTAATAATTTCACAGCCTATACAACAATTATGTATACAAAACTGAATGCTGCTAAAGTATCAACTATGCCTCAAGAACAGAAGGCAGCATTTTGAATAGTACTATTTAAAATCTAAGATTCCAAGGAGGAGGAGTATAGAACCTTAAGTGACACATGTAATACAGTAATTAGAAAACAGTTCACTTCCAGGGTCATAGGCACCAGTTTACAATCATTCCACGATGTTTCTGTTTTCTCCTTACGTAGGGCTTAAAAAAGCTTAGCAAGATAATTATACATGTAGTGGAGAAAAGCTTTTACCATTGTATAGTTTGCTTAAAAATATTTCAAGTTCAAATTTGAACCCTGGTAATACGTAATACAATCTACCGGACATTCCAACCTATGAGCTGGTTCTATTTATTCCACAGGTAAAGAAAAGGGGAAAACCAAGTTTTTTTTATTGTTTATAAAGAATCCTCCAGTAAAATCCACCGCAATATAACAAAAATTCAGGACTTTGGATCCTTCTGACATCCTCCTTTGCTCCTTAATTAGATGTTTCATTGGCTTTCAAGTGAAACTCAACTACTGGCTCTGAGATCGTTTACATTTAGTTAGACATTTTAAGCTGCTCTGTCATCATTATAGAGCGCTGCCTAATGAGGTCCCCTTAGACAGGGCTGGCCTGACAAAAACCCACAGTTAATACTAAAATGATCCAAGATACCCTACTTTCTCTGAATTTGAAAAGGACTTAGTGGGCCCGCCTCCCTAAAAACAGGAGAGCCCTCCTCCCTAAAACAAAACAAAACAAAACAAAACAAAATTCATGAAGGGCTACTTCTGCTTGAAGCACTCCCAAGAGAACTGTGTAATCAAGCGGAGATACTATAAATTCACATAAATTCCCAAGTTCAACTCTGAGTCCTTGAACATGGAATCTCCCTCCTTGACAGTGCACAAAAACCACACACTGATCACTTCTATGCTCTATGCTATTCTGGAGTTTAAGGAGGTGAGTGAGGGCAGGAGGAGCCCAGGGGAAGGCCAGGGCAGCAAGGGTGGAGAAGGAAGAAAAGGGTAGAAAGGAGAGGTGTCAGAAACACGGGCAGAAATGACCACGGGTCATAAAGAGCTGAGCTGGCTGCAGAGGGTAAAAATGGGTTGGTGAGTTTCTCCAGACTGTACGAATCCAACACCTTCATTTTGGGGTGAAGAAAACGGAGGCCGTGATAACAAAGCCAGTAAGTGACAAGAATCAGGCCCCGGTTGCCTGCTGAGAGGGCAGGAGGCATAGACAATAACCGAAGAGGTAGAGCACCTCTGTACACGTGCTCACATAGCAACTTTTTGCATGCCTCACCCTCCCCTCTAAGAAAGAGCACAAGCTGGAGGAAGAAGTAGTTGTGCAACTGGAGGAAGATACGTGGATAATACAACTGCTTAATGGGCTTCTATCTTCAATGGGACCTACAGGAGATCGTCATGTTTGTAATCTGGTTGAGATTTCTACACTCAAAAGGCCAAGATTAACTCCTCTCCCCAAATAAAGGAACATCATACTAGCTTTGCATCACAAATGGTATACATAGTACAGAGAAAAATTGAGACAGATGAAGAGGTTTAATAAGTAAGTCAGACTTGGCTACAAATGGCAAAATGCCCCTTGATGCTAAACAGCTAAACCTGAGACAGCTGTTCTTTAGGGCCCAGGTCTAAAATAGATTTGATCCCTGAAATGGACTTTGTAGAGAAGAAAGAAGCCTAATCATTAACTTGGAGGGGGTCGAGTACCATAAATACTTGATACTTGAACGCGCACAGGAATCACCTGGCATCTTGTCCAAATGCAGGTTCTGAATCAGTATACCTGGCATCAAGACTGAGATTCTGACAGGCTCCCTGGTGAGGCTGATGCCTTCAGCCCAATCCATGGACCATACTTTAAGGAGCAAGGCCATAAAAAACATGAGGTATGAAAGTCACATTTCAAGGTATGTTTATTTCACAACTTGGTCTGCTAGCCACACAACAGTGACACGTTGAGTCTTTTTCCTTCTGGTGATTGACAGACTCCATGAAATGTCTACATAGTTTGGAGGTGGGCGGGGGAGGGAGTTTAAGTCCAATTAAGTATAAAAGCATTGTGATTATTTAACACAACATAATTTGCTCTGGGCTCAGGGGGGAATAACACCGTCTGTGTGTTTTGTCCTGCAACAAAGGGACAGTAAAGTTGATAGTTATGGAACCTGATTTAAGTCCTCTCGAGTGGCCAAATGGACCAAGTGTTCATTTGCATGAAAGCTCATCTTTCCTTACATGGAAAGGAAATTAACCCCCATTTGCTCTCAAATGGTCACTATACTGTTTTCCAGGAGTCCTGAGGCTTTTGTTCTGACACCTCACCAGAAAGCCCAGGCCAAGACAAGGAGCAGGGTTGCTCTAATCCAGGTATGCCATTAGTGGTAATTTCTTTCCATAGTCTGGTGAGCCTCAGTGAAAATGTAAGCCTTTGGAAGACTATCTTAAAGTCTTTGTGGGCTATTCCCCATATGAGGAATAAAATTTTACATTTATTTCTTTTCAAGAGACACAGAGAGACAGAGCGTGAGCAGGGCAGGGGCAGAGAGAGAGGGAGACACAGAATCAGAAGCAGGCTCCAGGCTCAAAGCTGTCAGCACAAAGCCCGACGTGGGGCTCGAACCCGCGAACCATGAGATCATGACCTGAGCCGAAGTCAGATGCTCAACCAACTGAGCCACCCAGGCGCCCTGAGGAAAAAAATTTTAAAAACTAGCCTTATGAAGCAATGTGGCCTTCTTTGGAGATCTCGACTCAAATCTCTGCCAGTTACTCGTTATACAACCTTGGGCAAATTACTTAAGCTTTCTGTTTCCTCCGCCATAAAATGAGGACAATAGTTACCCAAGGTTCCAGTAAGGTCACGTACTTTGAGCGTGGAGCAGCTCAGTGGCTGGCCCAGTGAGATTCAAGGGTAGGGTTATCACTGTTACCATCAGGACCACCTTCTCCAACTGACCCAACCAATCCCAGTTTGCCCTGTACTAAATACACACATCACTGGGTAGGCTCTGTTCTCAGCCAGCTTACATTCCAAGCCAGCAACACATAGAAGTCACACCCACTTTTTAAACATTGCTGATAATTCTTGATTTCTTTGTAATCATCTAAGCATTATGGTATTCAGGAAAGAAAGTCTACAAGACGCACAACCATTCTTTTCACTGTCCCCAGTGCCATCGCACCATCAATCCTTCCCTGTCTTTCTGGTCACCCTCATTCTGTTAAAAAAAAAAAAAAAAATAGCACAGCATCCCAAAGCACTCCATATCTCCCCCAGTACAGTGTAAGCAGGAACGGACTGCCCTTTTTCTGCTTAGTCCTGAACACATGGGGAGGACCATTTACTCAAAGCAAAACCCTGGAGGACCATTATTTTACAAATAAGTATGTGATTAATACTTTTGAGTCCATAGTCTTTCCATATATATTATCTCAATCAATCCAACAATAACTGTGTTTAGTATTTAGGACCACTATTCTTATTATCAATACAGATAAAGTCTCAGAGTTTGAGAGAAAAGACATGTTCCTGGCCACCCAACCTTTCTGTATGTTCTCTGATTTTCGAAGGCAGAGATCTCCCCAATAAGAAGGTGATAGGGAGGTGAAGGTTATTTTTGTTATTGGAACCATCTACATAATTCAATTACACACAATTCTGACAGAGACCACTGGAGCCCATTCTTACCAGTGTGAGCTGCGCCCCTCTAAGATATCAGGGTCTGTAAACCACAGCCCACAGTCTGAAGGCCCTCAATCATAGCTTAAACAAGATCTCCTGTGTCTGAATGGCAACACTGAGTCAAGGTTGAAGCCGAACCGCTGCATTCTCCCCTTGGTAAACGGTCCTGCCCTATTAAGAACCTTCCCTTGAGCTTGCATCGGTCCCCTTGCCAATTCAGGGCTGAAAAGAAACAGCCGGCCTTGGAGTACTCCCATGCATCCTGAGGGTCACAGAGGACCCCGTTCACGAATGTAAAAGCTCCTCTCTCTTCCTCTCCTCCCTCCCTGCCCCCATACACCCTTCTGGGGCTGAAACGGCCTTTTCAACAGAATTAGAGATGTGCTACAAAATCTTCATTAAGTGATTCAATAATGTGTATATCTGGTACTTACTCTGGTCCCAAACAGAAAGGAATGTGCCCAGAAGCCAGCAGGCAGAGCCACATTCTTCCTGTCACCCTGTGACAGCAGGCAGGCTAGTGGCGGGCTGGCGGGCACTGCTCTGGGGACAAGTCCCCAGACAGCACTGCTTTCCCAACATCAAAGGGCTGGATCTCCTCTTCAATTTGTAACTTGGATTTTCCTCAGTTTCAAATCATAGCCTGACAGATGCTAAAGTCTGACAGAGTATAAAATCATCCTCTGCCGAGTCAAGAATATGACAAGCAAGAGGGAACAACGGAATAAAAGAGGTCCCAGTTCAGAGAAGGGGAATGGAAATCTACCCACAGCAAGCGGGAGAACATGAAGCAGTGAAATTGGCTCTTCACATGGCATTCGGCACAGCGGTGGTTATTCTGTCAAGTATTGTTCACGGAACATGGTGACAAATGGGGAAGGGCTGTGCCTGGCCAGTGGTATTTAGTTTAGTTTTTCTGTTTTCTTTATTTTTTAGGAGGGGCAGTCACAAATGATTCCAAGTTATTTTTAAATTTCTTTCCCTAAAAATTCTGATTGGATTCATGACCATTTCAACTGATACAATGTTATTTTCAAGAGGGAACAAAAACAAATTAATGAAATCAACCAGTCTGGCCCACTAACGTGGGGAGAAAAAAAATCACGTAATACTAAAACTTTAAAAGAAGACTTAGTACTTTCTTGAATGAGTTCTTTCAGTTATATTCACACAAACATGGCTCACAGGGTCACTATCCACCCAAATTGGTGGGGTGGTTTTTATAAGCTAAGTTATTCTTGCTTTGCCCTTTGTAATGTCACTAATTCTGGGCTACTCAAAGCGTGTCAGGGACCAGCAGCAGCACCTGAGAGCTGGTTACAAATGCAGGGACCTCAGGCTTCCCCCCCAGACCTAATGAGTCAGAACCCACATTTGTACAGAGGTGATTCATGCACACATTAAAGTTTGCTAACCACCATCTTGCAAAACATTTATTATTTAAAAATCATTTAAGCCCATTTTAACAGCCCTGCCAAGAAAGTCTTCCCCAGAACAGGCCAGCCTTCCCCTAAGTCCCATTTATGGATGCTTCCCTGGTAACCAGGGGAATAACTCCAAACTTAAGCTTGTGTAAAATACTTTTAAAATAAACTCAAAATCCTTCTTTTGATGTATGCAACATTTTGGGTGAGGGGAAACATTAAAACTATTACAAGCGTTCCACAAAACACCACACCTGCCACTATTACTACTGATGATCAAAAATGTACACTAAACAAAAATAGAAACAGGTATCCACATTAAACCAACAATATCAACCGAGCAATAAATGTGGCAGTAAAGATTCATGTGAAGAATGTAATACAAAAAATGGTCTTCAAGGTCAAATTATTTGCAAAATTAGTCTTGTTGAGGAATATCTGCTACACAATTCAGGAGAAAAAGAACTCTGTCCTACTGCGGCATGGGGATTTTTCCCCACACAGCAGTCTCTATGCGCAGCATTTTAAACTCATTATCGAATTTAAACCTATCACAGCCTTAGACGGCGCACACTGTTTTAGTCTATGTTTTACTGATGCTTGATTTACATAGAGCCAAGCGCTGGAATCTGCGGTGTACAGCTCTATGAATTTTTACATTTGTGTATCCCCATGCCACAACCACCCAAATCATTTCCAGCACCCTAGTAGTGGGTGGCCCTCTCACGCCCCACCTAGTCGGCCGCCCCTTCCCCACAGGTAAGCACTATTATGACTTCTAGCTCATACACTACTTTTGCTTGTTTACTGGAACTCATACAAAGGGAATTGTGCAGAACGTACCTTTTCGGGCCTGGCTTCTTCCACTGAATAGTCCCAGAAGGATCAGCGTGCACAGAGAAAAAGGCATGCCCTGCTGGGTGTGGAGAACAGTAAAACAACTCCAGGGGGGAGGAGAGTATCTTACAGCACGGAAGGCGCGCTGGTACAGGAGTCCGCAGGAAAGGAAGCTAGAAAGATGGGCTTTTCAGATGGTGAATGGCCTGGAATGCCAGTACAGACCGTCTGAAGGTGTTTGAGATAAATGCTCTAATTCGAGTAACATGTCAAGGGATCTGACATAGTAGCCTGTCCAGAGCAGAGTGAGGAAGAAGGACACTGGACGCAGCAAGCCCAGTGTAGAGGCCCAGAGATGAGACAGTAGGCACCACAGGGGAGAGAGGTGAGACCCCAAGGGAGTTTCATCCAGATGCTCCACCAAGGAGGCTGGAGTTGATGGGAGGAGTTTCCATGGCTCCAAAATCAGACTCTTGAAAGAGTGGCAGAAAGTGCTATTCAAAACATAATGAAGCAGTGGGGGGAGCTGGTTTTAGGGAGGAAGATGAGTTGGTCTGGTCACCAGCTGGTTGCAAATTAGACTAAAAGTTGGGGAGAAAGATGTGGAGAGGTAGATACAGGAGATTATGGGAGGTGAAGAACAAGACAGCAAGAACCAAGTGGTCTCCAGAAACCACGTGTTGTCAAGGCACCGGGCTAAATCCGGTGAGAAGAGAGACCATCACAAAACAGCCTGAGGTACAGGAGTAAATGAACCCTGGGGAACACTCACTCAGAATAAGAAAAAGGAGTCTTGCAAAAAAAAGGGCCAGGGATAGGACAGGAGTGGGATAAAAACCGAAAAATGGGAGCATAAATTTAGCAACAATTCCTGCAATCAGCATTCGATTTAAGGACACTTTTTCTCCAGTACAACCACTAGAAATGCTGACACAGGTTCTCCAAGAAAACACAAGGTACTTCAGAAGCTTCATTAACTCTTTCTAGCATCTTCAAGGTATTACTTTGCAAATTACTGTCTGGGTATGCTAAACTTAGTAAATTATTGTTTGGGTAGACTAAATACCAACCTAGTATTCAGAAAGAGTTAATGGAGCTGCCGAACTGTCTCATTTACTCCTGAGGTACTTTTCTTATTCAAGACTCTAACTCAATTTGCATATCACCAATGATGATTAAAAGGCAATCCAAGAAACCGGGCATTCAAATTTCTGTCCAAATCACATCTAACAGATCCAATACTTAATTTAGACTTCCTAATCATCACAGATTATAGATGATTAGCAACCAATCAACAGTGGTCCTGCCTAAAGAAATCCACTACAAATAAAAGCTGAAAAGAGAGAAAATCCTAGATCAATGCCTGCACAGGAACGAGGTCTGAAAACATGAGCCCGAGCCACGTCCAGTCTGTGCCTAAAATTATCCCACAGGCACAGATTATAACTCAATCCGCCTCCTGTTTGCCTTCGCTGCATTTGTCTCCCTCCCCCTTTACCAGACTACAACTTCTACCAAATGACAAATGATAAACTGGTTTGCTAAAGCCCCGCCTGTGGGAGATATTAAATAAGAACCCCTAAGATGAGGCATGCTTCTTTTCTCTAAATGATGACAGGAGATATAATATGAAAGAATTTAGCTTTTGACTTGAAGCTAATTAAAAACAAATTTTTTTTATGTTTATTCATTTTTGAAAGACAGAGAGACCGAGCACGAGTAGGGGTGGGTGGAGAAAGAGGGGGACACAGAATCCGCAGCAGGCTCCAGGCTCTGAGCTGTCAGCACAGAGCCCGACGCGGGGCTCGAACTCATAAACCGCAAGATAGTGACCTGAAGTTGGACGCTCAACCGACCGAGCCCTCCAGGTGTCCCAACCTGAAGCTAATTTTTATCTGCTCAAGACACTTCCAGTTATGCTGCCAATGATATTTTATATTATTCTCTGAATGAACTTACTCTATTAATCAAAAGCAAGTTGGCAAGTGTTATACATAATATTAAGCAGTGATCTTTAAAAGATAATGCATATTAAAAAAAAGGAAGCACTACTAAAACACTTGTATGTTTCACTAAAGTTATATAGCCCACTGCCCTATTTTTCAAATTTTAACCATATTTTTTTAAATTATAAATACAAATTTAAAGCCAAATTTGTTCTCAAGTCTCCAAGAAACATGAACAAAATCTTCTGAACTGCCTAACACATTAAACACGAACACTCCCCTATAACATCATTTCGAAATTCGTATTAAAATTCTCAATGGTTAAATGCCTTTTTTGTCAGACTGGCACTTTTTGGCACATGTTTTACAAGATGTCATTCATGCTTTGCTGTTCTTTTGAAAAAGATACAGCAATAACTAAAAGCATGTCTTTGTACAAGCACGTTTTTATCATTAACATCTTGATTTGATAAATACTTTGAAATAGATATATCACCAAAGATCCTCAGTTCAGACCTATTATGTGTAATAAAGAAAAAGAATCGTAAGAATTGTGGTTAGGGGCACCTGGGTGACTCAGTCGGTTGAGCATCCGACTTCAGCTCAGGTCATGATCTCGCGGCTCACGAGTTCAAGCCCTGCATTGGGCTCTGTGGTGACAGCTCAGAGCCTGGAGCCTGCTTCGGATTCTGTGTCTCCCTCTCTCTCTGCTCCTCTCCTGCTCTTTCTCTCAAAAATAAATACACATTAAAACTAAAATAAAAAAGAATTATGGTTGAAAAATAAGGTGGCCCTCCTTGCTGGTTCAACTGATGGAGCATACAACTCCTTATCTAGGGATCATGAGTTAGAGATTCACACGGGGTACAGAAATTACTTAAAATATTTTTTAAGTTTGTTTGTTTATTTATTTATTTACTTACTTATTTATTTATTGGGGGGGAGAGGGGGAGAGAGAGAGAGAGAGAGAGAGAGAGAGAGAGAATGAATGAATGAATGAATATGCATGTGACAGTGAGGGAGGGGCACAGAGAAGGGGAATAGAGAGAAAAGTCCCAAGCAGGCTCTGCAATGCAGGCTCAAGAACTGTGAAATTATGACCTGAGCCGAAATCAAGAGTCAGACGCTCAACAGATTGAGCCACCCAGGAATCCCAAAATAAAATCTTTAAAAAAGAAAAATAAAAAAAAAGGTAACTGGAACTCTATGGAAGTACATACGTTGTTAATCATGAAATTATACATACATAACCTCCAAAGCCAAGAGGCATTGGTTGAAATCACACACAGAAAAATTCATGTAAACTTTAGTAAAAGACAAGCATTCTGGTTTTCTTTTTAATTTACTTTCAGTTCCATCACCATAGGAACAAATTAAATTTTTGACCTTTTTTTTGGGTAAACTAGCTATAGATTTAATAACCTACCTACACCTTAGCTGTTGCTTATGCTTCCCCTCCCTAACTTTCTGAAGGTGAATGTGAGTGACGGAACCAGGAAGTGAACCAAGGAATAGTGAAATCTATTCTCTGGCATTTAAACTCGTCATCTGTAAAAAATCAGGCCTGCTATACACTTGAGAAATTTTCAAATGACAGAGATACGTATAGGAGATAAATAAAAGCTCTCAAAGGAAATACGAAAAACCCTTTTTCTCCCCAGTCTCACTTTTGAGAACAAGAAAAAATTTTTTAAGTTCAAAGCCTAAAACTCATTAATACAGATCCTTTAGGGATTGAATGAGAAGAACACGGGAAGATGCATAATCAATGTACATGTTTAATGTAAAAGAGAATGAGATTCACGTAAGCAATATAAAAGATTATTTCAAACGCCATTGGGGAGATAATTTATCTTTAATGGTTAATACAGTTTTTTAATGCTCATGATTTTTTCTACACAAAAACACTTAGAGGGGCGCCTGGCTGGCTCAGTGGTAGAGCATGAGACTCTTGATCTTGGGGGTGTGAGTTCAAGCCCTACACTGGGCCTAGAGCTTACTTTAAAAAATAAATAAAAGTAGGGGCGCCTGGGTGGCTCAGTCAGTTAAGGGGCCGACTTCGGCTCAGGTCATGATCTTGCGGTCCGTGAGTTCGAGCCCCGCGTCGGGCTCTGTGCTGACAGCTCAGAGCCTGGAGCCTATTTCGGATTCTGTGTCTCCCTCTCTCTGACCCTCCCCCGTTCATGCTCTGTCTCTCTCTGTCTCAAAAATAAATAAACGTTAAAAAAAATTAAAAAAAAAAATAATAAATAAATAAATAAATAAAAGTAAATCATTTAGAATTAAAAAAAAAACAAACTGGTCTTTTAATTTCATCCCAATACAATGCATTCTATCTAGCAGGCATGATTTACAAAGTCCCCTAACAACCATGTTTGACCACTAACTGCCAAACATTTTAAGGCATTTCCAGGGTTTGTTGCCAGAGATTGACAATATATCCATTTTAGCTGATGCATCTAAAAGATGGTCCTAAATACAAAACAAAACAAAAACATACTATGAAGCTCACTGACTTGATAAGCACAATTTTCTGCATGAAACTCACACTACCATAAAATCAGTACAGAGTTCAAGGTCCCAATCTAGAGGCAAATTTGTGTGAGATGAATAAGGGATAGATGTGAACACAACACCCACAACACACACTGAAGTCAGCCTCTCACTGTCTAAGTCACTCAACAGCTACACCACTGTTAGGGCCATTTCCTCAGCCATTTTAATGGAAGGCCCTGGCAACAATCTTCCAAGCCTCTTTCAACTTCTTACTATACCTATGCTTTTTATTCCCATTTTACTTCTACCTACCATTTCAATACAAGGTGATCAGGAGAAACAAGATGTATCACAAATCAAGTAGGTTAGATGTGGCTTTTTGTGGTAGCTGATGTTCTTAATAACACTGACTGTAAGGTCAAAACATGTTTGTTATCCAGTTGAATCCAAACCAGATCAAAACCCTAGTTGGTCAATTTAGAAGAAAGAAAGAAAGAAAGAAAGAAAGAAAGAAAGAAAGAAAGAAAGAAAGAAAGAAAGAAAGAAAGAAAGAAAGAAAAAGAAAAGAAAAAAGAAAGAAAAGAAAGGAAAGGAAAGGAAAGGAAAGGAAAGGAAAGGAAAGGAAAGGAAAGGAAAGGAAATGAAAAAGAAAAATGGCAAGTGAGGGGTGCTGGGTAGCTCAGTCAGCCAAACGTCCGACTCTTGGTTTCGGCTCAGGTCATGATCTAAGGGTTTGTGAGATGGAGCCCCCGTCCCAGGCTCTGCACTGACTTCATGGAGCCTGACTGGGATTCTCTCTCACCTCTCTCTCTGCCCTTTCCCCACTCGCTCTCTATCTCAAAATAAACAAACATTAAAAAAGAAAAAAGCAAGATAAAGTACCGAATTTCTTTAAAATGATATATAGGATTTAAATGTTTACCTTAAAAATATAAATGTAAATGTGCTTGAGATAAAAGAAAAACCTGTGAGATGTCCTCCTCTGGCTGGATTTCCAGTCGTTCTTATAAATCTACATTGCATTGTCACCAAATATTTACATTTGCCATTTCTTTACAGTGAAGAAGGAATCTTCCCATAGCACAGCAATCCAACTACAGAATTCTCCATGGTCTCCTCCTAATCTTTTATAGGGTCTGAGCGCACCTAATTTATCAGCAATCTAAGTATTCCCAAAATGTTCAACTTCATTTTCCTAAAAACAAGTATTTCGTCCATATTTAATGGGTTCATTTGTTAGTTAATTAATTGGGAAAACAAGTACAACTGCAAACCAAGTTCCAAGAAAAAGACAACTAACTCCAGGCACCAGAGGCAGACAACCAGTAAGGGGCTTTAGGAGAGTGTGGTTAATGTGTGTTGGGAAACTGAAGGTCAACTGGGGAGCTGCAACAGTCTCCATGCTGGTGTTGATGCTGGTGTTGCCACAAGGACGTCCCCTGAGGCTTTTGTGCTAGGCAAGGGTAAAGATTTTTTTTTTTTTAATGTTTATGTTTAATATGACAGAATTAGGCTGAATTGTTTCAACTTCGATTAAAACACACACACACACACACACACACACACACACACACACACACAACTTGCCACCCAAGAAGCACTTACATTAACACTTTAAATGTGTAAGAATTGAATGTCATTACTTGTTCCTACAAGTCCATCTTCTGGAAAATCTGAATGGTGGTATTATATATATATATGTGCCTGTATGTACATGCTAGTTAATGTGCACATATGACTGCATGTAACTCCCAATTATCTCATAATTACCTGATGCCAGATAATTTTTTTTTAATTCTCCTAAGCTTTGGAATACACAGTATTTTCTGTATGTGGTTCTCTTAGCATGTTTATCTTCCTATGTGATCTACACTCCTACATTAGAATTGATTTGGACATTTTCAGCCTAGTGTCAGACTGGTCCTAGTCAAGGACACCAAGCCACCAGCATCACCAAAAGGGCAGACATGTAACCTATACTGCAGATGACTGAAAGGTGATGCTATTTAATCATCACGAGCCTTTCCCTGCGGGAAGCTCTCTTTGAAAATGTCATTAACAGGCAATACAGTTCTAAACCAGACAGCTCTGCATTTGCTCACATATTTGTAAATATTACTGTCATCCCTAAATGCACTTCTATGCGGAAGAATAAACCACAAACCACTAGGTTAAAATATTATTTCCCCCCCCAGACAGAAACCAAAAGTATACTTATTTAATATTATGGAGAGTTAAACAGCTATATGTTAATTCCTTTCTAAAATCCAACTGGTTCCTCTTTGACAGAACTGCTTTCCTCTTAAACTGCTACAGGAATGCAAATTTTGCTATGAATAATCATATTTGTTAAATGCCATAGAAACCTGAATTATTTGTTTCCAGAATTTACAAACTGGTACACTATTTTGTGATTTACTGAAAATCAAATAAATAATACTGGGTAGTGATATTCTTTATCATTTACATATATATAGATATATATATATATCTATATATAGATACACATATCTGATATACATATATCTGAGATATATATATATATATATGTGATTTAACATTTTTTTTAACCTTGAAGTTTGTAACAGCAAAAGCAAAGGCAATCCTAAGAAAACTAACTATGCTGTTATGTTAAAGTCCTTTTAAGCATGCTTTCAGATTGACAAAATCAGTAACTTAAATTTTCCAAAATGATTAATACACACATACACACTTTGATCAACTGTAATCCAGTCCCCACTTTTAGCCTGCAAAACCACACACTGTAGAAAAAAAAATAGTAAGAGTCAGTTACTAGTACATGTCTGCAGAAGTACAGCAACAATAAAACTCTTAAAATCCACTGTTTAATCCTATTTTATTCCCTGATCATGGAATAAGTGGATGATTTCCGGGATATTTTGAGGGTAATTCCAATGTGTTTACAGATGCTCCATTACAATTTTAAGTCCAAAGCGTCACAGTTGGTGCTTAAAACTTTAACAGTATTATTGTCACCGATACACATATGAAAACTCCCCTGCCCAACAGCACCCTACTCTTAAATATAAATGATGGATGAGGACATGCCCCCCCCCTTTTCCAGCATTACCTCTAGTAAACCAACTCCCACTACACTGTCCTTCTCGATCCCCTTACCAGCCCACCCTCTCCCACAAGCACCCTCCAGTCACAGGTGCTCCCACCACCCTGAATTTCCTCCCTGCCCAGCCCAACAACTGCCCTAGCCTGTTGAAATTCTACCAACACTTTAGCACCCATTTAAGAGCGCGGGCAGTATTCTTCCTGGTGCTTCTGACCCAGCATGACCTTTCCAGTCCCTGAAACCCCATGACATTCCCTTTCCCAGTTCTCTCCAGTCACGTGCCCACCATACTTACGGATCAGTAGCTCTAGAAGCCCTGACCAGTTGTTAGCCACTTCAAGAAGAGGCTGTGTCATCACTGACTGCACAAAGGGAAAGAACACCACCACTGGTGACTAGTGAAGGTGCAGGGCTAGCAAATACAAGCAACTGATGTGTAACAGGATACCCCAAATTGTACCAGTTATACTGCCAACACCAACCACGAGGAGATGCCTCTTAACATCAGTTGACAGGTTTAAAGCTAATTAAGTATGAACCCAATAAGCTAGAAGACGTGCATGAGCGAATTGTGAAAATACCAACAAATCCGGAATAATAAAGATATTCTGACACAGTAATACAGTGGAATTTACTGAAAGGCATGTTCTACTTAATCAAAATAGTGCAAAAGCCATTTTTCTAAATGTCTGATGGCAAGATAAAGCAAACGTAAAAACTGAAGA
Source organism: Panthera leo (assembly GCF_018350215.1). Lineage (NCBI taxonomy): Eukaryota > Metazoa > Chordata > Mammalia > Carnivora > Felidae > Panthera > Panthera leo. Next base: position 18,667,292 of record NC_056679.1, read on the forward strand.
TCAAAAGAACATCCATTATTTTAGTGACCAAGGTGGTTTCCAACACACCAAGTTGACGATTTACCCAAGTGAGGTTATAACATCCTTCAACACCGAGACTACACCACACCCATCCTGTCACCTGAAGCTCTCTAACCTAAAACAAACTGCTTCAAAGACTAGCAATATTTCAGAAGCAGTGCACCAGCTTCTGTCAGCTTATGAAAAAGGGGTTTTAGGTGGCTACACATGATGCTTTCTGGGTTTTTTTGGAAGGGCAAGGCACCAACAGGGAGAGGCTGAGGAAGGCTACAGAAGTGGATGTTCATGCTAGACTACTCGCCAGGTGTCCCCCTGTCCCTCCATTCTTCCCAAGCCATACTGTCATCTGGGAGCCCTTCATCCCCACCATCCAGCTTCCCTGCTGCCATTCCTGTTCCCCACTTTTCAAAAAAGCACCTCTGATCACATCCTCGACCCTGCGGAAAACCCCTTTTTGGCTTCCTTTTTCCAGGATGGAAAAGTAAAGATCAACATATAGATGCCACCAGGTAAAGATCAAGTTCAGGCCAGGCTCTCAAACCTGACCCTGCCTGCCTCTCTACAGCTTTGTCTCACCCTTCTGACTTTGTACGTGGGCTACCAAAACATATTGGGTCATTTCACGCTTCCCAGAGGCTCTCCATAAACCCCTCAAATCTGCTCCTGACCAGAGTCACTGTTGCCTCCCACCATGTCTCTCCCATGGGTCTTGTCTTTCTGTTACAGAAAGAGGCACACGTTTGCGAAACTCTGCAACAACTGGAAAACTGCAGCACAGCGGTTGTTTCCTTCTCCTACACCCTGAGTACCTAACAGAGTGCTGCAGACACAGCAGGGAGTCAGAGTGGATGGCGTCTACATCAGTGCTGCAACCCTCGGACTACTGTAACATTCCAGATCCCCAGAGGCAACAACTAGGCGCTGAAGAGGAGCTCCAGAAGACCCACATTTTTCTCACAGACTTTCAAGCTATACTTGCATGAATTTCCCATTTGAAGCTTTTTACAGCTTGCATTCATTCCAAATGGGCTCCGCTGCATGTCAGGCACTGTACTTGGCACTATGAATGAAGGATAAAGTAAAGCACGGTCTCTGCTCTCAGGGAACTCAGATCCTGCTGGAAGATTCTGGAACTACAAACACAGCACTCAGCAGTCACTACTCCATTCTACTTAGCCGAGGACACACAAATAATCAGTCCCCATACATTCAGTGTAACCTGTCCACTACTTAACCTCCTTTGGCGTCTACAGTCATTTCTGTTGTTCCTGAGCATTTCCTAAACTCTTACACCCTTCCAATACATGGCCACAGAAAGTGGACTGAAGGTGTCAATAAATGAAACCTGCACATATAGACAGGGAATGAAATCTAAATCCTAGTAGAAGGAACTACAGAGACAGAATAGCCCAATATTTTCATTTTACAGAACAAGGGCCCAAGGCAGAGACAAATTATATGAACTGCCTAGGGTCCTTCAACAAGGAAAGAGCTAAACCAGATTTAGAATCCAAATCTCCTAAATCTCTGCTCACCCCTTACCTGATAGGAACATGCCCTCCGTGATGTGTTAAATTCAGTCCACAGTCACACGCAAACCCGAACTGGTATTTCTTGGAGCATGGGAAATGACAAAAGCCAAAGACAACAAGGTAGCACCATATAATCTCATAACCAAATGCTTCCTTCAGCTGCTAACGTTTTTAGCATTTGTGGTAAATAGAATTGTTGGTCCCAATTGTTCCCATGCGGTTATTTCTATGGCCTCTTGCTGGATGAAGTGCACTTTCCTCCTCCCTGATTTCAGGCTTAGTCATATGATTTGTTTTTGGTCAATGGTATGCTAGGGACTCTGGCACTGGCAGAGGCTTGAAACGAGCTTGCGTAGTAAGGCTCCCCCCTCCTGAGCATCTGACAGCATCATGAGGAGAACTTAGCCCAGAGAGTCACTGACCTTCCAGTCTGGGCCTCAAAGTGAGAAACGGAGTGAGCTGCCCCAGGCAACGGGCAAGAAATAAATGCTTGCGAGGTGTGAGCCAGTGTGAGCCACCGGGATGTTTTGTTATTTTGTTGTTTGTTATGCAGCAAGAGATGACTGATGTACACTATCTTATCCTTCAAGTCAAAACCCATACTTCTGGTTACCTGTCACTGCTGTATCCCCTTAGAGTATCAGCTTGCTGTTAAAGTAGCAATTACTTTATTCTTTTTTTATTTCCATTTTACTAATTCCTCAGGGCCATCTTTTATTTGAATTACCTTCAGAAAAGAAAAGGTCTCCAAATTACAGTGTCATCTCCAAATGTTTTACTGATTCTTAAGGTAGGTATTATATAAGTGGGAGAAAACCGTATCCTGTCAGTATCACCTCACAAAAAGCCTTCTCCCCCCTTCAAAGCAGTGAGATTTGTCACGATCACAGCTAATTTATTGAAAATAATTCTCAGCTCCTATGATGGATCCTAAAGATAGGTGGGAAGGAGTGCATCTATCTTTCAGTGCAGGTACCAAAGACTTTTAAAACGCTGCTTTAAAATCCTTAACTAGAATTAAAGTTAAAATAAACCAATTTCTGGTATTTTTAAAGGGCCTCCAAATCAGGATAACATTAAACAATAAGACCCAATGTAAACATCCTTCAAGTTAGCCATCTCTTATTCCAGCACATAGCTCAATGTTGTTAAAACCGCTACAGCTTAATTAATTATAGTCCTCATTTGTAACTTTGGAAGCTGAGTAGACTTGAAATAAAATCACGTCTGGACCAACAGAACACACTATGCAGCAGAGTCATCTAGAGGATGGAATACCAAAGCAGGAACCTACCACAGATCTCCTTCTGCTTGTCACGACAAAGTCAACGTGTTTCCTTTCTTTATTCTCCTGTCTACAAAGTGACATACTTCCTCTCGAAAGGATGTAACTTCCAAGTTCATGTAGCAGTATATACAGTATCATACGCCTGGAGTGTGTATAGAATTACAGAGTTCGTGTACCTGCGAGTCCGTTTCCGCAACAGCGCGAAATACACAGGTTTGAAGGCATCTATTTTTTTCTGTCAAACGAGGTGGTAATCTCCTTTAAAAAATGAAGGCTACTCATTTGTCCATTCTGGACTACACACAGCTCATTAGAATTTGGCCAGGAAAACAAAGTGAAACATTACTCCTCGTTTTTGAACCAAGACCAGTAGGATAGCATTGTCTTCAAGGAAGACTGTATTTGCATATATTCAAACTGACATCGAAAGATATTCTTCAGCGGAAAAAAAAAATCCCTCAAAGCCAAAGTTCTTAGCATGGAGCAGAATTCAAGGGATTTAGTAAAGTGGTGGGCAACAAATAACATGCATTTTTATTTTTACTAACCTCTCATTGAAATCTAGCATTTCTTGCAATTATGAAAATAGGCAATGGAACACAGTATTAGCAAGTACCTGTGACTTTGACACGACTGGAAATTTGAGATCTTCACATCAGAGTTGCTATCAAAAATTCAAAATATTTATTTCCAGTGAGTACCTCAAAATTACAGTGACTCACCAGAAGAGCCTGTTATTTTAATACATTGATAAAGAAGCACAACTAGAGCCTGGGTGGCTCAGTCAGTTAAGCGTTTGACTTTGGCTCAGGTCATGATCTCACCGTTCGTGGGTTCAAGCCCTACATTGGGCTCTGTGCTGACAGCTCAGAGCCTGGAGCCTGCTTCAGATTCTGTGTCTCCCTCTCTCTGTCCCTTCTCCCGCTCACACTGTCTCTGTCTCTCAAGAAAATAAATAAACATTAAAAAACAAACAGCCAGAAGAAGCATATCTATTCCCATACAATAACTCTACCGGCTATAACCGGCTCTTTGTAATGTGTTGCACCCATGTGCCACATCCCTCTCTCTCTCCAGTCCTCCTTAACAGAAGACATCCCAAATGGGGAGGGAGACAGTACACTGGGGGAAGGGAGAGGAGATAACCTGTGTGTGTGTGTGTGTGTGTGTGTGTGTGTGTGTGTGTGTGTGTAACAGTGAAATTAAAAAATGGTAATTATGATGAGACATCTGTCTATTTGGCACCATCTAAAACCAGCAAGCAATAATTGTACAACAAGGGGGTGTTTAGTGTGTGAGGTTTAGGACATTGTGCCAGAAAACCTAAAGCATCCAAGTTGTAAAACATTGTAATAAGCAGGTAATCCTAGGCCCAGCGTCCAAGTTTCTGCCCTAACCTGTTCCTTGTGATTATGATTTTAAAACATCCCAGTGTCAGCAGGTTCACTGTGAGTCAGACCTGAAATAATAAATGGCTTATTTTCCATCCTGATGGAGGAAATACATCATGGCTCATTGTGGCTCACTTAACTGAGGCTGTTTTTACAGGAAAATATAAAAATAACTAAGTCATTCTGCCTTACCATTTTTATTTTAATTTTTTTTTATTAACAAAGCTCTATACTACAATCCACTTTAAAAAGAAAAAAAAGGCATGTTTTCCACATACGCTATAAAAACAATACCTCGCAAGCAACTAGAAGGAAAAATAATATAAACACCCAGAAAGAAAATTAAATTTTTGACCAACAAACACCCTGGTGGGCCAAGATAACCAATTAAATGCCTTCACTTCATCAAGATAAAGTGCCGCTTATTTAAACTGTCAACCACATCATAATACTATTAAAAGACAGCCAAAATCTTTCACCACCATTTGTTAAGGCTGCCAGGTTTGATAAAACTGCATTTATTTATACACAAATATACACATACATTCCAGAACCCAGAGTCTTGGCTGCTGCAATTTCTCAAACTAAAAGTTAGGGAGAAAGGGACACCTTCACCAAAAATGAATGTATATTCAATGACACGTATACGGCATATAAACCATAAAGCCCATTATGTCTGCAGATAAAATAACCGGAATGAGGGAGCAGTATATTCTAGGAACAATGAGTTTGTTCTGTCCTGCTATTTAAACTCATTCTATGTGACCTTATGGGTTCTAGAGACCAGTGATGACACCACTTCAGAACGTGATCTTGTTTGTTAGCCAGAACTGTGCTAGAGTGGGTTCAGTACAAACAAAACAAAACAAAACAAAACAAGGCCCACAAAACTCTACAAGACATCATCACCGTAGCCACTATTAGGTACATTCAGTGTGTATGGCAAGATATGACCAATAAATTTAGAATTCTGGAAGACTCGGTGTAGAACACATAGCTCCACTGACTGTTTACATTAAGGGAGTTAAGCCACCTTCCATCTCCTCTTGAAAGGATGCTCAGAGGTAGAAAACCCCACCAGGTGTTCCCACGGACTCACATGCCTGTTCCCTTCTCACCTGACTCTCCTTATGCCCCTAAACATGAATAGGAAGATGCGGAAAGGCAAACAGAAGGCATATTTTGGTGTGTTGTTCTCATTTCCAAGACTTTTATGGCACAAACTCTGTGCTCTCTCATGAGCCTTGTTATCTCACTCCTCCCCATCACAGCTATAGAATTATCAATACCAAAAACCTCCTAAGAACTAGGGGGCTAAATTTTGCCCTGCCTTCTGCAGGAATTACCAAGGGCAGAGCCAGTAGACTCTCAGAGGCCTGGGAGTGAAATACACTTGGGCGTTCCCACCCTCCATCTTTGCATTTTTTAGCAGTCACTCCGTGGAGACCTCGAGTCTCATCCACAAAACCTGGGGCTTCACCACCTCTCCCATGGGGTTCTACAAAGCTCAAATGGCATAGAGCAGGGCAGGCACATGGCACATCACAGACACTAAATATTAAGAGAATATGCCATTAATGGGGGAGAAAAATATTATAGTCTCCATGAATCTATAAAATTAAGTACCAGGATGACACCTCAGGATTTCACACTTAAAGGAAAAATACAGAAGGGATTCTTTATATATGCATGTGTGTTACACATACGAGCACACGCAAACACACACACAAGTGCAAGCATACCTAAGGAGGTATCTTGTAAAAGACAAAGTTGACCCTACAATTTCTGTGGCCAAAATATTTTAAAGTCCTAGGCACAAGGGTTGCTTGTTTTTTTCAAAGTCCATTCCATCACTGATATCAAGTAATCTAGAATTTTAATGGCAACGTTTTAAAGAGGAATGACCCACCAATTCTGCTTTCCCATACTCCTTTCACTAGTAACACCGAAGGCCAAGAAGTAAACTTTCACCAGCCACAATTTTAAGAAATCAGCCAGATGATCCCAAGGATCTGAACCCTGGGATCCTCATTAAAAGAACACCTAGAGGCACCTGGGTGGCTCAGTGAGTTGAGTGTCTTGATTTTGGCTCAGGTCGTGATCCCAGGGTCATGGGATTGAGCCCCGTGTCCATGCACAGCACGCAGCCTGTTTGGGATTCTCTCTCTTTCCCTCTCCCCCTCTCTTTCTATCTCTAAAAAAAGGAGGGGGGGGTGCGGTGCGCCTGGGTGGCTCATCCAGTTGAGCATCTGACTCTTGATTTCAGCTCAGGTCAGGAACTCATGGTTATTGGGTTCGAGCCCCGTGTCAGGCTCAGCGCTGGCAGGGCAGAGCCTGCTTGAGATATTCTCTCTCTCTCTCTCTCTTTCTGCCCTCCCCCACCTCAAAATAAACAAACTTTTAAAAAAGAGAGAGAGAACAAGAAAAAAGAAAAAGAACACCTCATGCATATAAACTCTCATTTCTCCATTAGGATGATCGCTATAGGTCGTGACACACAACAGAGTTAAAAGTGTCCTCTTTTGGGGGTTGGTGGCATGTGTGTTGGGGGCAGGGTTTGTGTGATGAACAAACAGCTAGAAGTAGAAAGAGACAGTGAAAAGGCCAGTGGCCTGTCATCTCTCTCTTTCTCAGGCACATAAGAATGTGACATAGTTACATGTGGTTTCCAAGAGGCCTCCTCCCTTTACAAGCTGCTTCTCCAGCCCATCCCCAATCTAAATCAATTTTTATTTTCAGTTTGGTGTTAAAAAAAAGAAAAAAAAGTTACCACACACAGAGGGACTTTAAGTCTGAGACTTTAATCACATCAAAGTCTGGAACTTCAAAGTTGCAGTTCCCACAGCAACAGCAACTCTGCGCCCATCTGCAATTTGAGTGTTACTGTATATGACAGTCTCTCTGATTTAAGACCTTGATATGTGTGTGGGCAATGCGGCCAAGTCCCAGGCACTATGAATTTGAATTTCCTGGCTCTCACTTGGGTGAGTTTAGTGGGTGATTATGGGGCGTTAGCATCTGCATTTAAAACAGGTCCCCAAAGAGGAAGCACATTCAGGTCACTTGAACAAACAGGAGTGTGGGCCACACCAGAACCATCTGACTGACCGCCTGGCAGACCCGTCTCTGCAGTTGTACAGTCTTCAACAGAATCCAGTGACCAGGACCGACAGGATGGCGCTCCCAGGATTTCAAGTTGCACCCTAATGGCTGGCACCATTAAATGGCTCGTTTTTGTTGTTTTTTTCTAAGCAGCTGTGAAGAGCTTTAACAGACAGAAGAGAAAGTAAATCAAACCCCCTCTTTAAAGAGAAAAAAAAAAAAACAGAAGAAAGGAAAAAAAAAAAAAAAAACTAGCATCAAACCCAGCATTTGAACGACTGGCAGTTACCTTTCCTCTACCATGCAACACAGTGGTTTCCAAAGGTATTTTCCAGCAGTCTAGTTCCTGATTTCAGTGGCCACTCTGTTTCAGGAATAAGAGCAAAATTCAATACGAAGACGAATGTTGGAAAAGTCCCCGGGAACTAACTCAGCACCAATGGTTATGTGCAAGTTCAGCCGGCCACGCAGGTGCTTCTAAATACCAAAGTGTTTGCTGTATGCTTGGTCCCTACTATCCCCATGTCCTTCAGTGGCAGAAAATGTTGAGGCTAGATACATTTAATCATCAGAGTACGTGCTGACCATGAGCTAAGTCCACTTTAGAAAGACGAGGGCACTGATGGGAATGTGACCACCATTTCAAAGCACATCCTACAGTCGGTGGCACTGCATTTCATTCATCTGAAAACACTACCCAGAGAGCAGCTCCCTGACTCAAGGTCCCTGGTAACTTAAAAGACTTAAAAATACAGTCAGGCCCCCTCACTTTCCAAATAGGCCAAGTAAGGAACAGAGGGCTCTTTAGAACAAATCTTCATGGAGAGGATGTTGACACTGAGACTGATGCTAGAGGGATTTCGACGCTGTGCACTCAGCAGAAGCCCCAGGCCCCAGGCCCCTTGGCTGAGAAACACTGCCAAGTATGGTGGCAATACCCTCTTTTCTGCCGGCCGGCCTTCCTGCAGAAAACAGACTATCTGGACAACATTAAACCAGAAAGTCAGGGCAGAAAGAAAATGACGCAAGTCGAAAACTAATCTACAGACACAGAGACCCTCTCAGGCCCTCATGGGGAGCTTGCTAGATTTAAACTCTGTACAAAATAAGGTCAGTTATTCAACCTGTATACCCTGTTTATACAGGTTCTCCTGAGAACCGCATTCCTTCCTAGCTCGAAGACCAGTTTTCAGGAGCTAGGAGACCAATAGGTACACAGCTGAAAAGAGGGGTTTCAAAATCCTTATGACACAGAAAAGGTGGCTGTTCCCAACGACCACCCCAATCACCCCAGTAAGGTAGAAGGCACATAGTGAATTCAGAGGTACAGGAAAAGTATACTCATGCAATAAACAGTTGCTGGGCACCAACTATGTCCTGGGTTCAAAGGAATGAATGTAACAGAAAATGCTTGCCTTCATGGAGCCCAAGCTCTAGAGGGGAGACAGACAAGCAGAATACACACAGTAGGTCAGGTGGCAATAAATGTCACAATGAAAAATAAAGGAGAGAGGAAAATGGTGGGGAATGTACTGGGGATGGGGGAGGTTACAATTATCAACAAAGTGGTCAGGGAAAGTCACACAGAAAGGAGGACATCTGAGTAACAAAGGTGAGGTAAAGAAGTCGGCCCTTCAGACACCTGGAGAAGAGAGTTACAGAGGCAAAGGACAGTGCCAAAGTTCTGGGGCAGAAGGATGCTTGGCCTGTAAGGAGGTCAGCGTGATCAGAAGGATACCAAGGGGAGGGACATGAGGTCAGAGAAATGACTGGGGGGTCAGGCCATCGGAGCCCCATACGTCACTGGAGGAATCTCAGCTTTTTTTTTTTAAAGATTTGATTAATCTCTACACCCAACATGGGGCTCAAACTTACAACCCCTACATCAAGAGTTGCGTGCTCTACCAACTGAGGCAGCCAGGCTGATGGGAAGCAAAGGCAGAAGCGGGAACCCAGTTAGGAGACACAACAAGCAACTGGTGAGAAATCATACGGCTTGGACCAGGGGCCAGCATTAGAGGAGGAAAAATGGAAGGAAATCTGAACATATTTTGAAGGTAGAGAGGGCAGAATTGGCTAATAAAATTGCACGTGGGGTGGAGAGGGAAAGGAAAAAGGTCTTCTTTCTGAATTCAAAAGTATTAGTTGGAATATTTACTTGAATGGAACACAAATATCTTTAGCAGACCATGCTGAATTCTCTGAGAGAGCTCTACAAAGACTCTAATGTTTGAAGAAGTATGAAGGAGAGAGATGGAAATATTGATAAAAAGACAAGAATCAAAACAGGTACCTCTAGAAAGTTCTTGCGAAGGAAATGAGTCTTGAGGATGAAAGAATGTAGGTCTAATGAAGAGTAAGGGAAAAAAAAATTCAGATGAAGAAAGCAAATACACATGGGTTAGGACAAGAAGTCTATCAGTAAAATCATAGGTAGGAGTAGCAGAAAGGACATTTCGTAATGGAGAGACACTGGATGGTACAAAAAGGGTATGACAGGGAATATTATTTATTGTAAGAGGTAAACGTTAGAAGCTACCACATAGGAGCCTGCAGTACAGAGGGGAGAGATGAATGAAGCTTTGCCTCTGTGCTAAGGACAGAGCAGATCAGTGAGTCAGGGTGGGCACAAGGATAAAAAAACACAGTAAAATGAAGACCTAAAAGAGACCCAAGGAATGAAAATAATAAACTGGCATTACTTGGTAGTCCGGGTGGGGTCTGGAGGCAGAGGAAATATGTGGGAAAAGCAGCAACTAACCTCCAGTTCCAACTGCAATTCACCGGTACTGGTTGCTCAACTGTTACAGGAAACACAGGACAAATTCCGAGTTTTTCAGTTGTTCTTTTTTCAAGTTATATCCCTTCTGTTCTAGAGTGCCTGCCCTAACACGCAAACACATACACAGACATTCCCTACCTACCTTGCCGAATCCAAATCACTTTAAATATTAAAAAAACTTCAGGGGTGCCTGAGTGGCTCAGTCGGTTAAGCATCCGACTTCAGCTCAGGTCATGATCTCACGGTTTGTGAGTTCGAGCCCCACGTCGGGCTCTGGGCTGACAGCCCAGAGCCTGGAGCCCGCTTTAGATTCTGTGTCTCCCTCGGTCTGCCCCTCCACGGCTTGCACTCTGTCTCTCGCATTGTCTCAAAAACCAATAAACAGGGGCGCCTGGGTGGCGCAGTCGGTTAAGCGTCCGACTTCAGCCAGGTCACGATCTCGCGGTCCGTGAGTTCGAGCCCCGCGTCGGGCTCTGGGCTGATGGCTCGGAGCCTGGAGCCTGTTTCCGATTCTGTGTCTCCCTCTCTCTCTGCCCCTCCCCCGTTCATGTTCTGTCTCTCTCTGTCCCAAAAATAAATAAAAAAACGTTGAAAAAAAAATTTAAAAAAAAAAAAAAACAAAACCAATAAACATTAAAAAAAAATTTCTTAAAAATTAGGCAGGGGCGCATGGATGGCTCAGCTGGTTAAGTGTCCAACTTTGGCTCAGATCATGATCTAGTGGTTTGTGAGTTCCAGTCTCCCAGGCTGTCTGCTGTCAGCACAGAGCCTGCCTCGGATCCTCTGTCCCACTCTCTGCCCCACCCCCACTCACTCATGCACTCTCTCTCTCTCTCAAAAATAAACTTTTAAAATATAATAAACAATAAAAAACCTAAACAGACTTTTAAAATATTATATATACAAAAGTACTCATCTTTGCATTGGACACTTGAATTAAAATCTCTACATGGAATCCAAATGGGATAACAGGAAGAGAAACTGTATTTTAGGGAACAGTCTATCCCTAATGAATAAGGGAATAGAAAGGTGAAAGGGTACTAAGAGTACCCTAAGGGTACCACTAAAAGGAAAGGGGACATCATGCAGACCTCAGACTCTTTGGACAGAAAAGAAAATCAAATAACATGTTCCTGGTATCCAAGGGCCAGATGGGAAATATAGCCCCAGTCAGTACAGACAACGGAGCCACAGTACTCAAGCCTCAATAGGCCAGCATCTCTGCTGTCCTCACTTATATTTGGATGAAGGAACAAGAGAAAAAATATCAAATGAGTGGTTAGGAGGAAAAGAAACCATGATCTGAAAATAGAAGAGTCCAGTAATAATGCTGACTAAGAAATTAATTTTTAATTTCAGAGTTTCCTAAGCGATGAAAGCATGGGTATTCTATGCCATATATGGCACAACAAATGACATATTTGAAATGATCTGGAGAGAATGAGAGCTCTAGAGTATAAGCCTAAAATTACCATGAACGAGAAATGAAGAGGTCTAGACCTCTCACACACTTTGGGCCACTGAACAAATAACACCACTTCAGCCTCATTCTTTCACGGAAAAAAAGAGACCAATGTGTTGAACACCTGTCCAAATGACAACGTCCACATTTCCAGGTATTTCTTCCAGACAAGTTCAAGAATTAAGAACGTTAAACGTACAAGTATAAACACCACTTCATAACAAAATAAAAGCTCTTCTTTCTTCTAAGCTCCCAAGAGCTGTGTTCCATGTTGCAGGATTATGTTTTGGTGGGTGATTTTGCTCAACTGGATGATGAAGGCAGAGAGAATAGAACTTGTCATTTTACTGAAGACCAGAGTTACAAAACTGAAGACGGTATAACACTTGAAACTAAGAGCTTTGGAGACTGGCCTGGATGTGATTCCAGCTTGTCCTTTTTATTAGCCACATTATTGCCTGAAATACCTAAGCCTTGATTTCCACTTTAAGGAAGGGCAATACTGACATCATCTACTTTATATGGCTTGACTAAGAGTTAGAATTAGATATGCCCTTACCATCTAGTACAAAATAAGCACTAAAAAGCAGCCATCTCATTAGCTCGTCTATACTTAAGCTCAATTTTTACTTCTATTGGCATTCCAGCAGTAGAAAGCAGTAGAAAAAAACAGGGTTCTTCCAAATCCTTAAAACCCTGAAGCACTCTGTGAGACTGGCAGTTGTTCAATATTATTGAATAGCATTACATAATTATTTGTATATGGTATTATAAAAGATTTGTATCCTAATTAATGAGCATGACATTTGTCTCTTCATAGAACAGCCCATATTCCATTAAAGACTTTTCTTTCATTCTAAAATTAAAATCTCAAATTTCACAACTGTGGGAAAATGGTACACTTACAAAGAGGGTGTTTATTAAAACACAAAACAAAACCAAACCAACAACTCTGAAATGGCTAAGTCTCACCATGACACCCTTGAGATACAGAACTCCTGAATACCAGCTCACCTATGAAGTTTCTTTTCTGGCAAAAGGCAAATCTAAATCTGCCTTTCCCAAATCAAAGATACCTAAACAAAATCACCATACCTTCTGCCAATTCTGCCTAAATCCACTATTCCCTAAACCCGTTTCCTCAACTACAAAACAGGGTTAATAGCAGGTAGTTACTTCAGGATTATATAATGATTAAAGAAAATAATACACATAAAGCTCATAGTTCTTTGCCAAACATACAAAGCGATTAAAAAAACAAAACAAAAAATTAGCTTTTTGTTATTACTACTGAAAAACTTCAACCCTTTGCAAATTATTTCCCAGTTTAATCCTATCTTACCCATTCCCCAAGAACTATTAGAGCTGTAAGTGCGGGAGGGGGAAGGATGCTCTGCACATTAATAATCTCCACTTAGGGGGAGACTCGCCAGGGCATTCTCTGCATCCAGGGTTAGATTCAGAGGTTTAAGCCTATGTCAATCATTTTATTTGGCTTTAAGTATGCTAATGGTTAACACATTTACACAAATTCTCAACTGAGAGAATATCTTTTATCAAGAGTACTACTAAATCAAAACAAACAACCTAATTTGCATTTATTCACCTTTCCTTGAATCCTCCAATGGGAAAGTTAAAAAAACAATGAAATGTAGGGGAAAGGGGAAAAGGAACAACGAAAATGGGAAACCGACTTCTGAAAAATAACACAATCATATTGAAATACATTTTTCCGACCACCAAAAACATGACCGTAAAACATTAATCCATTGGTAGGCCACTCCATGAACACAGGCTTTTTCAAGTGACCCTGGGGATCACTGTGGAGCATTAGTTTTTGTTGTTTTTTTTTTTTTACTGTTGCCCTTATTAATAAACCTTTTCTCCATCTGTGTGTATACCATGATAACCCAGAGAAGGCAGAGCAGCCAACTTGACAAGAAGCAAAATGAGACCAGCCAGAAAATCAACAATAGAATTAAATTACACTGCCAAGTTAGAACGCTGGGTTAAAAATCAAGATGAAATTGAAAGTTCAACAGAATTATAAAACAAAGAGGTAGGTAACAGAAACGTTTGCTGACTGCAGGCTTCAAATGAACCATCAGAGTGATACAGATACTCAACAAGCTGTCAGGGTCTTAGGCTGCATTAACCCAACTATAGTTTTGAGATCACAGAAAATTAAAATCGTATTGTGCTCAGAACTGGCCACGTCATAGCTAGAGGATAGCTGAGCTCTTTATTAGCACGATCTAAGAAGGACAGTGATAAATGAAAGTGCATCCCATAAAAGAAATGGAGGCCAATACTGCAAAGAAGTCCCACCTCTCCACAGGAGATGCTGAAAGGAGATATAACCTAATCTCAAGTCTAAGATTTCATGCACCTGGGAATTGTCACCACATTGCAGCCCGATAGTGTCATCCACAGAAAGCAGGTTAGTAGTGCGATCAAAGCTACTGGCAATGAAATCAAAAACACAAGAAACATGGGCGCCTGGGTGGCTCAGTCAGTTAAGCGTCTGACTTCAGCTCAGGTCGTAATCTCACAGTTTGTGGGTTCAAGCCCCACATAGGGCTCTGTGGTGACAGCCCAGAGCCTGCAGCCTGCTTCGAATGCTGCATCTCCTTCTCTCTCTGCCCCTCCCCACCCTCTCAAAAACATTTAAAAAAAAAAAATTTTTTTTTTTTTTTTTTAATTAAAAAAACCCACAAGAAACAACAAGTGTTGGTGAGGATGGAGAGAAAAAGGAACCCTCATGCACTGTTGGTAGAACGCAAACTGATACAGTCACTTTGGAAAACAGTCTGGAGGTTCCTCAAAAAATTAAAAATAGAACTACCCTATAACCCAGCAATCACACTACTGGGTATTTACTTAAAAAATAAAAAAACACTACTCCAAAGGGATACATATGTTTACTGCAGCATGATTTACAATAGCCAAAGTATGGAAACAGCCTAAGTGTCCATCAATAAATGAGTAGTTGAAAATGTGGTGTGTGTGTGTGTGTGTGTGTGTGTGTGTGTGTGTGTGTGTAATGGAATATTATTCAGCCACAGAAAAGAATGCAATCCTCCCACACGAAACAACATGGATGGAGCTACAGACTAAAATGCTATATAGCATATATACATATAATGTTGGAATTACCCATGCTCCCCATCTAATAGCTTTTTGTAAACATGTGAAAGGATATAGAATTACAGGGGCACCTGGGTGGCTCAGTCACCTGAGCATCTGGCACTTGGTTTTGGCTCAGGTCATGATCTCATAGGTTCGTGAGTTCGAGCCCCACGTCAGGCTCCCTGCTGACAGTAGGAATTCTCTCTTCCTCTCACACTATCCCTTCTCCGCTCACACACACCAAGTGGGCACAAACGCACACGCTAGTGCGCTCTCTCTCTCAAAATAAATAAATAAACTTTAAAAAAAAATATGATTACAACTTTCAATGGGATTGTTTCAGTAATGGAAATAACTAGCTCACTGAAGAGTTATGTATAGTTTTTTATGTATGTAACAGTATTTCTGGCAATCTCTTAGGTTGAAAATTTAACAAGAGCAGTTTCAACATTAAACATTTGTGTGTATATCCTAAAGACCTTTGCCAACCAATTATAAAGCTAAGTTTCAAATGCTATATGCAAGTAACAAAAGTCTGGTAATATATAAAGTTTTGACTGGATAGATTTAAGTCAGTAGACACCATTAAAGTACCATCTACTGGGATTAAGCGGTTTGTTAGTAAAGATAAAACTGCTTAACGCTTTAATGCAACAGAATTACCACACTGAATTGAAAAAAACACAAAATATAATAAATTATTAATCTGGACTCAAAAAAAAAAAAAACCAAAAAGAAAATAAAAACATTAGCACGAATACCATACATGTGGCATATTGCTACACTATTATGATCTAGAACCAATTTGGCAGGGCACAAACATACTAATGATTAAATATGCAACGTGTCATCTAAAAACTCTAACTCAAGGGATCTCCTTCCTACTTAAATAAAATAAATATATTATCAACAATTTATACTGCTTGTGGTCTCCAGTGCTAATAGATTACTTTTCCAACAAATCCAGCAAACTCTGACTATTGCTCAATAGGTGCCCACAATTTCCCACCATTAACACTTACAAAGATAAGACTAGACGGGCGCCCGGGTGGCTCAGTTGGTTAAGCATCCAACTTCGGCTCAGGTCATGATCTCACAGTTCATGGGTTTGAGACCTGTGTCAGGCTCTGTACTGACAGTTCAGAGCCTGAAGTCTGCTTGGGATTCTGTCTGTCTGTCTGTCTGTCTGTCTCTCTCTCTCTCTCTCTCTCTGCCCCTCCCCTGCTCAAGCTCTGTCTCTCTCAAAAATAAATAAACACTAAAATTTTTTTTGATAAATAAATAAAATAAAGTGTTGAATATCTCATGTAATTTACTGAATATTGTACTGAAAGTGAAAAACAGAGTGGTCATATGGGTACAGATGATTATAAGTGTATCTATTGTTTAGCCCCATAATCATGTGGCTGACTGGGAGCCACTGCTGCCCAGCTGGGAAAAGATCCAAATTCAAAATTCAAAGTACGGGTTTCTACTGAATGTGTATCGCTTTTGCACCATTGTAGTGTTGGAAAATCAGAAGTCAAACCATCGTATGTCAAGTGCCATTTGTATTCTACTGAAACAGAGTAACAGAAAAATCCTACCAGCACACATTCTAGTAACAGGATGTATTCTTAACTAATCCCACTACTTAAAAGATTGTAAAAACGTTAAAAGATATTTCCAACTTCCTGACAAAGTTTGCTGAACTTAGGTGGTTATGATGGCTTAGTATAAAGCAATAAACATTTTAAAAAATTGAAAATGTAA